>NC_054742.1:46631760-46976343 GCF_018143015.1 Lytechinus variegatus
ACTTCAATTTGTCTTTCCATTATAAGTATCTGTTTATTTTGATTTTGTCTGTCATTCTATTCATTTAGTTAATAATTTATTATAAAAAAAAAACTATCATAAACAACGCGACTGCCAAAAGCATGTTCGGATTTCACTGGATTTCACTTCTGACTGCCGCTCTCTCTGTACATGAAGTGCCGAGGAACTCTGTGCTCTGATCAGTAACTGTGCAAATTGCATGCGGTGGTGGACTCGCCTGTGTCGCTTGGTCGCACGCTGCATGCAACCAGCGACGTGTGTAGACTCTTCACTAGTCGCTTTTTGGCTACTTTTCCGGAAAATGCCTTCGCAAGGGTGTAAAACGGCGCGCCACCGGGGCATCACACACATCTTTGTCGCATTGCCATGAGGATCTCCATAGCATTAATGATCTCAATATTCAAATGCTCATAACTTTTTCATTATTCGTCCGATTTTTCTCAAACTTTCGTTGATCTCATCTGTTTCTTTGATTTTTTTTCACACAAGATATCTTGTTCCCAAGGTTTCATTCTCCGTTAAGGGCAGGGTTTCATACGCCAATACCTTTTAAGGCGTGCATTTTCAGAATATGGAAAATACGTGTTTAGGGTGCTTTTCGAGACCCCATGGTCGCGCATGGTATCCACTCGTTAATGGAGTGGGGTTAAAGTAGGGCTACATTTCGAGTGCATATATGCCGCAGGCCAGCAGGCGCGTGCAAAGAGTTATATAAACCTAACTCTATGGGTTAGTGTGCTGTATCATGTTATACACTCGCATGACAATTATTTCCAAACACCCCCTATTTTTTCTCTGTGTGCAAAATAAACAAGATTTTCGCGGGCTTTATTTACATAATTTGGCCGCCAAAAATTGTCGCCAGAGTATGACCTCGGGGAAAAAAGTGGGGAAAAACAAAGGCCGCAACACGTTTGGCTCGATTAAAGATCTTTAAAAAAAAACAACCCGCCATTGAGCATATTGACCAGTCTTTCAAAACCACCCTTTTTTTATTAAAAAAAGGACAAGTCCACCAACACAAAAAGTTGATTCGAATGAGAGGAAAATCCAATAAGCGTAACACTGAAAATTTCATCAAAATCGGGTGTAAAATAAGAAAGTTATGTTTTAAAGTTTCGATTAATTTAACTAAATAGTTATATTCACATCTTTGTCTTTTAAATGAGGAGACTGATGGCATCACTCACTCACTATTTCTTTCGGATTTTATTATGTGAAATATGAAATATTCAATTTTCCCCTATTGTCGTATGAAACAACGATTTGTTCCTCCCTGAACATGTGCAATTAGCATATTGTTATGGTTAAAAAAATTAAAGAATGAAACCATTGGAACAAGATAGCTTGTGTGAATACAGGAAAAATAAAAGAAACAGATCAACAAAAGTTTGAGAAAAATCGGACAAATAATGAGAAAGTTATGAGCATTTGAATATTGCGATCACTAATGCTATGGAGATAGCAAATTCGCAATGCGACAAAGATGTGTGATGTCACTTGTGAACAACTCTCGTTCCCCATTACTTTAGTATATATTTCACTTGAATTGCCTCTTTTATCACATCTATCCATAGATTATGTGTTCTTTCTACATGAGGGCATGCAATACACATTTTTAAGAATACATCATGGATAAAGAGTTTGTATCGTCATAAGAAAAAGCAAAAAGAGACATTTTGAGGGTATTTTATAGTCCACCAAAGGAAAAGTTGTTCATCAGTGACATCACACATCCTCGTCGCATTGCCAATAGGAGGATCTCCATAGCATTAGTGATTGCAATATTTAAATGCTCATAACTTTTTCATTATTTGTCCGATTTTTCTCAAACTTTCTTTATTCAAATTCTTTGATTTTTCTGTTTCTACACAAGCCTATTTGTTCCAAAGGTTTCATTCCCCTTTAAGTTGGTCCTTATTGTCAAATCTGTAAAAAATGAATTATTGTATAATTCGAACAATAAAAAAAAACTAAAGAAATAGTGAGGGTCATGCACCATCGACTGTCTCATTTCCATGTCACTGGGTTGTGCATATCACTGTTTTGTGAAAACAAGCGAAAATTTAAAATGTCTTAATAAGCTTTATTTTACATTCGATTTTGAAGAAATTTTCAGCATAATGCTTCCTTGATTTTTCTATTTTATTCAAATCAACATTTTTCTGGGGCGGACTTGACCTTTAAACTCGTTTTTATGGTCACGTGCAGGGAAGCCCCGGTGATGGTTGAAGCCGCGGGGGGGGGTCCATTAAGTGGATACCATGCTTGAACATGGGGTTTCGACTGCTTTGGGGAGTGTTTCATCAACATTTTCATCCGACAAGTTGTCAGATCTGACATCTTTCTCTGATGTTGATTGGCCGAGAGGTACTGTTACTATGGTAACTGTCGGATAAAATGGGACTTGTCGGATAAAACCACCGACAAGTCCTTTCATGAAACGCCCCCTGGTCTCCCCTCTATATAAGAGCTAGGGGAGAGATCATGGTTTCGACACTGACGCACACCCTAAACAAGTATTTTTGGCGTGAGCATGAAATCCTACCCCAGCTTAAATATTGGAAACAAAACGTATTCCCTTACTTTCACTAAATAAGTACAATGAGTTTAATGAACAGCCCAACAACACGTTGACTGTTAGGACAAAAAGTACATCCTATATAAAACATTTTAGTTTTAAATTTTTATACACTCGCAATTAAATTTGACCCTAAACACGTAGCTTTCCTAGCAAAAATAGATACCCCCTTTTTCAGTATTTTTGACACCCTTATTACGTTACGTACATAACGTGCCCTATCTTGAAAAAGACATCCTTTTTACGTGTTTTTTTTTGTCGCGCATGGTAATAAGTGGCACCTCCGGGACCTCATTAGGCATGGAATGAGCTGAAAATTTCAGGATAATTGTCAAGAATTGGGCCTAGCCCTATATACCGCACTCCTCGTTATGATTTCAGGTTGAATCGTTCGGGAAAACAATTGCAATATGTTTACCACGTAGGCCCATACTCGCTTTCGGAACTGCTTATTCCTCCCTGTCGAGTTTCTTTCTTCCTTCCATCCACCCTTCCTTTAGTTCTTTCTGCCATCCTTCCTTTCTTTATCTCTCCTCCCTTTATTTCTTTTTCTTCCATTTTTATTTCATTTTCTTTTACCTGTTCCTTTCTTTCTTCCTTCCTTTCTTTCATTCTTTCTTTCTTCATTCCTTTCATTAATTCTTTCTTTATTCCTCATTCTTCTTCCATTTTTATTTCATTTTCTTTTACTTGTTTCTTCTATTCCTTTAACATCAAACCTCTCTGTTTAACTGTATAGCTGTACAACCCTTATACATGAAGACGCAAATTCCTGAAAGTGAAATCGAAAATACAAATGATCGGAAAAATTGATTGTTAAAAAGAAATTTGAAAGATCAAGAGAGAACCTACACACGAAGAAGGCAGGAAGGAGCGGGTGGGGCTAATCACGGACCTGTGATAGGTCCATGGGCTAATAATGCCACTGGAATCAATCAGGAATAATGGATTAGGTAGGGGAATGTAAGCATTTTCGTTTAAACAGAGCCCAGTTCTATCATTATTCTCCCTCCGTTTGTATTTCAAGTTGTAGGTGTGTTTTTTCACAATATAGAGTCATAGAAATAATTATGTTAAGCGATAAGGTAATTATAACCATGACTAGAAAACTCACATGAAATTCAATGGGCACTTTATTTCTTTCTTTCTTTTTTTTGGTCTCATTCCAATGGTCTTATACTATAGTTTGTCTGCTTAGTAGACCAAGTGAATATATGAAGCCCTGATAATTCGGGGGAATTAACCGGTTCGAAATAACCTCAAAAAGCACCCTCTCTTGTTAACTTCTGGGAAACATGGAACTTAAAATAGGCGCTATCCATTATGAATTCAGAATCTGAATATAATTTTAATGGCAGAATGAGATGTAGAACTCAGATGGATATGTCATGAAACACCGCCATAATATTGAAACCGTATAGAGTCTCTGCCATTAGCGGCTATGGAGAGCCATCAACACCACAATTAGTCTGAGAATAGACCAGTTCGTAGTTACTTCATGGACAATTTTGGTCAAATGACCTTTCATTTCTTTCATCATGATAGGCAGATTTCAAAACACGATATTACGTAAGCTTGCCTTACATAGCAGAATGAAGAAATTGAATAGACCAGGTGACTAGAATAGCACACCAATGAACACTTAATGAAGGTATTTGTTGCATTCCTACTTTGAATGCATATCTTAGCATGTTGCACAATGTACTTGACAAACTGTGAAATACCAGTCGTTCGTGGAAGCATTGTTGTTTTTTGTGGATGTAAATGAAAACGACAATTCAAAAGAATATATGAATAATCAAGACATCAAAGTTGATGTTTATCTCATTAGATTTTAAACCACCATGTCACTTTAGTACAAATGACCTTCTTCTGATCATGCGTAGAATCTTCTGATCATGCGCAGAAAGGAACTACGAACTGGCTTATAAGACATATCCTGGCTTCATACCAAACAATCATCACAGTCAATCCACTATTTCTTGTTTACAACAAATGTTTATTGAAACAATTTTCTATCGCTTAACAAACATAAGGCATATTGCTTTCTGGAGAATGCTTACTACAAATATGCAAGACAGGTGTACAATATTGTAGGTCTCATTGGAGTAACAAGTTCGATTTGTAAACAGAAATATACAGAAACACTTAAAATGTTGCCAGGTAGATAATATCACATTTTGTGCTCTGCTAGGTTCAGAACATGTTCAATACACAGTCAGGGCAGTGTGAAAAGAGAAATAAATTATTTTTTTAAGTTTGTGCTGTTGTATTACATGTAAGCTCCTATTAATAACTCAGTCAGGAAAATGAGCAAAAAAAATTTAATAACATTATTTTACCTTGAGAGCTGTCTGATAGTTTGTGCTTAGTAAAGTTCAGCCCATTCATGTACCCTCTCTATTTCCATATTTGTGCTTTAGGACCAATAATTCAGAACAGCCCTATTTTCCTCTTTCTAAACTGCATCGATATGAAACAGATTGACACATATTTCGGACAAGTGAATAGATATCAAAAACAAAAATTACTAAAGATAAAAGATATTTGTAAAATGCCTGGAATCCCACAGAGCAATGTGTGCTTAATGCAATATTAAAGAAGTTGGGGTTTCATATATGTAATAGGAAATGTGTATTTCATAACAAGAATACAAATCAATTTATGTATCAAAATGGCAAAATACTGAACGAAAATGTACTCCATCTAAGAATTAAATACCACCTGTATAAATTCAAAAATTGCAGTCACTCCAGATGAGCAGAATTCTTAATCTGAAGCGTTCAGTGAATAAAACAGTATCTGCATTGCCTTTTTTTAATTATTATTATACACAAGTATTATATAATCGTTACACAATAAATCCACACTCTGTACACTCAAAATTCAGGACCATTCTTTTTAAGGTTCTGAAAGTCAATCTTGCCTGCCGAGTAGAACTGGAATGACAATGAGAAAGAAAAAAACAATAAGAATTATTGATAAATTTTGCATTTGAATGTCCACATACAAGACATGTGAAGTCTCATGATCATTTAAAAAACTGAGGATTGATAGACAATATGATTTATGAAACATAATAATAATAATAGTCAGTTCTTGTATAGCGCATAACACATTATAACATCTCTATGCGCTTCCAAAGGACTTGGATATTATTACCCTGGCTTTAGCCCCGCAGCCTTTACAGCGCTGTGGCATTTCAAGGAATAAATTCCTGCCAGGTACCCATTCACCTCACCTGGGTTGAGTGCAGCACAATGTGGATAAATTTCTTGCTGAAGGAAATTATGCCATGGCTGGGATTGAACCCACGACCCTCTATTTCAGAGTCCGGATACTAATCCACTGGGCCACAACACTCCATAATGTAATTTAAGGTACCTGAGGCTGAAATGCATTTAAATTTCTCATCAGTTATGTTACAAAATATAATAATGACCATGACAATCATTATCATATTTATCTAAATCTAGATGCAATAGTGCCAAATCTTTTGCAAAACTCAGAGGAAAGCATTTCCAATAATTTAGTTTGCACAAAAATTTTATCTATCATTTAATGTTCTTCTTTTCTGAATTCATATTTCATTACACATTTTATGCATCAACAAATGAGTTGATGAAACATACTTTTTCTCTAAATGTATGATGTTCACTAGCGATAGTTTAGCGTGTAAGAAATGTTCACCAGTTGTTCTTTAAGTCGCTCTTAAAGGGGAATGAAACCTTTGGAACAAATAGGCTTGTGTAGAAACAGAAAAATCAAAGAATAAGAATAAAGAAAGTTTGAGAAAAATCGGACAAATAATGAAAAAGTTATGAGCATTTAAATATTGCAATCACTAATGCTATGGTGATCCTCACACTGGCAATGCGACAAGGATGTGTGATGTCACTGATGAACAACTTTCCCTTTGGTGGACTATAAAATACCCTCAAAATGTCTCTTTTTGTTTTTTCTTATGAGGATACAAACTCTTTATCCATGATGTATTCTTAAAAATATGAATTACATGCCCTCATGTAAACAGAACACATGATTTATGAATAGATGTGATAAAAGAGGCAATTATAGTGAAATATATACTAACGTAATGGGAGAGTTGTTCACAAGTGACATCACACATCTTTGTCGCATTGCCAATTTGCTATCTCCATAACATTAGTGATCGCAATATTCAAATGATCATAACTTTCTCATTATATGTCCTATTTTTCTCAAACTTTCGTTGATCTGCTTCTTTGATTTTTCTGTTTTCACACAAGCTATCTTGTTCCAATGGTTTCATTCTCCTTTAACTTACGAGCAGCTTTAAGAAACACCCCCAGGTCATGTACTGTCAACACTCTCAAACAATCATTTGATTAGGAACAAATTTGTCACTGCTAAATTATAATGAATCAGAATGTTCTGTGTTGCTACATATACATGTATGTATTACCTTGATATTCTGGTTTGGTTTTATGTTTTGCCATGGATAAGGGTTGCTGCCTCTCCTCCACCTGCAAAAACAGTGTAATACAAGACTGATATATGTATGTAACATATGAATAATTCCTAGGTCAGTCACATTATATGGTGAGTGTTTTGTCAAGTTTATTCTAAGCTTGACAGCAATACATTGGGGAAGACTGCAGGCTCTATGAAGTGTAAACGCCATGACAGTCTTAAAAGTTGGTCAGTCGCATTACAAAAAAGGACATGAACAAAAGTGACTGATTACTTTTTTTTTCTTTTCTTTGAATCAAAACAATTTTAACAGTTTTATTACCTGCGAAACATGACTTTCCTACAGAAGTCTCAAATAAAACGTTTATTTGGTAAGCTACTTTTCTAGTATCTTTTGTAGGTATACAGTGTGTCCCAGAAAAAAGGAAACCGGAAATCCGTAATTGAGTGCAATTTTTTGCCATTATAATCATAAATTTGCTACATGAAATATACATGAATTGAAAGATTTGCTTCTCCTCTTTCATTTGAGATCCATCTCAAAGTTCATAGTGCATGCATGACTGAGTTAGAACAATGGAAAGGGGTGATAGCGAAATTCTAATTGCACAAGCAAATTACAATTTATAAAAGCGAGTCTCTCTCTTTTACTGCTATCTGTTTGGAATATAAAATTCAGAACTTAAATATCAATTATTCATCTTTCATACGAGACCTCGTGGGTAAAATATGATTGAGGCACTGTTGAGAAAAAGTTGCATGAAAACATGCTTGACTCCTACCTATTGGACAGAACATTGAAAAACAAGCATTTCCAACAAAGCGGTAAACAATGGGCTACTGGTGATATGTGCAGTGGTGGGATTTTGTAGTTGGCTTAAATGTTGATTGAATTCTGACTTTAAAACTTAAGAAAAAAAAATCTTTAAATGATTAAACGAGACTTGGGCAGCTGAATATTGGATAAGGGGATCATGATGAACCACTTTAAAAACAAGACATTTATATGCAATTTTGCATCTCGCCCACTTGAAAATAACCAGAAAATATCGTGATTTGCCAGGGCATGCAAGAGAATTGTATTGAAACTTAATTGTAAAATGATTGGGATGGAATAGGGCAAGTCCAAGAATTAGCACGCGTTACGTATGGGACATTTCAGAGGATTTAATGACCTGAAAAATAGTGTTAGTTGACTTTGATTAGATTGAGTACCCTCATGATGGTAGACATCTAGAAGAATAATCATGCAAAAAACGGTGACATTTGACTTTGACCTTGACCTTTTAGAGAGAAAAGATGGGCCGTTACGTATGGGACACGGAAAAAAGACAATTTTTACAACATTTTTTCCAAGTTGAGAATTCTCTGAAAGTATTTCATTTGACAACTTGTAACTTTGTGTGATAGAATTCACAATACTCTAATACCCTTTTTAGACAGGCTAAAATTTCCTTAACCCCGTACTATTGGTGGGGCTAAATGGCAATTTAGCCCCACCTATAGTACGGGGTTAAGCTTAGCCCACTTTCGTTTTACACAGCGTTTTTGCAAAGTGGGCTAACCCCACCTATAGTACGGGATTATTTGGCCCTGCAAAAAAGCAGGGTTATCCCACCAATTGCGGTGCTAAGAGCAATAGTACGGGGTTAAGATCGCATGTGTAAAACGAAAGTGGGCTAAGCTTAACCCCGTACTATTTGGCCCCACCTATAGTACGGGGTTAAGGAAGTGGCGAGTGAAGCACTTGTACTACGAATGATCGACAAAAACCAATAGTCCGGGGTTAGCGAGTTTCGTGTGTAAAAAGCAAGCATTCCTTATCCGGGGTTAGCAATAACAATTTGGCATGTGTGAAAAGGAAAAAAATAGTACGGGGTTAAGGATAGTACGGGGTTAGCGATAGTCCGGGGTTAAGAAAATCCTGTGTAAAAAGGGCATAGTATGTCTAAGGCAAGTTTCTTGTCATAAGCCAAATCCCTCTAATTACAGACTGTAAACAAATTAATGATGTGTTACATCTGGCACAGTTACATATGGGACATTTTTGTCCCCATAGAGAACGTACACAATTTTCCCCATAATTCAAAAAATTGAAATAATTTAATACATGAAAATACAAGAGTTTCTGTCTTTTAAAATGTTCTATTGAGACATATTTGATATGACTGAAAAGAAAATTAGCCATTTCAGCATTTTTTTTCTTCTTGTTTTTCAGGGTTTCATGAATTTCTTATGTATTTCTATTTTTTCCATATTTTTCCATTTTCACAATTTTTTCACTTCAATTGTTTTCATTAATCATTATTCATAACAAATCAGACTTTAAAAACTAAAGAAAAGGTAAATAATCACTTTTTAGAGCACTGTTGAAATTTGTTTTTCTCCATTCACTTTGTACACAAATCTCCCCATTGACATTGTGTGTAAATGTCCCATACGAAACAATTTTTTAATTAACTTTTAATTAAAAAGTAAGCAATATTTTTGAAACTTTTTTGGGTATAACATTTTCATACTTTCTAAATTAGAACTTCCCAGAGATGCAACAATACAAGTATTGTATTTTGAGAAATAACTTAAAAAAACATCCTCAAAATGTTACGTATGGGACATTCCATCCTTGGACAAGACCTAATTTGCATAATAAATTAGATGACACCACTTTTTTCCCAAAAAAAGTAATAAGATGTTAGGGGGTCCATGTCCCACCTATGACTAAATCTGACAAGTTTTGTTTTTATTTTCTATGAGTTTTTTGTAACGCCAATTTTACCAATTATGCAAATTAGGTGCCCCAAATTAGCATAAATATGCATACTATCAAATTTTCCTTTATAAAATTTTAAAATTCAACATTTGGGCTTTCTTACCCCACCAAAGATAACTTCTGAAATTAAATATGAAATTTTGCCTTCTAGGGTGACCTTTTCTTGGACTTGCCCAATAATACTTGTCATAAGAGCCTTGCTTTAATGTTGACCTCCACGTCCATCTACCATCCAAGTTTGGTTGAAAGGTGACTTACGGTTGCGGAGTAAGGTGTCATAAGAGTCTTGCATGTAAACTTTAATGTTGACCTGAAAATGACCTTTAACCTTACCATGTGACCACCGACTGCAGCATGACATGCAGGTCTCCTAATACACCTACAACCCAAGTTTGGTAGAAAAGTGACTTAAGGTTGCAGAGTTATGTGTCAAAATTTTTGTGACGGACGGACGACAGATGACCGACAGATGACATTTGGATCCCCAAGTCCCGCCTTCACCTCTGGTGGGAGAGACAAAAACAATCTTCCGACCCAAAATCCCCTACACTTGTAAAAAGTGATGTACCCATTTTCTGCTTCGCCTACCCCTTTCAAACATGTTCCAAAGCCAAGTAAAATGTAGCAATGAATGAAAAGGCTGAGAGAAGTTTGAGATAAAATTATTACCATTGTAACATTAAAATCCCATAGCCATAGATTCCAGTCTGCAACAATAAAGGGATTTCCTTCCCCAACCCGATCAGCATTCAGCGTTTATTGTGTGCTGCTATGTTGGGAAAGTGAAATGCTTGTTTTCCAACAATCCGTCATCAAGCATGATTTCAAACTTTTTCTCGACCATGCATCATTCATATATGTTACACTTTTGGTCTGATATGGAAGAAGAAAAATTGGGTATGCAAGTTGTGAAATTTGTTTTCCAAATAGATTGCAATAAAAGCCAGAAAAATTCACTCAAAATCGTAATTTTCTTGTGCAAATGAATATTTGGTAGCATCACTTTCCATGTTCTAACTTCTAACTCAGTCATGCGTGCATTATGAATGTTGAGATGGATCTCAAATGAAAGAGAAATATATCAGTTATCTTTCTAGACTTGTACATTTCATGAAGCAAATTTATGATAATAATGGCAAAAAATTACACTGAATTCCGGTTTCCTTTTTTCTAAGACGCACTGTATAGTTGCGTTCCACTTTGTTTTGTACCAAAATTCAACATCTTTAAAAACCATTCATGCAACTTATGTTCGCCTCTTTTCTTTAAATTTGATGCAAACTGAAGGTCTTCACATTATAAAACTGAAGATTTTTAAAAAATAAATAGTTAGCTGTTAGTACATTGAAAATTGGTTGGAATAATAATTATTACTAAGTCCCACATCTATTTTTTTTGTACAATTCAGATTTTCCTACAGTACATGTAAAGGAGATGCATACAACAGATTTTAAGGGGTGATTATGAACCCCCTTTGTGTTTATCAACTTCCACGAGTTTTACTCCAAAATAAGATTTTGGAATTGCACATCACATGTCTAACAAGGTCGGATAAAGTTATTTCTTTTTAAATCAATATTGAACACTGTTGATGAATTAAATACATTACATTTTTTCACTAATACCTCTTTTTCACTGTCATGTGATCCATTACGATTGACACTTTGTAACTGATCGGCGATCGCAACTATTTTTGAACAATTCATTTTTTTTTCTATGATCATTTTGACTTCAATGACTGATCTGATAGGATATTATATGATCTGATACGATCAACTATGATTACTTAAGAAGTTCGACCACCATTTCTAGGCTAACCGTTTCATTCGTGGCACAAATTGTGACAGTGGAAATTGGGTATAAAGAAACAACATCAATGAATAAGATTTGCTTGAGAGTCATGGATCAGTTTCACCTATTTCCAA
Organism: Lytechinus variegatus; assembly: GCF_018143015.1. Lineage (NCBI taxonomy): Eukaryota > Metazoa > Echinodermata > Echinoidea > Temnopleuroida > Toxopneustidae > Lytechinus > Lytechinus variegatus. The sequence goes on from NC_054742.1 coordinate 46,643,510, forward strand.
TTACATGTAATTTTAAACGTACATGTACATGCAGAGGCTTCAATCCAGGGGGGGAGGGGCAATTGCCCCACCTATTAAACTCAAACAAGCATAAAACTGAAAAATTAATCAAAATCAGATGAAAAATAAGAAAGTTATGACTTTTTAAAGTTTCACGTAATTTCACAAAACAGTTAAATTTACATCCATTTCAGTATGCAAATGAGGAGAGTGATGACATCACTATTTCTTTTGAATCTAATTATATCAAATGTGAAATATTCCAATTTTCTCCCTGTTGTCCTGTGAAACAACCATTAATTCCTCCCTGAGCATGTGGAATTGGCATTGTTTAATACTCGAATTTTTCCTTTTTGTCAAATCTGTAAAAAATGGAATATTGTATAATTCAAACAATAAAAAAAACAAAAGAAATTAGTGAGTGAAGGACATCATCATTGACTGTCTCATTTGCATATCACTGAGTTGTGCATATCATTGTTTTGTGAAAAATAAGTGAAACTTTAAAATGTCATAACTTTCTTATTTTACATCCGATTTCGGTGAAATTTTCAGCATAATACTTGTTGGATTTTTCTCTATTTATTCAAATCAACATTTTTCTGGGGTGGACTTGACCTTTAAAAGTGGAATGTTGTGATGCCACAGGTGAGTAGCTTCCCAGTATCATGTGCAATATATTCTCATATGGTTCATGTTGATTGAAAATCACACAAAAGCAAATATGTCTCTGAATGTACGCAGGAAACATCCTTTCTGAAGAAATGGCATTTAAACAGAAATTTATAATGTACATTTTTGCATATATCACATTGAATACGAGGAAGCTGATTGCATGTGATGTCACGAAATAAAAACTTTGAAAATCCTTAAATAATTTGGAAGTTTTGCAAAAACAGCCTAATCTTTATTTTTATTTATTGTTTTGCTTTTAATTTTTATCAAAACCAATTTGATGACAAGTGAAATCAAATTTTGTAAACTGAACAAAATGTCTAACTCACGTTGCATCTGGGTTCTTCAATGCCAACCTAGCCACATAGAATGCTGCAAATGCTGCTCCTGTTCCTACTGATATAAACAGCGGAATCAACTGAATATGAAAGAGAAGAGGAAAAGAGGGCGTCACTATATGAATTTTCAATTTACATACCAAGTAACCAATACAATACTAAAAAAGTTGTGAACAGGCATGGGAAAACCCACACAAAAAATCGCCAGTTAATGAATTTTCAGTTAAATATCCCAACTGAAACTAAAGAGGACAATCTAAGCACATGCAAAATTGGATATTTCTAACCCCCATTACAAAGAAAAGAACATTGATCATAGAATGTAACTTCTGAGAAATGAGGGATTAGTGTTCACAAGTCAATCAAAACACACCACCCTCACACTATTGTGCAAGGTGACGATTAGATGTCCTAATTAAAACTCAATCAAATTGCACTGTACATGTATTCTGATTTTCTTTCCACTTTCCTTTCGAGGCCGCCTTCAATTCAAGCTCCAAGCATGAAGGGGAATCCATCCGAAATAAAAAGTTGTTTTTAGAGGAAAAAGGAAAATCAGACTTGATAGGTGAAATTTTGAACAATATCGGACAAATAAAATAGCTATGAATTTTTAAAAGTGGTAATCATGATCATCTATGATGTCATAGTGGTGCAAGGCAACTAATAATAATAATTGCAATAGTACGCGTTATGACCGCGCGAAGACTTAATTGAGTAGTTTCGAGACTTTTGGTACCAGTTATTCTGAAAAGTCCCATAGCGCTCAATCAGCGGACTTTCCAGTGGGGAAAGATAATGGTGATAAAAGGTCCATTAAGTCTCATCATTTCTTGCTAAATGTGGCTTTCATTTCGTATAAATATCATCAAATCAGTTTAATACTGCGACAAAAATTAGGAGGAAGGAAGAGAATAAAGGAGAGGGGTATAAAAAGGGAATAGGATAAAGGGGAAAAAGGTTGTATATAAAAACAAGTAAAATAAGAAATAGGTAATAATAAGAATTTGGTAATAAAGATATTAGAAAAGGGGGAAAAGGAGACAGAAATTGTGTACTTATAGGGAAAATATGACTATTATTTTTCTATATTTTCTTTTATTATTAGCATAATAAACTATTTTGTTTTTGCACACTATTTTGACAATAATGAAATTGTTAAATCACGGTAGATGCAGCAATGTGCAGGGGTGAATTAAACCTTGTGACATTGAAAAAGTAAGCATAGACCCCTTTAGTATTTAAATGAATATTTATTTATAGAATAAAATAAAAAAGAAAAAAAAATAGTGAGTGATGCCATTGTTTTCCCCACCTATAAAAACTTATACATGTAAATGTCATAATGTTTGTACATCAAATTTTGATGAAATTTCGGGGGTTTTTAATTAAGCTTGTTTGATTTTTAAAATGTTTATTCAAATCAGGTTTTTGTAAGAGAAGATTTCTCAAATAAATGAATAGTATGTAGTTTTTAAAATAAGTAGGAATTAGGTTAAAGAAGAACCCCTATCATGGCCTGAGACAGAGGTAAATAAAATATTGTTTAAAAAAAAAGAAAAAAGCTACAAATGGATTCAAATAGGGGGATGTGAAAATCAGAACGCGTTCAAAAAAAGAGAAAAGCACAAAGGTACAGTAAATGAGAGAGAAAGGGAAAAGACAACAGTTAATTTTAACAACATAACGAACATCTAATCTCCGATGCAAATGCTTTTAGCATAATTTTTCAGCAAAAATTCTTTGTATCAAGATCGCGGTGCATTGCACCTGCAGCAGCTGGGCGCTGCGCGGCAGCAAAGTGAAGAGACACTGCGCGCTTAAAGAAAATTTTACGTTGTAAGAGCACATTTGATTGGCTAATTCGCCTCAGTAGGGGAGTGGCCTAAAGGGACTTAATTGAGCGCTAATAAAGTTTTCAGAATACGAATTTGGAGGTACATTAGCGCTCCATTAAATGGGTAACTTAAAAGGAAATTTAAGTGGAAATTTACGAGACTTTTCAGAATAACCCCCCACCCTGCCCTATCCGCAGCCCCGTACACTCACTCTCCCGGAATGACAGGCGTGCTTGCCAGCGCCAGCCAGCGGAGAGAGCTGTAACTTGCCTGAGATTGTGTTGTTGGCGAGGTAGTTGGATCCAAAACAAGCTCCAAATTGATGGGAATAAATACGTAATTTTCTCTGGATGGTCATTTGAATTGGTATTCATACTGATATAGAGATTGTGAGGAAAGCTTGTGGAATATGAATTATGACGATGTTCGAGAATTAATCCTGATATGATAATTGATATTTCAATATTTTATTTTAGACACAGGAGCATGTGATCGAAATAAATACGAATGTCGCGGATCGAACTCTAAATTCATATGAATTATTACTGGATGTTAAATAATTACGATTTAATAAGATTTTATGGCAATACTAAAATATTGACGATGTCAGCAAAGTATGTCATGTTATGTTCACATGGAAGTATTTATATAGTATTATACTGGCATTATTTTTATTCCATCTCTGGACGAGCTCCTAGAAAAAGAAGCACAAAGCGCATGCGCGTTCGATGACATATTTTCTATTCATGAATTCAGCGCCCAAAGTTGGGCACAAACTACAATGTAGCTTCAAATTGATGGGAAAAACATCAAACGCAATTTTCTCTGTTTTTTCATGTAAAATGTTATCATATGGTAATACAGTCAACTTCGCCAAAGTCGAATGTGTGTAAGTCGAAAAGTCGGACAAGTCGAAGGGGAAAAAAAAGTCCAAATTTTTCTTCATAGACTTACGTGTATTAATTCTCTCTATTAGCCGATTTTTATATGGTGAATAATCGCCCAAGTCGATCGAGTTACAGAGCAATAAAGTTGGAAAAAGCACGTAATTTACATTACGTAAGTCGAACGAAATCACTCGCTGTCCAAACATTAAACACGAGCCAAGATGTACCGTTGAACACAGGGGCGTCGATCCATTTTTCAGATTGGGGGGGGCAAAATCATGAATCAATTTTCCAAAGGCGCTCGATCACACAAACACACACATATGCCTATATATATGTGTACATATATATATGTATACACACATACACACATATATATATATACATATCTCACCCGCAGATTAATCCAAGCGCGAAGCGCGAGCTGAAAATTTTGATATTTCGATCTGAAAAAAAATTGAGTAATGGACGTTTTTAATAAAGAACAAGATATATACATCCAACAAAAGATTATTGCAAATCGAAGTGGGAGTTCTTTTGAGGTTTAGAACTGAAAACGGGACCATATTCACCTATTTAATCATGGAAAGTATGGGTTTTTGTTATCAAAATGATGCGCGAGCTGAAATTTTTTTGATATTCCAATCTGAAAAGTGGACATTTTGAGCACGATTTTAGACGAAGAACGAGTTGTGTATCTCAATCTCGCTTGCTGATTTCTGTGTAACATTACAATCTTATTTTATTTTTAGCACATGCGGAATTATTGGGGGGGGGGCAAAATGATATGTTTGCCCCCCCAATATTTTCATTGGTGGGGCGATCGCCCCCCCCTGCCCCCCCCATAATCGACGCCTCTGGTTGAACAGCATTCCCAATACATTCTGTGTCAGTTCTGTGAATCACACTTGTTCTCCAGCGCTTGCATAATATACGCATGCACACATACACACGAGACCTTTGCAAACACGTACACATGCCGCACACAGAGCCGGCTCTGCCCTCCCCCTTCATACATAAACATGAGTTTATGCCAGCATCATCGTACATTCCTCCTCAAGTCTCCTTCTCTCTCTCCCTCTCTTTTTCTCTCTCTCACCCGTCTTGCGTTCTCGCAATATGTGTGGTCTTTGGTTCAATGCACTACATCTTTTTGATGGAAAACCTTGCACAGTTGCGATTCATTTATTAAGAATCCTCAACCTCCTTCTGCTCCTTTAAGGGGAAGTTATTTATTCATCTTTTTATTTTTATGTTATTTCTCTTTTTTTTTTTTGCTTTTCATTCGAAATACACGAGTTGTTCAAGATCAATTTTTTCGCCATCACAGACTCGACACAACAGATAAACAGTGTTTTATTATCGGTCCTCCATTTTTTTTTACATTTCGGCAAGTGGGATGATGAAGCTGTGTCAGCTGTTTTGATCTGGTTACGTAACACCACTCCTTCCTCATCCTTGCATGTAGCGTGAGTGAATTATCACTTTCTGACTTGATCCTCTCGCTATGAACAACCACCCATCATGCCTGCTAAGAGAAAATTAAGCACAAGATCGTACGATGAGAAGTACGAAATTATCAAGTTTGTCGACGAAAACCCAAATATGAAGAGGAAAGATGTCGCACTTAAGTTTAACTTAAAGCCAAACACACCGTCAGATATTCTAAAGTGCAAAGAGAAAATTATCGAGGCAGTGGAAACCCCGAAGGATGCCCGAAAAGGGAACTTAAAGAGAAGGAAGACAATAACATTTGATGATGTTGATGCCGCACTTCTCTTATGGTTTCGCCAAAAGGAATCTCAGCCAGACTTGCGCTTGGATGGGGAAATGCTTCTCACTAAGGCCAAGCATTTTGCAGAACAATTTGGGCATGACGCTCCTCTTACGATGAGCTGGGTGGAACGTTTCAAGAAACGGCATGGTATTGGACGCATCAGTAAGGCAGGGGAGGCTGCTGGAGTGAATGAAAAACTTGTGAGTGAATGGAAGGAGGGAGGACTCAAGGATATTTTGACTCGCTTTGCCCCTGCTGACATCTACAATGCTGATGAAACAGGCATCTTCTGGCAGATGTTGCCGGAAAAATCACTAGGATTCACTGGTACGTCTTACCATGGCAGCAAGCAGTCTAAAACACGTATCACCGCCCTTGTGTGTGCCAATATGGACGGAAGTGATAAGATGCCGTTGTTAGTAATAGGAAAGAGCAAGAGGCCTCGAGCATTCAAAAATGTCAAAACACTACCAGTCGAATATGAGGCAAACAAGAAAGCATGGATGAACAGCAGTCTCTTTGAAAGTTGGCTGCGAAAACTTGACAAGATGGGAAGGCAGAGCAGGAAGATTGCCATGGTTGTTGACAACTGCCCGGCCCACCCTAACATCACACTGGAAAATATTGAACTTGTGTTTCTGCCCCCCAACACAACCAGTGTGACACAGCCAATGGATGGAGGAATCATCCGGAATCTGAAACTCCACTATCGACATATCCTGGCGTCACGACGACTCGCGGCAGCAGAAATGAACCCGCCATTTAAATGGGATCTCCTTGACGCAATTCTTGCCTTGAAAGCTGCCTGGGCTAAGGTGACCCCCGCCACAATCGCAAACATCTACCAAAGCGTGGGATTTGTGCGTTTGGATGTTGAGGATGGTGATCAGGTCTCGGATGATGAAGCTCCCCATGAACGTGCCCATGAGGATCCGGCCCATGAAGCTCCCCATGAAGCTACCCATGAGGATCCGGCCCATGAAGCTCCCATCCCATTCCCAATCCACGTGAGACTAACAGGGAGTTCAGGAACATCTTGGATCGCCTAACTGACATACTGGACAATGTTCCACCACTCGATGACTACATCGATGTTGATGACAACATAGAATGCCATGAGGAGTTGACAGATGCGGAAATCATAGCATCCATCAAAACATCACCTGAGGACCCCGAGGAAGATCCGGTAGAAGATGAGAGCAGTGTGACCGACCCACCAACTTTGAAACAAGCTTTTGCTGCAATAGATACAATCCGCCGTTATAATCTGGCAAATGAATGCTCTGAGGAGTTTGGGTCATACGTGGACAGATATGAATCGTACCTCATGAGCCAACTTCAGAACCGTCAAAAACAAACATCTATCTATCACCGACTTTTTCAAGTAACATGTCTTTTCCTTTCCATAACATGTCGTACAATAATTAACTTGTATTAAAGCTGCTTTGTATAAGCCTACTCATTTTTTACTTTTGAAACATTCATATCTGTTCATCAGTGATGCTTTTTACAAGCTAAGTTATTTTTTACTATGTACGCCTTCGTCTTATTTATGTTTACCAAATTGTTATCATGTTCTGCAAACTGAAGACCTACTTGTAGCTTTATATTCTGTCTTGTACAATTTTACCATTTATTCATGAAGCCGACGTGTTTAAACGTTTTTAATTTCAGTACGGCATCATCACACCATCATTTTTTCATGTGCAGCTTTAATTGTTTATTTGTACTGCAAAAGAAATCAAAAGCAAAAAATAATTTTAAAGCTTTAATCATGTCAAACTCTGTTAAAATTGTTTCTGAAACGAATCTCTTCATTTTGCAAGTTAATTACACAGATTCATTGACATTGTACCTGCGTATGTCGTGGTAACGCTTTGATGTATCCCTTTAAAGAGTAGCCTATGCTTAAACCATGGAGCTTTTAATAGCTCTATGCTTAAACAATCGTATTCGTTGTGTTTACATGACTTGTACACCATATTAGAGAGGAAAATGCACAGGGCACCACATGACAGATCCACGTGGAGTTTCTTTATCCCTCCCACTACAAAGTCTGCACAAGACACACCCACCACCTTTCATTGGCCCTCTCGATCCCCTACTTAATTACATTCATTATATGTAAACGATATGGAGTTACTAAGTGCGAACTAGAGTGAACTGACCACTCAAAATGCTTTGTTTTTATCTGTGAAAATGTAGGCGTTGCCTTCAATGACCATGTGTGTTTTGACCACATGTTTTGTTGTTACTGTTTAATAAAAAGATGTCACGACGACAGCCTCTAGATCCTCTGGCCGTGTGAATTTTGTTACTGGCTAGACGAGAGGGCTAGAATGCCAAGGGGTTGATGATGTGATAAGCGAAAGTGAGAAGAATGGAGAAAGCCAGTAGGCCTATTGAAAAAAAACGAATGAATGATTAAAACAGTTTTTCAAAAATCCAAGAGGAGTGACAGAGACGATAATGTTTCGATGATCGAAACTATTTATTTGTTGCAGATACCATAATATATGTTTATAGGTAAAAATCGGTTTCGGCCTAAAATTTCAGCTTCGAAACATGTCATAAAACATCGAGCAACAAGTTTCGACCGAGGGCCTGAAATTTCTCCGAAAAGTAGCAGATTCCGGCTAGGATGAAGCTTGTCCAAATAGTATTATGTAAACAAAGTTCGTAGTTCCTGCCAAAGAAGTAAGTGTGCTTAGATATTGTTTTAAAAGGTTTTCTGAACCAATTATCTAAAATGTAAAAATGAAAGTGAAGAAAACCTTCAGGTTCACGTGGTTAAATGTTCATTTGCATAAATTTTGCATATTGTGAGGTCGCTGTATAGATTACAAAATGCGACACGTCTTGTATGAAAAAATGGTATAAAATTCATTGTGTTATACTTGTCAATGACAAGGAGAACGGAAAGAAATAATTGAGTTGAGGAGAAATTATTTTGATGATAATTATTCAAGAAATAACAGTTTCTTTGCATAGAAAGAGGGATAGGCCTATGTAAGCTACGTAGATTTGGGACATGAAACCAAAACTGAAGTTAGCACACTAAATTTGCATTGTTATATAAAGCAATGAGTAGCAATGTCCAGGGTTATGAAAGCTTATATATCTATGGAATATTGACAGAGATATTATACAAGCATTTCAGATTTATGAAATAACTGAGTGTATTATGAATCAAACTAGACCAAAGCAATTTAATGTGGTTAGTCAAAGAATTTAAGCAAACTTTTAAAGAGTTGTTTTGAGTAGGATTTACAATTTGTCAAGTGAAATTTTTATACTTAAATTCAAGTTGAATTTATTGTATTTTCCTGGATATTTATTTTCCAGTACAAACATCAAAAGGATTACTGGTGTAGCTTTTTCTTGAATATTTGCTAGGAAAATAATGCAGATATTTCATGAAGATAATTATGATTACTACTGATAATTTTATGGTTCTTTAGATAGAGCTGGCAAAAGTCAATAATCACACAAAGAGACATGGTTTGATGTTTCATTCAGGTTCATCATTTATTTTGATAAAGTACAATTCAAAGTGTGATTTCATTTAGACAAAATATGTCTAATTGCCGGTTCAATTGTTTGTTCTTTACAGATTGAATTTTTTCTTCATAAACCATAAACCATACTCTTCAATTTCTGGTGGAACTTCGCTGAGTTGTTCCTACGATGGTGGAGGACAAGAAGTCGCTGAAACTCAAGAGAAGGGGAGCGAAGGCCAGGCTTACCAGGCACAGTAACGGTCTTCAGATCTTGCTATACAATAACAGAGAAGTGCCAGAAATTCAGTCTGCATACAGCAAGTTTGAGCAAGCATATGGAGACCTACAAGAAGCCCATGAGAACTTTACTATGACTATTGATGATGATGCTGAGTTTGAGATAGAGGAACAGTGGATGGATGATTGCCAGAAAGAATTCCTGAAACTGCAGACAGAGGTTACAGATTACTGTTCTCAAACCAGCTCAGGAGTCAAGACGCCAACAGAACAAGTACTACCACAGTTAGAGATGCTGCCAATGCAGGGAGGGTCTCCTATACCTCCAGAATCGGCAATCTTGTATCCCCCTCCACTGCAGAACCCAGACACTTCTCCAGGTATGTCAGATGCTAGATGCAATTTTAAGGTGGAGAAGCCGAAGTTACCCAAGTTTGCTGGAGATGTTCGGGACTATGAGATATTCAAGTCAGACTTCGTTCACATGGTTGATTCGCGTTATGGAAAACGTGATGCAATGACAATCCTGAGAAGCTGTCTCGTTGGCCGTGCACACGACTTAATCCAAGGCATAGGTCAGGATTATGATGCTGCCTGGGATCTATTAGATTCCATGTATGGAGATGCTAGAATTGTTGCAGATACAATAATCAACGACCTGAGCAAATTCAAACCACTGAAAGAGAACGAAGACAACAAATTTTGTGAGTTTGTCAACCTTGTTAGAAGAACATCCTTAAGCTAGTAGGAAAGAAGGGTGACATGGACAACAGTCACATGTTAGCAACCATAGAGAGAAAAATGTGCGCTGTTGATAGGAAGAATTGGTTTAGATACCAAGAATCAGAGAAGCAAGCTGCAAGCTTTGAAACTTTGTTGACATGGCTGAACCTGAAAATGAAAGCTAGGATGAGAGCGTCAGCACCATTGAGATCACAGATGCAAAGTGAAGGAAAGTCAGCAAATGTTCATCATTTGTCATACAAAGAAAAGAGCAAACCAGACCATAGTGATAGATACCATGAAGAGCAGCCACGAGACAGAGCTCAGAGACAACATCGCTGCTGGCATTGCAAGACTGATGAACACTGGGTAGATCAGTGTAAGCGTATAATCTCTATGGCTGCCCCAGAAAGACTGAAGTTCTTCAAGGAGAATAGATGCTGCTTTAGCTGCCTAAAGAAAGCAGGGAAAAACCACTACATAGCAAACTGTAGAAGGCAGAAATGTTCAGAGCAAGGGTGCACTTACTATCACCATCCTTTGTTGCACTTTGAAGCCAGTCAACAGATGGAAAATGAGAGCGGTAAAAATGACATTAACGTTGCCACTACAGTTGGAGCATCGTTGCTGCCAATCTTATCCATAGACGTTGACAGTGATACTAGAGCAAACATCCTGTTATATAGCGGCTCACAAGTTAGTTTGATCAAAAATTCACTCGCCGAGAGACTCCAGTTGAAAGGCACCAAAACGAGCATCACAATCAAAAAGCTTGGCGACGTTGAAGAAGAGTTGGAAACTTTCAGATATAGAGTGCCGATTAGAGAAGCAAACACAACCAAGAAACACCAGATTATTGAAGTTGTCGGCGTCCCTTCAATAACAGAGGAAGAAGCTGTTAGTCTGAAAGACCTCGCAGATCAATTTAATATCCCTAACCTGAACAGAGATAGTGGGCCAGTGGAGATCTTGATTGGAATAGATCATCCAAAATACATAATAGGTGGTGAACTAAAGAAGAGAGGTAACTGCATAGCAAGAAAGACTCCATTAGGATGGGTGATCTTTGGTGGCACAGAGAAGCGAACCACATGTGTCAATGTCCTTCATGTAGCAGTTCAGAGTCCAGACTTGTCAGAGTTTTGGCGAATGGAATCTCAAGGTGTAAGTTGTCAGTGCCAAGAGACTAAGTTAACCATTGATGAACAGGAAGAGGAAGAGATCATCAGAGCTTCTTCACAGAAGGAAAGCAGTGAAAATCCTTGAGTCAACTGAAAAAAGACTATATAGAAACCCAGAGCACACGGAAGCGTACAACAAGCAAATCTATGAACTGGAAGAAATGGGGTTTGCTAAGAAACTCACAGCAGCAGGCATCGAGAAGTATGAAGGACCAGTTCATTACATATCACATCATGCTGTTTAAGATAAAAAAAAAAGAGCACCCATATCAGAATTGTTTTTAATTCTTCTGCATCTTACCAAGGTCATCGGTTAAATGAATACTGGATGAAAGGTCCCGATCTCTTGAACAGTATGGTCGGAGTGCTCTTGAGATTTAGGGAAAATGAAGTGGCCTTGTGTGGGGATATTTCCAAGATGTACCATCGTGTGTCAATCCCTGAGAGAGATCAACATGTCCATAGGTTCTTATGGAGAGACATGGATGGAAACAGAGAACCTGATGTCTACATGATGAAGGTTGTCACTTTCGGTGACAAACCAGCCCCTGCAATCGCCCAGATTGCTCTGAAGCTTACAGCAGAACAAGGAGAGTGTACACATCCTCATGCTGCTTCTGTTTTGAAAAGGAATGTGTATATGGATGACATATGCGACTCTGTACAGACTGTAGATGAAGCCAGGAAACTAAGTGCAGAGATAGATGAAGTGTTAAATGACGGAGGCTTCAAAGTCAAAGGGTGGATTTCCAATGAATCTGATGTGGGAGACCTCACCCAAGGAAAGATGAAATTACTAGATGACATAGCTGAGGAGAAGGTCCTAGGAGTAGTTTGGGACAGAGAAAATGACACCTTCTCTTACAAAGTAAAGCTGAGAGACAGTGTACTGAATTCAAGATTAGATGGAGAGAGTCAAGAAAGATTAACCAAGAGGAAAATCCTAGGTCAAATCGCCCACATATATGATCCCCTAGGATTTGCTGCCCCAGTGATTGTAAGAGCCAAGATAGGGATGCAGAAATTGTGGCAAAGAGGCTACAACTGGGACGATCCTCTTACTGAAGAAGAAGATGCGGACTGGAGGCTTCTGTTCGAGGAAATGAAAGGATTGAATGAAGTATCTCTCGAAAGATGTCTAACACCTCCTGAAGCTCAAGGTAAACCAGTGTTGTGCATTTTCTCTGATGCATCAGAAAATGCTTATGGTGCATGTGCGTATCTAAGGTGGCAAACCGGAGATGGCAAGTTCGAGACTCGCTTTGTTGCATCCAAGTCAAAGGTAGCACCATTAAAGACATTGACAATACCCAGATTGGAGCTACAGGCTGCCGTGTTAGCTGCCAGACTGTACAAGTCGATCACTGAAGAGATGAGATTAGAAGTTGAGAAAGTAATGTTCTTCTCGGACAGCATGATAACTCTACAGTGGATCAAGTCTTCGGCCAGGATATATAAGCCTTTTGTGTCAAGCAGAATAGGGGAGATTCAGACTCTCACTGACCCCTCAAGCTGGAAACATATACCTGGTGAAGATAACACAGCAGACAAAGTGTCAAGAGGAATCGCAGTAAACGACCTTATGAAAGAATGGAAGTGCGGTCCTAGATTCCTGCATCTCGAAACAGAGTGGCCAGTAGACAAGGTGAATATTGACCAGTGTCTTGAGAATCTAGAGAGACGAAAGATTAATCAGACAGTGTTAGTTGTCAACAGCACATCAATTGCCCCCATCGAATCTGAACATTTCTCAAGTTGGCGAAAGTTAGTCAGAGTGACTGCCTACGTTCTCAGATTTGTACGGATTCTCAAGTCAAAGCTCAAGAAAGAATCCATGCCAGAAGCTGATGTGACATTAGCCCCAGCAGAGTTGGAGAAAGCTGAGCTATATTGGACAAAGGAAGCGCAAAAGGGTCTGAAAAGCAGATTTGAGAGAGGAGAGTTCAGAACCCTTACTCCTTTCATTGATAACGAAGGAGTAATCAGAGTAGGAGGAAGAGTTGAGAACTTAGTGACATCATATGAATCTAGACATCCAGCTCTACTCCCAGGTTCCCATCACATAGCTCTACTTTTCACACGTCACGTTCATGAGATTGGACACCCAGGTGTTGAGACGACAACCGCCAAGGCGAGACGCAAGTTTTGGATCTTACAAGGACATCGTTTGGCGAAACCGTCAAGCATCGCTGTGTTAAATGCAGGTCAACAGAATGCAAGCGTGAGACCCAGAAGATGCTGATTTACCCAGTAATCATGTCGCACCTCACACTCCACCATTTCATTACACCTCCTGTGACTATTTTGGCCCCTTTCAAGTAAAGGTTGGTCGTAATAAGAGGGCCAAGCATTATGGTGTAATCTTTACATGTCTAAATACGCGTGCCGTCCATCTGGAAATGGCAACTGACTGTTCAACAATGGAATTTCTCCAAGTCCTAAGGAGATTCTTATCAGTGAGGGGACGACCAGCTCAGATCCTTAGCGACAATGGAACGCAATTTGTGGGAGCTCAACGCGAACTTCGCGAGATGATATCGGGATGGAGTGAAGATGAGCTCAAAGATTTTTGTGCAGATAAGGGGATACAGTGGAAGTTCATCACCCCTAATGCACCCCACCAAAATGGGTGTGCTGAATCTCTTGTTAAAAGTGCCAAAATATCAATCAAGAAAGCAATTGGTGAGCAAGTGCTCACACCATTTGAGTTGTATACATGCTTTCTTGAAGTAGCTAACCTTATGAATGAGAGACCGATAGGACGGAAATGCAATGACCCAGATGATGGAAATTATTTGTGCCCAAATGATATGTTGTTAGGTAGGTCTTCTAGAAATGTCCCACAGGGTCCATTTAAGCAAACCAAGAATCCTCGCGATCGTGTAGAATTTGTTCAGCTAATAGTGGATTCTTTTTGGAAGCAGTGGTCTCAAAACGTGCTACCACTTCTAGTACCATGTAGAAAGTGGAACACAGATCGAAGGAACGTTAGAGTTGGTGACGTTGTAATGACTGCAGAGAGCAATGCAATCCGTGGAAAGTGGACTATAGCAAGAATAATTCAGGTTTATCCGGGACCTGATGGTAAAGTTCGAAATGTGAAGCTAAAAACTGTTTCCTGAGAGTATCGTAGACCCATTACAAAACTAGCGGTTATCTACCCAACAGAAGGTTATATTGACTAAATTAAAGACTTTGAGACTGAACTTTCACTTGAGCTCAATTCATTGAAAATTATTGATATGTTATGCATGTATTTATTCATTTGCATGTCATGTGATATATATTTGTTTGAGAAATTTCAAGTTTTCAAAAGGTCTCATCCGGTGGGGCGGGAGGATGTTTCGATGATCGAAACTATTTATTTGTTGCAGATACCATAATATATGTTTATAGGTAAAAATCGGTTTCGGCCTAAAATTTCAGCTTCGAAACATGTCATAAAACATCGAGCAACAAGTTTCGACCGAGGGCCTGAAATTTCTCCGAAAAGTAGCAGATTCCGGCTAGGATGAAGCTTGTCCAAATAGTATTATGTAAACAAAGTTCGTAGTTCCTGCCAAAGAAGTAAGTGTGCTTAGATATTGTTTTAAAAGGTTTTCTGAACCAATTATCTAAAATGTAAAAATGAAAGTGAAGAAAACCTTCAGGTTCACGTGGTTAAATGTTCATTTGCATAAATTTTGCATATTGTGAGGTCGCTGTATAGATTACAAAATGCGACACGTCTTGTATGAAAAAATGGTATAAAATTCATTGTGTTATACTTGTCAATGACAAGGAGAACGGAAAGAAATAATTGAGTTGAGGAGAAATTATTTTGATGATAATTATTCAAGAAATAACAGTTTCTTTGCATAGAAAGAGGGATAGGCCTATGTAAGCTACGTAGATTTGGGACATGAAACCAAAACTGAAGTTAGCACACTAAATTTGCATTGTTATATAAAGCAATGAGTAGCAATGTCCAGGGTTATGAAAGCTTATATATCTATGGAATATTGACAGAGATATTATACAAGCATTTCAGATTTATGAAATAACTGAGTGTATTATGAATCAAACTAGACCAAAGCAATTTAATGTGGTTAGTCAAAAGAATTTAAGCAAACTTTTAAAGAGTTGTTTTGAGTAGGATTTACAATTTGTCAAGTGAAATTTTTATACTTAAATTCAAGTTGAATTTATTGTATTTTCCTGGATATTTATTTTCCAGTACAAACATCAAAAGGATTACTGGTGTAGCTTTTTCTTGAATATTTGCTAGGAAAATAATGCAGATATTTCATGAAGATAATTATGATTACTACTGATAATTTTATGGTTCTTTTGCAAGTTAAGATAGAGCTGGCAAAAGTCAATAATCACACAAAGAGACATGGTTTGATGTTTCATTCAGGTTCATCATTTATTTTGATAAAGTACAATTCAAAGTGTGATTTCATTTAGACAAAATATGTCTAATTGCCGGTTCAATTGTTTGTTCTTTACAGATTGAATTTTTTCTTCATAAACCATAAACCAGATAACATAAACCTAATGAAAGATAAATGAGAGGGAGAAAATACGGAAGATAGTGAGGAGTACTGATACGAAGATTAAGATACATCGGGAGTTGAAGAGAGAACATAATCTGAGAGAATAATTATAGGAGATAATAAATGAAAGAGATACAAGAGGAGTGAGTGAAAGAAGAAAGACAACATAATTTGAGAGAAAATACGAAAGTGGGAAGTAATGATATTAAATAGAAGGATACAAGATAGTGAGGGAAAATAAAAAGAACCAAAATAATCGAGAAAAAGAATTAGGCATACGAAAGACTGGAGCAAAATGACAAGCGATTTTTTTTTGTTTCAAAGTGGAGGAACGGCGGTTGGTTGAATGAGAAACGTATATTGCTAAAACAGGTGGAAGGAGATGAAAAGAAGGAAATTTGTAGCCTTTCTCTAACCCGCCCCTTCCTCCTTCCCTATGACCTCATTTTTTTACGTCCACAACAAAGCACACATTCATTCCTTCAACCCTGCTCTCGCGCTCGGCTCGACTCTCTTCCCCATGCCCAGGCCAGGTGCTGCTGACCCCGATCACATCATAAACAGAACTAGAAATGCACAGGCACAAGCGTAGTGAGCATGCACGCTCATTCGTTTGCAAAAAACAAATACACGCCACGAATTCAAGGATTATATACACTGGAATTTTAATCAGTATCACATAGAACGAGAATTAGAGGTCGTATTTTGTGAAGACGAAGGTATGTTAGGATTTTAAAAACTTATTTACTTCACAAAAATCCAAATCCTATCCCCCATCCTCTCCTCGTAAAGCCGCCAACGATGTGATGCGGCTATGTATCTTAATACACGTCCAATCGGACAAAGTCGTGCACATTCATAACACAGCTGTACATGTACACACGTATCTATTCTAAGTCGATTTTTTTCTTCGACTTATTCATAAATCTCTTAAGTCGAAAATCGTGTAAGTCGATTGTTTTTTCTCAGTCCCTAGAGATTCGACTTAGGCGAAGTTGACTGTATTACGATCTTGAAGAGTTTCTGCATGTTGACAATGTTCAAGAATCAATCCTGACGTGATAATTACTTTTTTAGACAAGTCGATCGTCATGTGATGTCCGTCATTGAAAATTGAAAGAAAATACAAATATTTCACATCAAGCTCTTAATTCATATTAATGATTATCATTATGTTAATTATATTATTTAATTTTTACACTCACTTTTCAGACTTTCTTTCAAATATGACTATGGAAGACAAAGAAATGATAATTTTAGGGGATTTCAATATTGATTATCAATTTGGTGATGCACTTTTTGACAATCCATTATATACTATTGAATGTTTATATTCTCTTACACAAATAGTAACCAAACCAACACGTACTACATCTCGGTCTTCTAAATGTATTGATCTAATTTTTACAACAATACCTGACCTACATGTTTTATGTGATGTTGCTAAAATTGGGTTGAGCGACCATTATTTAATCTTTACTTGCATTAATTTTGATGTTCATGAATTGCAACATAAAACAGTCAGGTTTAGAGATTTTAAACAATTTGATGAATCTTCTTTTCTTAATGATATTAGTAAATGTGATATTTTATGTAATTTTAATGGTAATGATTATGACAGTTCAATTATTAATGATCAGATATGGTTCAAATGGAAGGATGCATTTTTATCTATATGTAATCAACATGCTCCTATTAAAGAAGTACGGGTAAAGAATAGATATAATCCTTGGATGACTAATGATATTCTCGAACTTATATATCAACGTGATTACCTTAAAGACAAGTCAGACGATAATGATGACTTTAAAGATGAATATCGTAAAGTAAGAAATAAAGTTCTCTCGTCTATTCGTGAAGCAAAAAAGAAATACTTTAGTGAAATTTCATCTAAGTTTAAAAATGACTCTAAAAAGCTTTGGAAAAAACTTAATATGGCTACTGGTAATATGAAATATTCAAACTCTGTTCATAATGACCTTAGTCCTGAAAACCTGAACGAACACTTTGCTAATGTTGGGCGAAATATTACTAATTCTTTTAATAATTGCAAACTACCGAATTGGAAAAACCCAAAGTGTATTCATACTTTTGATATGAAAATTATATCAGAGAGTGAGGTTTTGAGGCTTTTATCTAATCTCAGTTGCAATAGCAACTTAGACGTTTTAGATTTTGATAGTAAACTTCTTAATATATCATCATCTCTCATACTTTCGTCGTTGACTTGTATTTTCAATTACTCTTTAAAAAATGGAATCGTATTTGATGACTGGAAGTATTCAAGAGTAACACCTATTTATAAAGGAAAGGGGTCAAAGGATTCATGTTCTAACTACAGACCGATTTCAGTTGTATGCCATCTTGCCAAAATCATGGAGAAATTAGTTCAGAAATGTCTTCATTCTTATTTAATTGACAATGATTTGATAACTTCTGATCAGTCTGCTTTTTTAAAACACCACTCTACAGTAACCTGTCTCCATCGTGTTATAGATGACTGGTATGATTCACTTAATAATCACGAAATGGTAGGCGCTTGTTTTTTAGATATATCTAAATGTTTTGACACAATTAATCATGAAATGTTGTTATTTAAATTAGAAAAGTATGGAGTATCAGGTACAGAACTTATGTGGTTCAAAAGTTACTTAACAAACCGGAAGCAATCAGTAAGATGTCATGGTAAACAGTCAAACCCTATTGATTTAACAGTTGGAATTCCACAGGGGGGAGTATTAGGCCCGGATTTATTTTTGATATTTATAAATGATATTGTACAATGCATTTCGACTGCTGTTTGTAATATTTTTGCTGATGATGTTATTGTGTATATTTCCGATTATAAATTAAGTAATATTCAACGTGATTTACAGGTATGTTTACATGAAATTGATAAGTGGTATAATGACAATTGCTTAAAGATCAATATTACTAAAACAAATATTATGCTTATTTCAACTCGTTATTCAAAAAACAAAGGAAAATTGGATATAAAGCTAAATGGTGAGCAACTTAAACAAGTTAATTCTGTAAGATATTTAGGTGTTGAAGTTGATAGTAATCTCATATGGAATGTTCATGTCAAACATCTTTGTAGATCAATATCATTTAAGTTACATGCTTTAAGACATTTAAGTTCAACTCTTAAACCAGATTTACTGAATACGTTATATAAAACAACTATTCAGCCATGTATAGATTATGCTTGTTCTGTTTGGGGAAATTGTTCATTGAAAAATAGGGAACTTATTATAAGACTGCAAAGGCGAGCGGCACGTATTGTAATGAAAGAATATGATTTTTCTATTAGTTGTACAGATTTAATGAAGAAACTAAAATGGCAATCTTTTGATACAAGGAGGGATTATTTTTTATGTATTTTAGCTTACCAATGTATATATGGACTTGCCCCTATTAGACTATGTAATGATATTGAACTATTTATTGATAGACATGGAATGTATACACGTAACGCTGATTCACTGAATGCTGTATTACCTAAGCCAAATATTGAAAGTTTCAAGCAATCCTTTAAATTTAGTGCAATAAAGACATGGAACTCCTTGCCAAATGAACTCCAGAATATTTCTAACCTCCTACATTTCAAGAGATCGTACAAAAACAAGTATTTTTAAACTGACAGTAGACTGATTTTTTATCCATATTTTATTGTATAGTTGATTGTATAGTTAATTCTGTATTATGTTGTTGCACTCCTTTCTTTCCCCTCACTCTCGCTCTCTCTCTCTCTCTCTCTCTCTCTCTCTCTCTCTCTACTTCTGCCATTTACTTAACCACACTATCTCTGTCTTACCTCTCTCTATTTTCCTGCTCTATTTTTTTGTGCAACTTTTATTGTAAATTAAGTATACCCAGTATTTTAACTCAATTAAGTTTTTATGCATTTTTATTGTTGTTTGATATTTTTATGTAACAGGACCGTGTTGAAAAACAGTGTATTTTATCTGAACATGTTATCCTGTATAAAGATGTTTTAATAAAATAAATAAAAATAAAATAACATGCAAATTATTGTTAAATATTCAGTCCTTCACGTTTATATTTTTGTGGAGCTCAATAAATAGCTTTCCTTATTCCTCAGAATCGCTCTCCTTGAGGAGCTCAAATCAATTCAATACAATACATGTATGATAAATTTTAGATTTTCCTAGCATCGTACATGCAATAGCTGTGTAGCTATTTATTAATCTGTGGTGAAACTAGGCCTGGGTCAATATGTTTACAAAATATCACGCTCCAGCTCAAAAAAAAAAAAAATGCTAAAATTTCACATTTTACATCTTTAAATCCATGAAATGGCCATCTATTTCCCATAATTCCTTGAAATTATTTTGATTTAGTTGAAAGCTATCAGAAAAATGAAGAATATTCACCTCTTTCCCCGACTCTGATTTGAACTTACACTCTGTAAATATTGTAGTCCCACATGTAGAATTCCATGGTATTGCCATGAAAATCTATGGGACTACAATATTTACCGAGTTTAAATTCAAATCAGAGTCGGGAACTTACACTCTGTAAATATTGTAGTCCCACATGTAGACTTCCAATGTGTTGCCATGAAAATCTATGGGACTACAATATTTACCAAGTTTAAATTCAAATCAGAGTCGGGAAAGAGGTGAATATTCTTCATTTTTCTGATAGTTATCAACTAAATTAAAATAATTTCAAGGAATTATGGAAAAAAGATGGCCATTTCATGGATTTAAAGATGTAAAATGAGAAATTTTAGCTTTTTTTTAGGAGCGCAATTTTTTGTTCTCATTATTTTTTTTCAGGAGCGCAGTAGGAGCGCCGGCGCGATCGTTGATTGTGTGACCCAAACAAATCGGCCAGCCGACGTTTTTAAAAAAAATTTTCAATGCACCAATTTTGCAGAATCTGCACCGGCGCTCGATGACATCGATCGAACACAGATTTAAAAATCGATTTGACTCAGGCTTACTCCCCACTCAAACAAGCGTTTAATATTTTTTTTGACAGAACAAAATATGCATATTTTCCCCTGTAAATTGGAATACATGTATCTCTGTCAATATATCAGAAAATGACTATGAGTTGATTGAAGCACCATTATTTTTCTTATTTCACAAGCTTTCCAATGGTATCAAATTTGTTGGGATTCCTTCAAGATTTCAAAAAGTCACCAAACTCCCTACTAATAGTACTATTTATTATCATGATTATGCACCAACGACTTGAATCGAGACTGTTCAATAGGGAAAATTTTGCATTTCGATTGTTGTTTGCGTAAGTTTCACCGCAGTATTAAGGATCTACGGACGGATCGGACCAAGTATCCTGGCCAAGATTTGGAGGTAGGCCTAGTGGTAGGCCTAAGCGTTAAAAAATAAAATTAATTTTCATAAATAATTTCAACATTTTAAAAATTAAGTTCATAAGATTAAAATTTACGTGGTGGAGAAATATTGAAGGTTCTACTTTTGGCGTGACTTTTAATTCCCTCGCATTCGTGTGATGAACGAAAACGTCAAAATGCAATATAAAATCACATACATTGTCCAAGGTTTACTTACTAACCTCGCATGCATGTGAGTGACCCGAGCGTAGTGTGTAGCGGTACCGAGGTGAAGCGGAGTGGAGACTGCACGAACATGAGAAGTTGAACTAGAGGGGAGTTGAGCTATTGAGGTACATGTATGGTACCGGTACTACATCGATACAATACCGGTACCGGTATGGTAGTGGATCGTATTACCGAACACTTTTCATGAATTTAATCATATCAAACAAATTATTCTCATATATTTCAACAAAACTTTCACCATGAATTCACAGTTACCTACAAAATATAAATATGTAAAATTCTGCCGAAATTGTTTTTCCTTTTTATGATATAAGCTTCCAATCGGACACCTCTTCGCATGTAAAATATTTTGGTCACTTGAAAAAGGTATTGACTGTATTACCGAACGTCGGAACGTGTGCTTTCTATTGAAATTTGTATTACTAGGCCTAATACAAATTTCAATAGAAAGCACACGTTCCGACTATTAGCCCTAGAAAACGGTGACCAGACGTCCCGTATTTCCCGGGATTGTCCCGTATTTTGCTCCTGTGTCCCAGCGTCCCGACAAACCCTTCCCGGGACGCCTATTTGTCCCGTATTTCAGAACATTGAACAAAATGTAGTTAATACATTTAAATGTGCCGAATTTTTATTAAATAACCAACAGCTGACGAAGCAGGGACAACAATTAAATTGATAACTATAAACTTTTGCAAGTTCTACGGTGATTTCTTGCTCACCCAATACATTGCAAACGAACTGGCTTCCTGCCTCTGTGTGGCAGGCTACTAGCTAGGCATGTAGGATCGAAGCAAATTCTCAATGGTGAAAACAATCTCACATGATAAACAGTTTTTCCACCAAAATAATCACAAAATCGGCGGGAAATTCTTATAATTATACTATGGATTCTCAGATTAATGATTTGGAGGTGTAATCGGAGGAACAAGTTATTGACTTTTTATAGATCTAGTTGTTTCAGCTTTCGTTTTGAGTCTTGGTGTGCACGATGCCGCGATGTTTCATCTATTTTTTAAGTTTGACAATATGTTTCACTTTGAAATTTTATTCTATTCTAAACTATTTTATTTTTTTAATTTAAAAATACATTTAAAAAAACACTAAATAAAATTATGATTTTTATTAGATTGGATTTTTTTGTTTACTTGAAGTTCGAACTTTTCCCTTTTTCTTTCATTTATATATACCCTATCCTTTCTGCTTGCCCTTTTCTGTTCCATCTGTCTTTATTCCAATACTTTATCCGTATTATTTATTTTGTAATTATCTGTGTTATTGTTTAAATATTTTTTGTGACTTTATTACCTTGTGAATACATCGCAATTCGGCCTTAGCCGCGATGATGTCTTCATTTTTATTAATAAACCATTTATCTATTTCCTATCTTCCTTTCCTAGACATTTTCTTTTCTCTCTCTCTCTGTTCATTTTTCTTTCTTTCCTTTTTTCTCTTACTTTCCTTCTTTATTAAATATCCTTTTTTATTTCCTTCATTCTTTCTTTCCTTATAATTACCTTGGCTTCCTTTTCCCTTCCACTCTTTCTTCTTTTCTTTATTTTTTCCCCTTCTCATTCTTTTCCCTTATTCTTTGTTTCTTTCTTTTGTTTCTTTCTTTCCCTTCCTTCCAGTTTTCTTCTTTCTTTCTTTCAAAGAATGAAGGAAACATGTTTATTTCCTTTATCATTTCTTTCCTCCTTTTTCTTACTTTTCCCCCCTTTAATTCTCTCCTTTATTTTGTCTTTCAGACCAAGCCTTGAAATAAGCACCTGTGAGCCGGGGGCAATTTTTTTTTTAAATTGCCCCTGGCTCACGGCTTTTTTTCAGGAACCAGGGGCAATTTTCTGGAACCGGGGGCAATTAAAAAATATATATATATATATAACGGTGAACCACACCGCAAATTTGTTTATACATGTAGTAAGCACAGCTCCTGCAATTTTTTAATTAGTACATGAATAGCATGCTACATGTAAGTAATATAGGCTTATTCAAACATCTAAGAAATCAGATTTAAGTGAGTTTTGACACCCTCACTCCACATCCCCTTTACAACCACGCACACAAGGGCTTATTAATTTTTCATCTTTAATGAACCACAACAATGACCCCCCCAAAAAAAAAATCTAAATAAATGAATAAAATAAACATATAAAAAAATAGAGAGAGATGGCGAAAGAGAATTCAGATCAAATAATAATAAATTTAGAAAAAAAAATTAAGGTTTTTTTCATGGTTAGAATCAAGGGTGCGGGTGAGTGGTTGTGTATGATTGTGACTGTGAGGTGCACTTGGATTGCATATAAATTATGTTAAAGAAATGAAGAAATTAAATCAATATCTAACTCAGTCTATTCAAATTCCAGCACATAGCCACAGGCTACATGTAAATTTTTTATGTACATGTATTGTAGGTTCATGTACCTTAAGTTTTTCACAAGTTATTTGAAAACGCAGATCTCCACAGAAAATGCCTTTCATTCTGGGAGAGTCTAAATTTGGTGAAAATGTATTCATTAATAACTTAAATATTCATCACAATGAAGAAATCATGAAGTTTTTGACACTTTTCAAAAATTAACATGAAATCTAAACTGTATCTGAAACAGAAAATCACCATCACTTAGGCCATTACTGATAGAATTCTCACCCAGAGCTCTGGCAGAGAACATTAGCTCAAACTGGCTAACTAACAGCATACAAGTACCACACTCAAGTGCACGGCGTCCTCCTATTTATTTTTTTAGATGGAGCCTTGTTTGATGATTTATTGTCAGATATTTACCCCTCACCAAGAAAGAAATTAAAAAGCTATAATTCACAACTTTAAGCTAAGTGATTTTCATTAAGGCTCCGTTTTGACAAGCAAAGTCGGCGACTGTGAGGATAAAAGACTCACATCGTATGTAATGTGAACAGGGATTTATCTCCTGTGCAATTCGAATTACTATATCACAGAATTGTGAAATCCCGAATGGAAATTTGTGCATTAGAAATTGCACATGGTGAAGTAGGAAAAAACTGTTACCGCTACTGGAAGCACGCGCGTGCATGTATTACAGAAAAAAAAGACGGACGTAGCTCACTTTTTATGATACTGAAAAAAACACGCACTTGGCAATTTAAAACTGTGCTTATCGTAAATTGAAAGTTACTTGATTTCAGTTGGCTTTTCAGATATTTAAATTACATGTATGATATGGCTTCACTGCTCACTCACGGCGGGCGCAATTACCTGGAAAATATTTGCGCCCGGTCGTCAAAATTTTGATGATTTTGGGGCTTTATGGGCGCAATTGCATGGCTTATGAGCGCGAATTTGCGCTCAGCGCCCACTTATTTCAAGGCTTGTTTCAGAAATTTATTCATCTTCCCTTCCTTTCTCTTTCTTTCTGTCTTTTTTCTTTCTTTCTATATTCATTTCAAAGAATGACGGAAACCTTTTTTTATCTCTTTTACTATTTCTTTCATCCTTCTTTTATTCTAACTTTGTTATTTTTTCTGTTTTCCTTTATTTTCTTCACTGTTCTTTCCTTCTCAATTATCTCTTTTCTTTCTCTCCTTCATTGTTTCGTTTACCTTCTCTTCCAATTCTTTATATTTTTTTCACAAGTCTAACACTTTGTGTGGGGCTTCTTTGTTGATCTTCGTTTGTCAATTGTCCCGTATTTCATTTTGTGAAATCTGGTCACCCTGCTAGAAAAGTTGAGAAAACGTCAAAATCACTGATGAGCTTTTTTGACCCTATAATGCCTATTTTATTATTTTTAGAATATTTAGACTTTCAACATGTGTTTTGACAATTTTTTTGTCATTTCTCTATTCAAGTTCCCTTTGGAAGGATATTGCAGTGTTTTGAGCGTAGGCCTATGAAATTATTTTCTGACGCGTACGATTTGTGCGTTCGGTAATACAAGGCCGGTCGGTAATATACTAGGCCTACAAATTTTACAATCACTCACTAGGAGTAGGACTACTACCGTACTAGGACTTACCGTATACCGGTACCGGTACTTGATCTGTCTGTAGGCCTACTGTACTGTAGTTCAAATTCAGCTCAGCAAAGTCACTGTTTTGTGAGTTAAGATACATTCAACAAAGAGTTAAAAGGATATATTACCGCTTTATGGTGCTTTAAACTCGTCCATGTTAAACCTTGCATCATTTTGGAAGATTAAATTGTCTTATATCAGCAAAACTTATGAAATTTTGGACAGTCTGCCGTAGTCGTCTCCTCGAATTGTTGAAAATGGCGACCTTAACATTATACCGGTATGTAAATTCAGTCGTTTCGAAATTCACTTAGAGTAGATTTTCATAAATGTGTATGATTAAGATAATTTCATACTTCTTAATGAATTTAAAATTTTTATTATTTTCAATTGAAATCAAATATTTTAGAAAATGTTAATGTACTGATAACATTCAGGAATTCTATATTGATTTGATTTTTTCTAGCGAACTGTATTAAGACTAGCATTCTTATGGAAAAAAAAAGAAGTCTCAATTCGGTACGTACCGATGTATACTACTTACATCGATAGCATAGCTCTATATGGCGAAAACATTAGATAGATAGATAGGTGAGTGGATGGATGGATCAATGGATGGGTGGGTGGATGGATGGATGGATGGATGGATGAATGGATGAATGGATGAGTGGATGGATGGATAGATGGATGGATGGATAGATGGATGGATAGATTGATAGATGAATGGATGGATAGATAGATAGACAGATATAGATTATAGGTGGGTGGGTGGATGGATCAATGGATGGGTGGGTGGGTGGATGGATGGATGGATGGATGGATGGATAGATGGATGGATAGATAGATATATAGATAGATAGATAGATATAGATTATAGGTGGGTGGATGGATGGATCAATGGATGGGTGGGTGGATGGATGGATGGATGAATGGATGGATAGATGGATGGATGGATGGATGGATGGATGGATGGATGGATGGATGGATAGATAGATAGATAGATATAGATAGATTATAGGTGGGTGGGTGGATGGATCAATGGATGGGTGGGTGGATGGATGGACGGATAGATGGACGGATAGATGGATGGATAGATAGATAGATACATACATGTAGATAGATAGATAGATATAGATTATAGGTGGGTGGGTGGATGGATCAATGGATGGGTGGGTGGATGGATGGATGGACGGATAGATGGACGGATAGATGGATGGATAGATAGATAGATACATGTAGATAGATAGATAGATAGATTATAGGTGGATGGGTGGATGGATGGATCAATGGATGGGTGGGTGGATGACAGACAGACAGGCAGACAGACAGACAGACAGGCAGATAGATAGATAGATAGATAGATTGATAGGTGAGTGGATGGATGGATGGATCAAAGATGGATAGATAGATAGATAGATTATAGGTGGATGGGTGGATGGATGGATCAATGGATGGGTGGGTGGATGGATGGATAGACAGACCGGGGACAGACAGACAGACAGACAGGCAGACAGGCAGACAGACAGACAGACAGGCAGACAGGCAGGCAGACAATCAGACAGACAGACAGACAGACAGACAGACAGACAGACAGACAGACAGGCAGATAGATAGAAAGATAGATTGATAGGTGAGTGGATGGATGGATGGATCAATGGATAGATAGATAGATAGATGAATATGCCCGAATAGATAAATAGATTTTCGAAGAAGTTTATTTTGCACCAGCATTAAAAATACTTTTGAAAAGTTGAGTAAAAATTGTGGTTTTAGATTACAAAAGGGGCTACAAAAAGGCAGAGGCGAAAAGAGGAGGGGACGGAGAATAATAAAGAACGATAAGAGGAGTAATGAAAGTGATTAAAATAATGGGAGGGGAATAGACTTATTGGAAATAACAAAAAATAACAACATTCATAAATGTCCTTTTGCTGATTAAAATTAAGAAGTTCCATTTTTATGGTCAAAATAAAGTTCCCGACAATTTCCATTGAAAAAAAAATGTATAAACAAAAAGTCGAAAAACAAAGAAATAGGCCTACATGAGAAATTTAGAAAACAATGAAATACATAAGAAAAGAAATGCGATGTTGAAATCTTTTCAAACTACAATCAGATCCCTACGAATATTTTAGGGGCATTGTTTTGTTAATTAGAGCAAACTTTTGATTTAACGCATAAATTAGCATTAATTAGCAGTGAGATTTTTAGCAGAATTTGATAGCTATATACCTCCGGCTTGCCTCGTCAGGACAGTTTGCCCATCACCTTCTAACGAAGATTATTTGCTGGAAAAAAAATGTCAGCCCACGCTACGCGCTCGCATTGTATTTTGTTTATACGCCTATCCTTTTCGTGTATTCCATATTCCTTTTCAGGTCTGATTGGCAAATTTTATTAGCTAGCGCTCGTATATCTAATACCCATTTCATAAACCTATCCTCCAATTAGCCGCCTAGGAGTAATGCGGATAATTCAATAAAAATTGCGTTCACAGACTCCGAAAATAAGCCGCATTATTTTTACGAGCGCCCGTCCTGAAAAAGGCGGATAATCGTCATGACAACTGGACACCCCCCCTCCCCCTCCGGTGCGGTTGTGTTGGAAAAGGGTGACCTTGTGACCGCACCATGGCAATTATCCGCATTATTTGGAAACGCGTTCATAAACTCAAAATTTGGTCCCGATGCTGCTATTATGCGGAAAATAGCATAAACCTATCCTCCAATTAGCTAAGAGTAATGCGGATAATTCAATAAAAATTGCGTTCACAAACTCCGAAAATAAGCCGCATTATCTTACGAGCGCCCGTCCTGAAAAAGGCGGATAATCGTCATGACAACTGGACACGCCCCCTCCGATGCGGTTGTGTTAGAAAAGGGGTTTGTGACCGCACCATGGCAATTATCCGCTAGGCCTATTTGGAAATGCGTTCATAAACTCAAAATCTTGTCCCGATGCTGCTATTATGCGGATAATAGCATCAAAATAATGCGGATAACTCTGGTCCTCCTCCAATTTTACGACCAAATTATGCTGCTATTAGCCGCATAATATTGGGTTTATGAAAGGGGTATTACAAACTATACCTTTTCATCAACCTATCCTCCACAAACTCCGAAAATATTTACGAGCGCTTGTCCTGAAAAAGGCGGATAATCGTCATGACAACTGGACAGGGGCGTCGATCCATTTTTCAGATTGGGGGGGGGCAAAATCATTAACGTTCCAAAGGCGCTGGATCGTACACGACACCCACACAACACACACACATACAGTATATATATATATATATATACATACACACACACACACACACACACACACATATATATATATGTATATATATATATATATATATTTATATATATATATTATATATATATATATATATATATATATATATATATATAATTAATGCGCGCGCGAAGCGCGAGCTGATTTTTTTTTTTAGTATACTGACACTCACAGGAAAGCGTGCCTGTTTAGTAGTAACTCATGATGAGGATACATATCTCACTACACAGATAATGCGAGTGCCGAGAGTGAGCTAAAATTTCTTTATATTCTGACCTGAAAGCTTGATATTGTAAGCATTTTTGGTACCAATGATTAAGATTGGTATCTTAAAGAAGAATAGATGCGAGCGCGAAGCGCGAGCTGAAAATTTTGATTTATGGATCCGAAAAAATGACAGTTTAATGGATGTTTTTGATAAAGAACGATATATACATGTATATCCAAGAAAAGATGATTGCAAATCGAAGCAGGAGTTCTTTTGAGGCTTCAAAGTGAAAAGGAACATTGGTATTCACCTATTTAATCATGAAAAGTATGGTTTTTTGCCACAGAAATGATGCGAGCGCGGAGCGCGAGCTGAAAATTTTTATATTCTGGTCAGAAAAGCGGGCATTTTGAGCACGATTTTAAATAAAGAACGTGTTGTGTATCTCATTCTCGCTTGCTGAACATTACAATCTCGTTTTTTTGCCATATCCGAAATTATTGGGGGGGCAAAATGATATGTTTGCCCCCCCAATATTTTCATTGGTGGGGCGATCGCCCCCCTGCCCCCCCAGGATCGACGCCTCTGCAACTGGACACGCCCCCTCCAATGCGGTTGTGTTGGAAAAGGGTGACCTTGTGACCGCACCATGGAAATTATCCGCATTATTTGGAAATGCGTTCATAAACTCAAAATCTTGTCCCGATGCTGCTATATATTATGCGGATAATAGCAGCATCAAAATAATGCGGATCACTCTTGTCCTCCTCCAATTTTACGACCAAATAATGCTGTTATTAGCCGCATAATTGGGTTTATTGAAGGGGTATTATACCAAATTATGCTGCTATTAGCCGCATAATTGGGTTTATTTTCTTGGCAGTACGTATTCGGCTCAAGGGCTATGTATACGGGGGTATATCATAACCGTGTGCATCATACTATACCGTCTGTCTGTTATATATAAGATCAATCACGATTTTTTCGATTTCTATGTTGTAATGGTCTTGCTCTGATATGAACTACTGAATTACAGTTAATAATCAATATGTGGGAGAGTGAGCGAGCGAGCAAATTTTAAGTAGGCGGAAGACAGAATTGTGCCCCAAAACATCTTTCAAATGATTACGTATAATTAACAATTTGGGCTTATATACACCATCCATCTCTATTTGCGCTAACATTTAAAAGCCTATCATGTATTTTTTATGGCTATTTCAATGATTTTTTAAAAGTATAAACTGCTGAAGTTAATCCTAATGTGAGTGAGCGAGCGAGGCGAGTGAGCGATTTTTCAGTACTTGGACAACAGAATGATGTCCAAGAATGTCTTTCAAGCTTCTAATTATGGGAGAAATGCGGCAAGCGAGGGTAGTGTGAGCGAGCTTTGAAAAAAATGCTTTAATCGTTTAAAGCAATCTTTTATTGTTAAAGACATTGAAAACCAAATTTCTTTTTATGCGTATACCTTGAATCTTGAAATATGCATATTACAGAGGATAATAATGATAAGTTATCGATAACAAAAACTTTAGACGAAAGGTAAAAAGAAAGCTGTCATAATTTCTTTATTGCATGTTTACTTCTTCCTCTTTAATAATAGTATAACCATGGAGCTCTATGGTATAACGGTATATTTACCCAGGGTAGCTACTTCAGTTCCGAAAACTGTTCTACCAGCTGGCCCTGTATTATTATTACCCGCAGCTAAGCTTGGCTATCTATTCAGGTGCACACAGCTTTTTTGAGGAATTACTTCCTGCCGTACCCATTTACCTCACCTGGGTCGAGTGCAGCACACTGTGGATGAATTCCTTGCTAAAGGAAACTACGCCATGGTTGGGATTTGAACCCACGACCCTCTGTTTCAAAGTCCGGAGAAAAATCCACTGGGCCACGACCACGACCCCGGGCCACGACGCTTCTTCTTCTATACTTCTTATTCTTCTTCTTCAATAGCTTCTCTTCTTCTTCAAGCTTAGGCTTCTTCTTCTTAATGTTAGTTAGGGCTTCTTCATTCAACCTTTATCATTATCATTTCCTCTTTATTAATTTTTCGCTTGTTCTCAAGGATCAAAATCGATCTCTCCAAAGGTGGGGGGGGGGGCAGGTACTGGGAAATTTGACAAGCAAGAAAAGAAGAAAGAAAAAAAAGGTTATCACCCCAAATCATTTCGATACATGATTTATTTCGATTTCGAATGATCGATGTATATATTTCTTTCCATCATTAAAGGCCAAAACTGAGGGGGACATTTGATATTGTGTCCCGGCCTACTATTTTGAGTAGGGGGGACGCGTCCCATCTGTCCCCCTGGGATTTATCCGCCCATGCTTGTTGTTATTTTTTCCCATCCCCATTCATTTCTCATTTAAATTTAAAATAATGGATAGGCCTAATATAAGGCCTAGATCGGACAACTAGCAATGCAATATTAAAATTCTGCAGTGTCCAGGTTCAAAAATGAACAAGAAAAACACAAATAACAAAAATTATGAATAAACTGTGATGGCCCAATGGGAAGAGCCGAACAAACGATTATCCGGCCAAATTAGTGTAAACCGGCCAAGTGGTATGTAGACGAAATGAATGTTGGACTATCTGGAAATTAGACGAAAAGAAAATACCGGAAATGGAAATTTTAGACCAACTGCACATTAGACCAACTGCAATATGTATAATAGACCAAGTGAGGATTAGACAAATTATTAACTAGTAGTAGTTGAACAGACAATAAGCTATGCAATTATTAATTAAGTGACACATTTTGTCACTTGGACTAATTTAGACAAAATTAGACCAAGTGACAATTGGCCCAACTGGGCATATACCAAATGGCTATTTTAGACCAAGTTAGAAGTCTGACCAGGTCAGACCAATAATACTTTAGATCAAGTGGCATTAGGGGTCATTAGACCACGTGGTTATTTAACCAAATGGTATAGTATTGAACTAATAAGTCAGGGCCGTCACCAGCTTTTTTCTAAGGGGGGTGCTTTTTATGAAAAAAAACCACAAAAACACAAAAAACGACGTATTAACTCAATTTCATGCAGTTATATAGCCCGCCGGCCAGAATGGATATAGAAAGTACATATACTGGTCAACATGCCTATTATTGTTCCTCAATGCAGTTTCGGTGTCTGTGAAGGATACTGGCTTACCATTGCTAGATGGTCATACAAATGTACTGCCTACTGGTCAACATAGACGAGGTTGGCCAAAGCCATTTTCCGGGGATGCATATTAGCAAATCTATTAATTATCTTCTCTGTGTCATGAGGATAGTTGTAATGGATATGTATCAAAGCTAGGGAAGACAGCCGCTCCATGCCCATTGTTGCTCTCGTGTAATGATTTTTTTTATTTTTTTTATTTTATTTTATTTTTTTTGTTCTGAAGGGGGGTGCGTTCGCACCCTCCGCACCCCCCTGGCGACGGCCCTGTAAGTGGGTCTATAGCCCGAATGTTGTTAGCACATCTCTGAAGATTAGGCCAAGTGATGTAAGACCATAGAGTTGGATCATGGTCAAAATACGTCAAAATCGAAAAACTAAGTTTGCACACAGAGATACGATCTTACGTATACGTAAGCTCCCAAAGGGAGCAGTTTGGAAAATGTTGAAGCCCTCTAGGTTTCTGGATGGAGATTGTTAAGCTCGGTCGCGTTGCGTGAATCAACTACGGTACATGTATAGAAAGGCATAATTTAATCAGAGGAAGATGGAAGACCCCGAGACAAATGGATCTAATGAAGAGCCAGAGCAAGTACAATTCCTGTACAAGGCAATGTGTAAGTTTGAAAACCTAAAATAGTGTGTTATCTGGCCTTGGCATAGGCTGGGCTGTAGCCAGGCGCAGGCCAGTCTGGCTCTCACCCCGCGGCAAAGCCGGCGGGAGCCCAGGATGCTGCCATGGCATGGCCCGGCCTAGTGAGTAGTGGCTAGCTCTAGTCGACAGCTGGCAGCCGTCTGTTTTCGTCTTTCGAGGAGTTTTTTTTTTAAATTTCTCCTCATACACAGACCGCTCGCTATCGTGCAGCCACCATTAGTTAGGGGACTTACCATGCTTACAGTGCAAAATTCCCGTCGCGTCGGGCAACTTTAAAAACAAAGGAACACATCAAAATTTTGTTTGCGGTCGCGGGCATCCATCTTCCTGACAAACAGTCGCATTTCACAAATACGAATGCATTGGAATGGAAGTCGCCAACATGCGCGATCGTTTGAAACATGTTTTAAAAGGGTTTTGAGGTGTTACTGCTTTACAATAAAATCTGAAAATGAGTGATTTTTATTAGAACGATAAACGAATGATGCATCTTCCGAGCAAAGACGCAAAGGAAAATAAAATGAAAATAATTCTCATAGATCACATGTCAAACGATTGGCGGGACTACTTTTATAAGTATTTTTATGTGAGGTGCTAGCGATTTAGAATTATTGGAATAATCTCTTGATCTCGTACGATGTAAGAGAGTAGCGCAATGATGTCTGTCAATAATACGACCTTATTAAGTTCACGGCGGCGTCCGCTATCACCACTAGGTTGAAGAGAAGATGTCTATCATCATAAACGATGTAAGAGAGTAGCGCAGTGATGTCCATCAATAATATGACTTTATTAAGTTCACGGCGGGGTCCGCTATCACCAAGAGGTTGAAAAGAAGATGTCTATCATCATAAACGATGTAAGAGAGTAGCGCAGAGATGTCCATCAATAATACAACTTTATTAACTACACGGCAGGTTCCGCTATCACCACGAGCTTAAAGAGAAGATATCATAAACGATGTTAGAGATTAGCGCAGAGATGTACATCAATAATACGACTTTATTAAGTTCACGGCGGGGTCTGCTATCACCACGAGGTTGAAGAGAACATGTCTATCATCATAAACGATGTAAGATAGTAACGCAACAAGCTCCGTCAATAATGCGACTTTATTAAGCTCACGGTAGGGTCCGCTATCACCATGAGGTTAAAGAGAAGATGTCTATCATCATAAACGATGTTAGAGAGTAGCGCAGAGATGTACATCAATAATACGACTTTATTAAGTTCACGGCGGGGTCTGCTATCACCACGAGGTTGAAGAGAAGATGTCTATCATCATAAACGATGTAAGATAGAAACGCAAAGAGCTCCATCAATAATGCGACCTTATTAAGTTCACGGCGGCATCCGCTATCACCACGAGGTTGAAGAGAAGATGTCTATCATCATAAACGATGTAAGAGAGTAGCGCAGAGATGTCCATCAATAATACAACTTCATTAACTTCACGGCAGGTTCCGCTATCACCACGAGGTTGAAAAGAAGATGTATATCATCATAAATGATGTAAGATAGTAACGCAACGAGCTCCATCAATAATACAACCTTTAAAAACTTCACGGCGGCGTCCGCTATCACCAAGAGGTTGAAGAGAAGATGGCGTGGCGTAATTTCCTTCAGCAAGAAATTGACCCACAATGTGCTGCACTCAACCCAGGTGAGGTAAATGGGTACCTGGCAGGAATTTATTTCTTGAAACGCAGCGCGCGTAACAGCTGCACTGCTAAAGCCAGGGTGATTATGCTTCATATACTGTAGAGCGCTTAGAGACTTCTGACAAAGTAAGTATTAGGCGCTATATAAGCAAGTATAATTACTATTCGTGTAGGCATATAGTTTGCTGTCCAGAAGAGTACATTATTGTGATTATCTTTCTTACATTGCACAGACCAAAGAGACCCACAAAAGAGAAGAGTCAAACCAGTTGATCATCATCTCTTGCAGTTAGACTTTGGTCTGAGTGACAGTGACAGTGATAGTGACTTTGAAGTGAAAGGAGATCATGAAAGTGGTAAATATGTGTTCATTTTATTAATACAAGAAAACTTTGACTAACTTAAAATATGGGACCACCAAAATCTCTTCAACTCTAAACAGAAGAGGTATATAGGACATTTTTATAATCTGATCTATAAATTGCTTTAACTTTAATATGAAACTTTCAAGTACTTTCAGTAATATCCAGGGGAAAAAATCTCTTTTATTGGATCCCATGGAATTATTTCCATGTTGCAAAGGATTTTTTTTTTACAGTTGGGGTGAATTAGCCCAGTGATCTCTTGGCAATTCACAATATCTAAATATTAGTTTGCAATATCACGAAAATGTTTCATGTATATTCCAATAGCAAAAGTTCCCCCCCCCTCCCCCCTCCCACGCAACCACAACAAATCTTTTTACAATAACAAAGATTTTCAAAACATCTGTTTGACTTGTAGATTCTGGAGGATCTCATGGGGATGGAGGTGTTGGTAGCAGTGATGATGACAATGATGATGGTGATGAGGATGAGAGTGATGAAGGGAGTGGAAGCAGCCTGGACAGAGGATCATCAGACAGTGAGACTGAGGCAAAGCTTACGGTTGATCAAATGATTGCAAAGGCTAAGAGATTTAAAGGTCACTCTCAGTCGGTAAGCCATATTTTTAAAGAAATGATATAAAATCTTGTGTAAGATGAAGTTCTTTTGGATCACAGATTCTGTACGTGACTTGGGAGGATAGCAACAACTATAAGCTAAAATATTTTGAATAAAAAAAAACCTGTTATAAAATATTGATTTCATATGAGTCCTGCATAT
The DNA here is from genome assembly GCF_018143015.1 of Lytechinus variegatus. Lineage (NCBI taxonomy): Eukaryota > Metazoa > Echinodermata > Echinoidea > Temnopleuroida > Toxopneustidae > Lytechinus > Lytechinus variegatus. Next base: position 46,678,914 of record NC_054742.1, read on the forward strand.
GACTGTGATGGCTGGATTGTAGCACATGACCTATCAAATGACGCAAAATGTTCTCTCCTTTAACATTGTGTTCTCCTTTATTCAATGTCATGAATGATTCTGCTCTAGAAATATTATGTTGCAGTGCAATGCAACTTGAGACAGCACTTGAACTTGCTTCTCCACAAATTCTGTGAAAATTTAAATTACTTGAGGGGTAAGGAGGATTTTGAAAAGATTGGTGGCACACAATACTTTACCTCACACATACATGATACAGTTGATTCCCCCAATGCAGAAGATTCCTTGTCATGGATGACTAAATGCTCCCTTCTTTTACAGTCTAAAGCTGTAGGTTGTCTGATATTTTTTGTGTACTTTCCTTCTCCATATATCCAGCCAAACTCATCCGGTGACAAATTGAAAATAGTAATTTGCTGCGTGTGTCTCGGAGAGAATAGGTAAGAATGTTTCATCTTTTATCGTTGACAAAAATAGCTGGTGGTATATCCCAAACGTTTGACAGTATTTAAAGAAAATTTTTTAATCTGTTTATGAAGGTTATCATTAAATAGAGATTTTACTGCATTTTCTGAAAGAACCATTTCCCGAAATAACCATTTCCCAGCATTTATAAATAATTTTGAAAGATGGGAGCCACAGTAATTACACTACATTGAGACCTGTTTTAATGACCACCAGTATAGAATGACCACCTGTTTACAAAAACCATGATTTTGTGTCTCTCCTGAATAATTTCCCCTATATGACAAGAACCTTTCCGTAAATACCAAATCCTGTCTTCAGTTGGTTCTCTTTTTTACACAGGTTTCACTCTCCCATGTGATAAAAAAAAACCAACACCTCACAAATTCCAAATTTAAGGGTAAAAAATGTCATGAACACATAATTATATCTAGCTGGAAAGAGTATCTTCTCCCAAATAATTTGATATCATATTTATGTTGCATGCCTTTATGCTTGGATAATCAGGTATTCTTTGCAGTGATGTAAATTTGACTTGCGCCAAAGTAAGGCATGACAGCAATGAATGAATCCGGATGCCAATGAGGTCAAAATCCTACATGAGTTTGTGAATCCGTTTTCAATGAAATTAACTTGAGAATCGATGTTAAATGTGTTTGTTAAACAATTTTAATGAAAATTACCAAAAATATATTTTGGAATGGATTTTAATACAATCCTTGTAGAATTATGATATCATCTGGATTAGGGCTGGGACTAAAACCCGGGTCCCGCCCGGAAGCTTCGGGTACCCGGGTAGAAAAATCAATACCCGATACCCGAAAATTGCTCACCAGTATACCGTACATTTGATTTGTATTGCGTAGTGTAAGACATGATTGTAAACTCATCACAAAAGTACACAAGTCTCATTTTGAATCTCACCAATTACCCTCGAAATATTCATAAATATACTAGTTTTTCAAGTGATGATGATGTGACTGAGATCATGCAATCGTCGCCATGTTTCTTTTGCAGCGCAGTGACGTCATCCAGCCACTTCCTGGTTTCGGAGCATACGAGGCGCCAGCCAATCACGTTCTTGATACCATTTTCAGTTCATCATAAGTCGAAAATGGTAACACGATCGTGATTGGCTGGCGCATTTGACGCTCCGAAACCCGGAAATCAATTGACTTTGTTCACGTAGCGATAGATTCTACAAACTCACGAACACGATGTAATATCGACACTATACTTCGTAAGATTTTGACGGAAAAGCAAGAAGTAATAAAAATTTGCTTACCTGTGCAGTATCGGTGAGAAAACAGATCCTCTGAGAATACCTTTTATAATTCATATAAAATATAGAAAAGTGGAATTCTAGGTCAATTTTGGTACGAGGTGACAGAGTATTGCAGACTTGTTTCGATGGAATACTGCGTGGCGCACGGGAGGCTTGCAATGCGCATACTTACTATATTTTCATTCATAAATTGGCTTGCATCGCATTGGCTTGATGACGTCACCTACATGGGGTGTATGGGTTTTTCCACCAGTCATATTTCGAGCGACATGATTTTCGGGTACCCGCCCGAAAATTACCACGGGTACCCGAAAAGAAAAAAATCCGAAAGTCCCAGGCCTAATCTGGATTCATTCATTGCAGTCATGCCTTAATTTGGCGAAAACCAAACTTTACATTGCTGCAAAGAATTTCTCTGTACAAGCGATAACACAAACCACATAAATATGGTATCAAATTACTAGGGAAAACATACTCTTTCAGGTCTTATAAAATGATTATGTATTCATGACATATTTTTGTAAAATTGGGAATTTGTGAGGTGCCAAGGGTTTTTTTTTACTCACATGGTATATACATGTAATCTTATGAGGGTCAAGATGTTTATGATTATCTTCTAGGTCTTTCAGCAGAGTTTTTGCTGCTTTCCTACATCATTTATTCTCCTTGTACATGTCAAGGAGCATAAACAATTTTCTTGAGGCAGGGGGGGGTAGTGTTATTATAATCATAAATTAATCAGTAATAATACTTGTATGAAATACATTTATTCTAAGGAGTGTGAAGAGAATGCATTTCACTCTTTTTGATACATTAAAGTTGTCTGTGTGAAATTTTATACTTTTTAGTCAATGGTCTCTTATGGACATATTTGATTTATTTGTATATTTTTTTCTTCCCTTATTTTAGTGAAGACACAGATGAGATTGTAGAATGTGACATGTGTGGAGTCCCAGTCCATGAAGGTTTGTTTAATTTTACAACTCTATTTGCAAAACCGATTGCATATTAAGTATCAGATATGATGTGACAAAGCATGGCAAAAATTTTGAAGAGTGTTACAGTAATACGTTTTGATAAAAATCATACTTCAGCTAATTGATGCACATTATACACTTCATTTCTCAAAATTTTCCTTTGATAGCTGATGGATGTGTCGTGTGGGGTGAGTGTGTTTTGTGTGTTATGGTTTGCGTGTGGATGTTCATAATACCATTGTAAGACTATTCTGATGTTTGTTAAAGGGGGTGGGGGGCATAACAAATTGATTCTTATATGCCTGTAATGCAATGTAAAATGTACAGCTATTTGAGGGAACTTTTACACACAAAGCCTTAAAGGCCTTTCTTTAAGTTCTCTTATTTCATTTCATATTTTCATGTATTTGTATATTGGCATATTATGTGATAATCATGTATGTTATACTTTGTAAATGTCTTTTTAACGAAATGAAATAAATGGATTCAATCAATCAATCAATTGTTCGAACATACTTATCACATTACGATGTCACAACTCATACCTTTGATGACATATTTATTTTGTTATTACATGAATGAGCCTTTAACATGTTTGTATTTTTTCAACTAGGTTGTTATGGTGAGAGCCAAAGTGATGCAGATTCGACATCCAGCAATCAGACTTCTAGCTCCACAGAGCCGTGGTTCTGTGATCCATGTAAAGCAGGAATCCTTAATCCGGTGAGTTTGAAGCTTTTGCAATGAAGGTCGTGAGTGTTACGCTCTGTGTACACACTACGACTGGTCCACGTTTTGATTTTGAAACAAATGGCATCTTCTTATTTGTGAAAAAGTGAATAAAAATTATTTTCCTTGTTGAAGTTCCAAATTAACTAAAAAAATACTAATAATATAACAATTTTTTCGATGAAGCATGTCTTTAAAGATGTGTATTCTTTGGTATATCTTCTCCTTCATTCTATCTCTCATTTAGAATATTGAAGAAAGATGTTTATCAAGTTCATTATGCCCTGTAAAAAATAACTCCTCTTCTTATATATGCCCTAGCATTAGTTGTTTAATCAGTTGGTTCAAAATTTTTGAAAATGAAATTACTTCTTACATTGAAACTCCCATTGTATTTTCTTTTCCCATTTTTTTATTGTCAATGCCAGACCTGTGAGTTATGTCCTAATCTTGGAGGTGCATTCAAGGAAACAGATGCTGGGAGGTGAGTTGCTTCATTGAATATGCCCCTTTTGTGTCACATGTATAGCTTATTTTTTGACCAAACAAATTGTGAGAAATATGTGTTATCACACTTAAAATTGATCTTAGATGTTTAAGAATTACATATTGGTATCATCTAATGTAGTTAGAAGCTCCTTCTAAAAGATGTAACACTTCATTATCTCTACCACCAGTACTCTTGACTCTTTCTATGGCAGTGTGTCAGGACAATGACATGGATGGATTGGCTGTGCGCAATACAACTGTGCTTTGTGACCAGAAATGATTTGATATGGATATGCAAAATAGTTTAACATCGATAACACACTTGGGTCAGGGAATTGATGTCCGGAGCAATATATAGCTTGTTGATTGTGTTTGTGGGGCACAAAATAGTCAAATCGGTTGATATTTTTAGTCCACTGGTCTCCAGGGCAGAAGGTGAATGCATACTTAGTGAATTTGAACTTGTGTCTTGATCATTGATTGAAGTGCCCATAAGAGTCTGTGCCTGCAGACTAATATGCGAATGTTGAGGAGATTAGACATTTACATGGATTTATTTAGAATGACCACAAGTACTGTCCCAATGTCAGAATTAACAGCACAAACCAGTAAAAGTGCAGTGGTATAGTCTCCTTTTGCAGCGGGTTTGCGTGTTCAGGGGTTTTTTTTTTAAGTGCTTGTATAATGATCATTTTGCCCTTGCTTTTGTAAAGGAGCAACTATTCTTGAGGTGTGACAGGTATGTGAAAATAAACTGGCCCCTGGCATTAGAATGTAGAAAGACACTGTTTTAGTTTTCAGATGATTTTTTTGTCATTGTGTAATAAGACTAGCGTAGTAGGTTTCCTAGTACACCATGTATCTTTTTGGGGCAAGTTTTCGTCCTTAAAATAAGTACCACCCAAACTGAAAGTTTGGCTAGTCCTTTTCAGGACCAACACTTGCCCAGAAAGATACATGGCATGTTGTGAAACCTACTGCACTATTCTTATTTGTCATGGAAACCTTCAGAAGTTATATTATAAGACTTCACAATCATATAACAAAGTCCTTAGTGGTCTTCCCTTTTCACCTTGTTAAAAGGCACAAAAGGCATGTTCTAACAACCATGCCCTGTTGGTACCATTGTTACATCCCAAATCAAGGGGCTTTTTTACATCCTGGTATTGATTATATTTTAATTGCTGAACAGTGATAGGGTTTATTGACTAAACCTTGTTCCCACTATTGTGCGATCTCAAATGAATGCAACTTTTGACCTTTCGTAGCTGATGGCGAAAAAATTGGGACTGGTTAAAAGTTTTCTGTGATCCACTACAATCTAGATCTGATATAGTCAATGCGATTACTCCATGATTGTTACACAATTTGTGACAGTGGGAATTATGTATTTGAGCAAAAATACTCTCTCCCACTGAACTCTGCTTTAAACGTACATAGCCTACAGTATCAGAGTACTTTACTACATGTGAAATCGATCAACCAATCAGATCAAGGGAATGAGTGAAATTAAGCATCTATTCTGTGAAGTCAAATTTACACTTTTCCACTCAGTAAGAAAAAAAAAGAAATTGATTTTTTTATTTGTTATTTTTATTTTGAAAAGTAAATGCTCTTATATGTCTTGAGATTATGCTCCTCTGAATGGGCCAACGTTGGTTTATTTCAATTCTTCCACAAGAGTCATGTTCATGTTCAGCTTCAATGTTCTAAATCATACTGCCTTATACAGATAAATCAGGCATTATAAAAGTTGTAAATACTGCAAGAGGCAGATCCATGGATGTTACCTTTTACTATGTCAATTGTAATTTTAAAAAGAAGGAATTTGTTATGTTACTGATCTTGCTTGGTCAGCTTTTTTTGAGTTTGATCCATGTTTTGTTTTTGTAGGTGGGTACATGTTGTTTGTGCCTTGTACGTTCCTGGGGTTGCATTTTCTGATGTTGCCAAGCTGAGATGGGTCACACTTTCTGAGATGGCTCCAGCAAAGTGGGGAGCAAAGGTCTGTTCATTTTCTAACCACTGTTACTATGCAAAATTTGCCTATTTTTTTCAATAAGGCAAATAAGGTTTTATTTTTTCATTAAGGCAAATAGGTAATTTTCACATGCTCATTTCAAAGTGTGTGTTAAATTATTGATTAACATACATGTTTTTATCACTGTTTTATGATACAAATCTTTCTTCTTAATGCAGCGCTTGTCAGCAAATGTTAAAGTTGTTAGAGATCATTAGCAATTGCATCGGAAATTTGGTTGCAAAAATATTTTTGAGGGTAATCATTATTTTTTGTTATTGATATCAAATAACTTGAATAATTCTTGGCAAGAAGACGTGCATCAATATCCTCATACAATGAATAGTTAAAGGAATGTTTCATCCTAAATGTTTATATTAACACCATGACATGCCTGTTTTTGAATGCTTCTGTAAAACTTCTTTTATTCTGCAGTCATGCAGCTACTGTGAAGATGAGAGGTTTAGTCAAACAGGAGTAGCTATCAGCTGTGATGCAGGAATGTGTAGAAACTTCTTTCATGTTACATGGTGAGGCTCTAGCTTTCATAGCCAGAATGATCAATATTTTAGTATCAGTTTTGATCCCTTTTCAATTTTATTTTGTCTTGCTGGAATGAAAATACTGGTAACCACTCATACCAAGGAGAAGTCATCTTAAAAGTGAATGACTGGCTTATATAAGTTCACTTTTTGAATGTTGTATCTTTGTCTTTACCCTAATCTTAAAGGGATGGTCACAGCTGAAAATATTTATGTCTAAATAAATAGAGCAAAATGCTGAAAATTTCATCAAAATCAGGTAACAAGTGACAAAGTTATTGAATTTTAAAGTTTATAAATAATTTGTGAAAACAGTTGTGCACATTGTCATGAATATACATTAGGTGGGCTGATGATGTCTTATCCCCACTTTCCTTTTTCTTATGTTATTACATGAAATCATAATTGATTCATTTTTTCAATACATGTGTAAATGATGTGTCTCTATTATGATGAAATTAGTTGCGGCAATTAATAACTAATGCACTTAATCTGTTGTCAATCCTTTTGTTCTTGGTAGAAAAAAAATTGAATAAACCTAATTTTATATGATAAAATGCAAAAGAACAAGTGGGGATATGACATCATCAGCCCACCTAATGAATATTCATGAAGACATGCCTAAAACTGTTTCACCGAAGTAATGCAAATCTTTGAAATTCAATAACTTTGTTATTTGTTATCCGATTTTGATCAAATTTTCAGCATATTGCTCTGTGAATTATACTCAATTTATTGAAATATCTCCAGCCTTGACCATCCCTTTAATCAAGAATTGGAAGAGAAATTGCTTGAGGGATAAATGCTTGTATTTTGGTTTAGGAGGCTAGCGTTTTCTCACGCAAATACACCGTGGGTATTACATCGGGGACATCCCGATAGACCGCGGGTCCGATAGACCGCGGGCCCGATAGACCGCGGGTCCGTTAGACCGCGGGTCCGATAGTCCGCAGTGCGTGTAAAAATGATCAGATATATCAAATGTCATCGAGAGGTCCAAAGGTCAAATGATACGAGACCATGGGGTTCTATCAGTTGCGGATCCATGGGGGGGGCAAAGGGGAACTGCCTCATCCAACCCCCCCCCCCACCCCCCCCCCCCCCCCGCTCAAAAAAAGAGGGGGAGAGGGGAAAGGAGAGAATGGAGAGAATAAAAATAGAGAGGAAGATGGGGAAAAGAAGATAATAGAAAAGAGAGTAAGAGGGGAAAGGAAAGACAAAGAAAAAGGGAGAAGAACAGGGGGAAAGAGAAAAAAAGAGAAGAGGGAAAAGGAAGAGAAGAAAAGAAAGCTAGGAGAAAGGAAAAGGAGGAAAAAGAAGAAGAAAAAAATAGAAAAAGAAAGAGAAGAATATTTAAATAGAGAGGAAGATGGGAAGAAAGATAAGAACAAAGAGAGATAGAGAAGAGGGGAAAAGAAGAGAATAAAAAGAGAGAGAGTGGAAGGGGGAGAGAAGAAAAAATTAAAAGAGAAAAAATGGGAAAGGAAAGAAAAGAAAGAGGGATAAGTAATGGGGGAAAGAGAAAAAAGAGTTAGAGGGAAAAGAAGGAAAAGAAAAGAAAGGAAAAGAAGAAGAAAAATAGGAAGAGAATAATATTAAAAAGAGAGAAAGATGGGAAGAAAGATAAGAAAAAGAGAGATGGAAATGAATGTCGAATGTCCGATTGGGGGATTTGAAATCTCATCTTATTAGGTTGGAATATAAAAAAAAAATCAGTTTAATCGTTGAAATATGTATCGTCTTAATGATTAACTTTTCGACCAGTCCATAATATTTAACATTTCTGCTCGCGCTTCGCACTCATGGTAATTATCTAGTTACATACGCGTCCTGTTCAGATTCACAAACATAATAATAATAATGTACATTTATATAGCGCTTATTACAATAGTTTCTAAGCGCTTAACATTTATATCTTAAAGCAATACAAGTATAAGGATTATTAAGAGCATAATGGATTATATCACATTAGGTTGCATAATATTACATTAAATTACATTACGTTAAATTACATTGCAAGAAATTATAATGAACAAAGAAAACACATTGCCCAGAATGTTAAATTTTCAGGACAATATGCATGAAATTTAATTTGTAGCTTGCATATGGCTTATGAAATTATAACACATTTAGTTGCTTATAAAGTAAATCTAGGAAATGACTGTTAGGACATGGGCGTTTGCCCCCCCCCTAACAAAAAAAAAAGAGAGAATCAAGGCTAAGAAAAAATAGAGAGAAAAGGAAAGGGATTAGGATGAGATATACTATTATTTTCCAAATATTATGTCAAAATCTATCACGACCTTGTATGTTTGTAATAAAAGTGTCAACATATTTGCTTGCTCGCTTCGCTCACTGCCAACTTCTTATTAATTTTATGCGATACGCCATATCGAGCCCCCTCGAAATTGATGGCTCATTACGGCACTTGGACAAATCAACTTTGAGCGGCCGATCGGGGAAAATATGGGTGAAAAAATTGCCCCTCCCCCTATTGGCGGAAGCTGGGTCCGCCCCTGACTTAGGCTTTCAGGATAAAATTCAGGAAAATCCTTTTTAAAAAATGAGATCGCGCTTCGCGTTCTCATTATTTATTTAGGCCTTGTGAGATACCTCAATGTGTTTTTCAAGAATAAAATCTCAGATTTTGTTTAACGTCTACTCCCCCCCCATTTCATTTATTTTTTTATCTTGTTGCCCTCGCCCCCCCCCCCCTGCACCCATGCTGAATAAATACGCCACTGATGAGGATAGTTAGTCGAGATTGCATATTTCCTAGAGGTTATCATTAATAATATTGAGGGTATACTAAAACAACAGTACAGAAACTACAGCTCCCGTTCACAATATTCTAGTAGGGCTTACTCTGGTGAGAAGTTAAACCAAATTGAAACCCCCCAAAATCACTCGTGCTTCGCGCTCCCTTTGATATTACATCATGGGCGGAAATCCCAGGGGGGACAGGGGGACGTGTCCCACCTACTCAAAATAGTAGGGGGGGACACAATATCAAATGTCCCCTTACTATTTTGGTCTTTGATAATCATAGAAATACATCATTCTAAATCGAAATAAAACATGTATTTTGGGACGAGATGACCTTACTTTGTCGATGATAACCTTTTTTTTTTGCTTGTCATATTTTCCCGCCCCTTGTCCCCATAGGCGGATCCAGGGGGCCGAGCTCCCCCCCCCCCCTCTTGGCGGAGCATAAAAAAGGAAAGAGAGAAGGAAAAAGGAGGAAAAAGAGAGGAGAAAGGAAGAGAAGGACGACGAAGGCATAAAATAAGATGAGGGGAAGACTTGGAAAATAAAAAGAATCTTTCGTGCAACTATATAAAACTTTCGCTCTCGCTTCGCGCTTACATTGCCTATTAGGTGATTTACATATTGTTCAATGTGGAGTTCGAATATCAAGTTTGGAAGTCAATATACAACACATATTTCACCTCGGAAATCAAACTTTCATTAATTTGTGTAATTTACAAATTGGTTTTTAAAAAGTGCTCTGTAAAAATGTCAATTTTATGGTTCGAATGTTAACATTTGTTGCTTGCGCTACGCGCTCGCAAATTTTGATTTATCAGGTACCTTTATTTTCGTGTATTCCATAAAGTTTTCAAAATATCCCTTTTCTGGTCTGATTTTTAAGGCGCATCAGCTAGAGCGCTGCACGCTCGCATTTTGATTGGCGAGTTATATAAATGTTTCAATATTGTTTATACAACAAACTACTTAAAATCCCCTTTTCATGACAGTTTATCAAAAATTATAGCTCGCGACTTGCGCTCGCATTAATGGTCAAAAATATATAAACTGATACATCCTATTCATAATCACAAAAGTGAAATTTCGCGCCCTCATTAGGCATTAATAAATATGATATCAATTTAATAATTAAATTGCCCCTTTGTTCCATCTCGCGCTTAGCAAGATGAATAGGAAGATAGTCATCATTTTCATATGATGGCATGTTGTAAGGATGTCCCGGTCCTATGTCAAAACTCAAAGTAATAATATTATCAGCTCTTTTTTAAGTGCGATCCATATCCACCTTACAATTTTTCTACAAAGTGCTAGAAATATAAAGCTGAAATTTACTCTTTTTTTTCAGATCGGACTATCAAAGCTTCATGATTTTCATGATTAAAGTTGTATTTAGAATGCCTAGATTCTAGGTCTAAATATGAAACACGCTCGCGCATGTTTATTCAGATACCCAACTTGTTCTCTAATTTAAATCACTATCCAGTTTCAGATCACAATATCAAAAATTTTCTGCTCGCGATTTGTGCACGCATTTTTTGATTGTTGAAATATGTGACGCCTTCATGGCTAAGTGCAAGCAGTCCTTAAAGCCTGTGTATAGCTTTGGTAAAGGGTATTAATGTAGGAAGACCCCATATTACTCATCCTTTTGATGATTTACAAAACATGAACAGAGTGGCCCACTTTTAGGTCTAATCTCGATTTTTTTTCTGCTCGCGCTTCGCGCTCGCATCAATCGTTAAATTACATAGCTATCCTGTTCACGATTACAAAAACTGATTGAAATTTTCCATTCTTTCTTTCAAAAAGTTCAAAAATGTTCAGCTCGCGCTTCGCGCTCGCATTTTTTGATTGTTGAAATATGTGACGCCTTCATGGCTAAGTGCAAGCAGTCCTTTAAGCCTGTGTATAGCTTTGGTAAAGGGTCAATAATGTGATTGATAATCGAATATCATCTAATATGACAGTCTTACTGAAGCGTAGAGACCGTCAGATATTTTTCCAACTGCACTTCTCTGAGAAAATTTCAAATATTCAAACCTTGGATATATTGCGCCCTCTTTCGCTGATGCTTCTTTTAACTAAAAAAAAATGGGCATTCAAGCACTTATCTTATAAATTTAGTGATTAGATATCCAAAAGTTACAGACAAAGAACATATCTTGAACGTTTCAGCCCATTCCATGATTTGGAATAGGATTTAATTGAAAGACAAAAACTTACAGATATTTTAATTTGATCGGGTGACCCGATCAAGTTAAATTTCCATGTAAAATCGCAAAATTTATCCTGTAAAACACATTTTCATTTCATATCCTCCACATCATAACTGTTATAGGGCATATCCATTTATATTAGCTAGCAATGAATTGGAATAGTGATAGGTGCATTTTGGTGGATTTACCAAAACTATACACAAGCTTTAACAGGTACCAGTTTAAAACGTTTTTTTTTTTGCTCGAGCTTTGCGCTCGCATTATTAAATACTCATATTTTTTAAGGATTTACAAATCATGAATAGAGTGTCTCGTTCAGTAAATATTATAGGACTAAATCTAGAAATTTCCCGCTCGCGCTTCGCGCTTGCTTTAATTGTTTACTCATATACCTATTCTGCTTGAGTTAAAAAAGTGCTTAGAATTTCCTATCTTTGGGTGAAAATTTCAAAAAGATTTAGCTCGCCCTTCGCGCTCGCATTATTTGATTGTTAAATGCTACTTTAACAGGTATCTTTTTCATCAGTTCATTTCCCCTCGCGCTTTGCGTTCGTAGTAATTATTACGTTGCATACATGTCTTTTTCAGGATAACAAATATTGCCCAGAATCAGTTCAAATTTTAGGAAAGAATACATAAAATTTCCCCAAAAATTAGCTTGTGCTTCGCGCTCGCATCATATAGAAGAGGATTATGATATTATGTATTATTTTATGAGAATAAAGCCAAGAAGTGACTAATGAAGACTACCCCTTCAAAGAAACAAACAAAAATTAACTTCGAGCTGCCGATCGGGGAAAATATGGCTGAAACAAATTTCCGCCCCATCCCCCCTATTGGCGAAGGCTGGAACCGCCCCTGTGTCCCCCACCTTTTGGTATTGATGTATTCATGGATTTTTTTCAAGAACACATTAAAAAGTGGTCTTTATTGTTTTTAAAGTGATTATAAGATAAGTTAGCCTGGCCAGGAGGGCATGGGCGCCATTTTTCGAAAAGTACACATGGGCGCCAAAAAAAATCAGGTCGAATTTGCTCCCCCTTCCCTTCCCTTGAAATCCTAGATCCGCGCCTGGGTTCTATAACAATAACCCAATAAGGGCAATCACCCCCTGACAACTACTTCAAGGAAAATATCCCCATATTTCTTACCGCCGGGGACTGTTACCCCACCCCCCGGAAATTTACTCTCCAGACAATTACCCCAGATAATATGAAAATAATAATTGTGAAAATGCCTTAACATGATGACATGGCGTGGTACTTTATCTTACCATGTCTTAATTAATCATTGGCGGCCGAAGGCAAAACATTTAGGGGGATCCACCTGAAATTTTGGGATGGACACAGGTAAAAAATTGACAAGCAAATCAACCAAAATTTTAGGAGGGACCACCAAAATATTTTGACAAGGAAAAAAAAAGATGGTTATCAACCAAAATTAGGGGGGGGCCAAAAATATTTTAGGGTGGTCTACCTCAATTTAGGGGGACGTAGAAAAGAAATTGACGACCAAAAAAAGGATCTCAACTAAAAATTAAGGGGGACCGTCCTCCCACCTCAAATTTAGGGGGGAAAGCACCCCCCCCCCCCCGCTTCTGCCGCCTAAGTAATTAATAAGCATCTTATTTCGACATAGCGATATATTCTATCTTGCCAAGTCGATATGTCAACATGGCGAGATATGAAGTGTACAAGTCCTGGCAAGAATCCCGATATATCGCCATGTTGACATGTAACATAATTATTTAAGTCGACTTGGCAAGATACAATGTTGACATATAACCTTTTATAAGTGGACTGACTTGGCAGGATAACGTATCTTGCCATGCGGACATAATAAGCTTATTTAGTCGACATGGCAAGATAAAGTATCTAGCCATGTCGTCAAGTCGATGGCATTTTAGAGGCTCCGTATGGCGTCTAAAAGGGCATATTTCCAGGGGGGGTAAAAGTCCCCGACGATAAAAATATGGAGATAATATTTTCCTTGAAGTAGATGTCAGGGGGCGATTGTCCTGTGGGTCATCGTTATAGAACCCCATGGACTCGTATCAATGACCTTTTGACCTCTTGATGACATGGATCTCACTATATTGTCCTGATCATAATTTTACCCACACCGCGGACTATTGGATCCGTGGTCTATTGGACCCGCGGTCTATCGGGCTGTAACCATTACATCGTAGGTGACTGCACTTTTAAAGGCAATTGTTCATCCAAACTGTTGTATCACTCTATGAGGTGCTAAATCAACGAGGCAGGTAGGACAGTTTGCTATCAAAATATACAATATAATTTTTACAGCTGGAGAACTTCCACTTCCTTTTTCTAAAAACTGCAAGGTTGATAGTTTGATCCAAACATGTGATGTGTCACAGTGCAAAATGCATATTTTTCCACAGTCGATAAGATATAGCACTCTGTATTATGTGCAAACTCAGCGCCATTCAGTTGTAATCAGTAAAAATCAATTGTGATTTGAAAGGATTGGGCTGTATCATTCCATTGTTGTTTCTGTAAAGTAATTAATTTCATTACTTTATCTCTTACAGTGGTCAGAGAGAAGGATTGTTATCAGAGGCTTCAATTGATGAGGTACATGCTCGTTATACATTATTAAATCAGAAATTTAAGTTTCACCATAAATAAGACGAAGGGGGGGGGGGGGGCTGATTCAACCCCTTATTACATGTTTGGCATTAAATCTGCAACAAACTGTGACCCTGAGGTATGCTGTTCTGAAATTACGTGACATTCAGAAGTAAAAGTGAATTTAAGTACAAGTCTTGTGCAAATAGTTTTTCAGCCAAAACTCTAGAAATAACATTAATATTTCAACTCAATTATTTTCATCTTTTTTATGATCAGAATAAAATTGAAAAGCGCCGCTTTGTTGAATTTTACATCATTACTTTTAATGATTATGGAGCTAGTTCATAAAACTTGGAAATAAGAGTAATCAACTATCACTGAACATCCTGTGCGAGTTTCAGGTCACATGACCAAGGTTGAAGGTCATTTCAGGTTGATGACCTTTTGGCCATGTTGTAGGTAATTGTTGAATTGCCATCATAACTTTGAAAGTTTATGGATATAGTTAATGAAATGTGAACAAAGTGGTGATCTAGTATCATTGCTCTTCTTGCACAAGTTAGAGGTCACTTGATCAAGGTCAAATGACATTTAGGATCAGTGAACGGAGTAGCATATTATATGAATGGTATTTTTTTGGTGAATAATTATTTCATAGTCATTTTAAAAGTAAGTACTGCTGCTATATTTAATCGCATTAATGCAGGTGAGACTGCCAGAGGTGCTCCACTTGTTAAGCTTATATTGTTTGATCAATCACTTGATATACCTACCCTTAATTTACAAACTGCCATAAGCTATAGTGCTGTATGTTTATTCCCTATTTGAACCAGGCGATAGCAGACCCATTCTACGCTTACTGCAAGCTTCATGTTGAGAAGGGCATCCGTCGTTACAAGCGTCAGAACTGGCTTGCTATCCAATCCAATCAGAAGCAAGCAAGCTCAGTCAATCAGCGTTTGGCTGCCCTGCCCGATCGAGTACATGCAAAATTTCTCAGGTCTGTTACCATGCATTGTCCATTCTGAGTCCCGTAATCATATCATAAAGAAAAACTGAAATAAATGCATCCCACATTTTTTTCTTTATAACTTTACCCAGAGATTTATACAGTCACAAAGGTCACCATTAATTCTTTATTCATTTGAAAGGTAAATCACATAGCTTATGTGTAATATGCTTCCTAGCTAGCAGTAAAGTGGTAATCTGAAGTACCCGAGAAATGTGACAAAAAATTTTGAACAGAAGTTATCAAGGTTTCCTATTGAAGGCATTTATAATTGTATCAAATGAAAATAATATACATGCATTTATTGAGGATGTCTTGCAACTGTATTAATGTTTTGGTGTTTTGGTTGTACAACTTTAATTGATTTCCTTTATAGTAACTTGTTGACTGAAACATTTGTTACTTGCAGCTTTGTTTGATATGTACGCAGAGTTGATTGTTAAACCTTTTATGACACATTACCATGAATACAACAACCAAGAGTCTAAACTTTACAGAGACTGGTCTTTTTTGGTATCTCATCTTGGGAAACTAATCTTCAAGTATTCTTTATGTAGGAATCACATAATCTTGCAGTCATCCACCTAGAGGAAGTACTTTGTTTACAAATTTCACCATGTCCCCCTCCCCCCCCCTCCCTTTCATTTTTTTCCCCCCACTTGTCAAACAGATTCCAAGACCAGTACAAGGCTATGAGAAGGTTGAAGCCAGATCCTTGGATACCCCCAGAGAAGGTTCCCCGGGCCCTGACCACCAGCGCGTCGGCCTGTAGGCGTCTCATGCGGAAGGCAGAACTGATGGGCTTTACTGTTGACAGCATGAGGGCTGCTCACGTGAGACACAAGAGTAGTCAGCAGGTCAGCAGAAAGTGGCATATCCCTCCAGCATTCTCTGCAGAGTTTGTCAATTACTGCATTGGTGAGTATTCTGGATCTCTTCCTGTAGTGGCCTCTGTGTAAGGGGCCCTACTCTTCTTCAATTGTAAGTAACAACATATTCTGTCTCAGTAATATCATTTATGCCCTGAATAAGTGTTGGTACTGTAAAATCAGAGAATGGCATTAAAAACAGGCATATTGAAGCTTTTCGATGTACTTAAGTTTTTTGTTCTGTTTATTTATGTTCTGTTGGTCAGGTTCTTCTCAGGTGTTATTGTCTTATAGATCAGTCATCAATTAGGAGATATTCATTGAAGAACATTTGCATATTCAACTTTACATAAGGTTTAGTTTTTGAAATTAGGACATAATGCGAGTGTAAGGCCCTACTCCATGGATGTGGTAACGATTTCAGAATGAGTTTGTATAGAATCTAATGAAATGACCACCAAAGTGTCTTTTCATATAAATAAAAAATATGTGCCAAAGGATTCTGGAAGAAATTGTGTAATTGCTGAGAAATTAGCAAATAAGCACAGGATTCGGGCCAAGCGTCGGGCCGACGTTCTAAGCAATAATAATACACTGTCCCACGTGCGCGTAATCTGTGTTGGTGATCTACAGTGTGAACATTTTTCAGCGTAGATTTCAAGATTCACAAAGTTCAGTTTATGTAACTGTACCAGATCTAGATCCTTGATGATATAGTGACAATTAAGCTTGGTTTTACACACTATCTCGTCAAATCAGTGTTTACTGCAACTACTTCATTTGTCTTTAAGACCTAAGTGTTATCAAGTATCAAAGATCATTTGCTGTTAATTTTATGGCAAAATCTAGATCAAATTACTCTACATGCCACTACTGATAGATTATTAAATAATTTCTGAGTGTTTGTTGTTTCTATTCAGATCGAGATGAGAGGATGAATACCTTTAAGTCTCGTCTCAATGATTTGATGAAGCAGAATGAGAAGCTTCAATCTCTTGAAAGTCAGTTACGCACCAAGTATGATCGGGTAAGTCATTTATTCCTATATGACAGCGCTTCTAAACCTTTTCTTACTCGAGGACCCTTTTGACTCTCAGATTTTTTTGACGCCCACCTACAAAAATTTTAAGAAAACATCCATTTTAATGAAAAAACATTATTGATATTCGAACACAGAGCTCTGAAGCACATTCGAAACAGAGAGAGTTTGAGAACTAATCTGCATTAGCAAATGTCCGGTAAATGGGCGACAATTAATTACATACACAATTCACATCGAAGTTTGAAACCATCATAGTATATTATGTGCATGCGTTGCAACATGTATAATTCCTAAGCGTGCTTGAGATTTGTTTGACCCATATAGACCAATTGGAGAGGTCTGTGAAATATATCATTGTTTTCTGCTATTTTGTCCTCCCTTTGGAACTACTCGCGGCCCACCTGAGAGAGAGCTTCAATGATAATGAAGAAAATAATGTATTCCTATTGTGAAAATGATGGTGTTGATGATAATGATAACTACAATAAATTAGAAATAGGTGGTTACATGCAGAGGCACATCTATCGCAATCCATTATGGCCATATTGCCAGAATGCATTGTGGAAACTCTCAATTTGTCAACTTGTGAAAACAACCAATCAACAATGCATGAGTCGATTGTTTTCACATCATGTTTTGGTAATGCACATCTCTGGGTTGTCCATTCAATCTAGCTACAACAGAAGAACCATTTGACAGGTCACCTTCAAACTTTAGATAGATATGCATATTGAGAGCATATAATGTTGTTAATCTGAATAGTTATGGGTTTTCTGGGTCATTGAATTGCTTAACGTGGCTTTCTCGTGATAAATAAATTATTTTTCAGCTCATTGAAGTTGCATTTCGAAGTGATTATGATCATATTACATTTTGATAAAACTCAAATGTGTATGGTTACAGAGAAAAAAAAGTTCAAAGAAAGGACTTCTGTTCAATATATTAACTGTAAAATTGGCTTATATTTCATCACTCATGTTGGAATGACAGTGATCTTGGCCCTGTAGCACACACAGTTAAGTGATGTATTGTAGGACTAATTTTAATGATTCATTGCATTGACCATGAAATCCTAGAGGCAAATGTATGATCAGTTGCTGAGTCTTGTATTCCAAATTTCTGGTAATATTTTGTTATTTTGCATAAATCTCATGCTTTGCTTGCTATCCAAATTGCGTCTCTGTATAGGCGTCTCGATGACTAACTTTCTGATCATCATAATTGTATGAGAAGCAGTAAATTAACCTGTTTTTTTTTCTTTCTTTGTTTTTCTTAACATGACCAGCTTTCTGTGCAAGTAGCAGAGCTGCGGTCTTCTCAAGCCGAGAGCCGTAGTGATGTGGAAACCATGTGGAAAACATTGGGAACGTTGGCAGGAAAGAAGCTGCAGCAACCTCAAGTCCTGAGCCTACCACGAATTCGAAAGACACCACCTAAGAGAGAAGAAAAAGAAGAGCTGAAATCTCCAGGGGTTATTCATCTGTAATTATATACCTTTTTTCCTTCATTGTTTTATTTCAATTTGCGCCGTTGCGTCTAAAGCCTCCTTCGCAGTAGTGATCTGCTGATATGCTATTGAAATAATGATTCACATTCAAAATAGCAGTCTGTCAATACATTTCGACTTATCAAGTCTACCTAATTCAGAGTCTGAATAATCAATCTATAAATAATTAGCATGTAAGGTTGTGTGAGGGAAGCATGCCATGTGGAATAAAGGCCTATGCAAATAGAGACCAAATTGTATAGATCATAGGTGATTGCATGACTGCTCATATGAAACCATTCTTGCATTTTCTAAAACAAGAAGGCAAGTGATGCTGTAATTTCAATTTTCCTGCATATATTTCTATTCAGAATCTAAGCAAGAATATTTTATCAAGCCTGTGTTTGGTAATGGTAGATACATGTCTGAAATTGTATCACAGTAGATTGTCTAGTTGTGTGGGCTTATTTATCAATCATTTTGTTTTTCCATCTGTGTATATTATGTACTTCTCATTTCATCTCTTGTATCGTCTGCTTCTTTTTTCTTTACTATGTATTAATCTCTACTTTCATTTCACTTCCAACCTTACTATACTTGCATGATGGATCCAATATCTGCGTATTCCTGTTTTATGCAGAATACTTAATTTATCTTTGAGTTGGCTATAATGCGGATGTACATCTACCACTATTGTGTTTAAACTATGTCTTAGGATTTTGAAAAAAAAAACAGAATAGTTTCATCATAGAATCTCAGGAAGAAAGAAATGCCATGAATTTATCACACCCATATCCCTACATGGAGCAGGGTTGAAGTTAGCTCATTTGAGTTTTGCTCTTTGACCATTTGGTTTTACCAATATTAAGGGGTATTATTTTGCCCAATAGTTTTTGTCATGAACATGTAAAAAGTAAATTACTTAGTACTTTCTGTGTGAATTAACCACTAATGTATCCTACTACATTGAGAGTATACATTTGCCAGATGAGTTACACCATCCAACAATTCCTAAATGATTTTGTTGTTTTCAGGTGTGGTATTTGTGAACAGTCCCATGACCAGCATCTTCTGGTGCTATGTGATATCTGCAAGAAATACTACCACATGGGATGTTTGGACCCACCCCTGACACGCCTACCAAAGAAGAGTGCTTTCAGTGTCTGGTAAGTAGTCTTATAAAGAGCCTTTTCAGCCTTGTTGCTGGTATGGGTAGCATTATCAGTAGACAGTAACAAAGAGTAACACAGTATTGCCACATTTGCTAGATAATATCAGTAACTTATCACCTCCTGCCATAGGGATTTGTGTATTGTGCTCTTCATGGACAGTATCATAATGTATTATGTGTCACAATGTATGATGATAATTATACTGGGTCCAGGCTCTGCCCAGTTGATTGGTGATTGATTTCACATCTTCCATTTCATACTTTTATCGCTTGTTATCAGTAGCCTAGACTTGGTCTGAAATAGTGATTGATTGCAAGTGGTGACTTTGTTATTATTGGTTATCTGTTATGACTGGCTACTGGTACTGAATGGGGATGACATCAAAAGAGGGAACAAGCAAGGAATTGAAAACATGGTCTTAGAAGTGATCAGGTTCGTTGCTTTTCTGGAAAGAAAACTAATGTTGAGTCCTGCCAATTTTGTGATATATGTACATTACCAGTATATGTACATTTTCTATTAGGAATTGGGGAGGGAGGGGGGGGGGGGATAGATCTGCCCATACTGATAACCTCAATCTTATTTAGTATAGCAATGAAAACGTGATTCCCTGCTCTGTGTTGGCAATTCTTGTAGCATTAACAGAATTACATGGCACATAATACAGGGGATTTACACCACTTAAAGGCAAATGCATTTTATGCCATGAATACAGTAAAGAAAATATATGGATTGTTAGAGTGTAATTAACTCAGTTGCACATATCCACAATATACACAAATAACATATCTTTGCATGAATATACTCATATAGGCCCAATGGAATAAGTCAAGCCATTTATACTGTACCTACTAATTCATATTTTTGTTGGTAATAATGGAAATTAGAGCCATATGCTACAGCACGATGGGGCTGATCCTACAATGAAATGTACTTACAAAAAAAAAGCCAAACAGAACAAACTCTTGACCTGCCAGTGTTTTACCTGAAAATGAAATCCATAAATGAAGAAATGAATGTTCACAATATTTTGATAACCCGGCAGGATTAATTCCTTGAATGCATGAGCGCTGAAAGGCAGCTCGAGCTAAAGCCGGGGTAATAATAATAATAACAACACGCCTCGGAATAGAATATTTTTAGATAAGATGGCGCTATATAAATGCCTATTATTATTATTATATAATAATTATATATTCAGGGTAATTATTTGACTCATGGCCAGTAATACAATATAAATTTGTGCTCACACTTTGATCTTGCATTCTTGATTTTGTATCCATTCATGAGGCATATGAACAAAATACATGTACATGTAGGTGTAGGCCTATAGAGGCAACAGTTAAAATTCATAGAAAAAAAATAGTTGAGCTCTGGAACCTCTTTCTTGCCAAGTATGTTGATTGTAACAAGCAATAATACTTGCTATGTATATTCTTAAACATGTATTATTCTGTCATAATGTATTCTATTTATTATGTCAGAATATGTATCTTGACTGTCAGCCTAATATTTCTAGTCAGTTTAAATGCAAAGAACATCTAAATTTTGTTCAAATTTGATAATTTTGAAAATATGCAATTAGTTACATGTGCATGTTAGCTCCAATCTGCAACCTATTTAATTTGTAAAATTTTGAGAGAAAAAATGTCAATTATTCAATTTGTAAACTTCATTCATAGTATTTTATTAAAAGTCTTGTAACATTGAAAAAGACTTTTCTATCCATGGTGTAGTAAATGTAAGATGACAGTCATTTTTTGCAAAAATTAAACATTAAAAAATTAGATATAATTAATATGCATGCAATAACAGATTATCATTTTTCTGTTATTTTTTTGTTAATGGATGTAAGCATTGATGTTCCAAAAATACAACTGCTAAATACTAGGGTGATCCAATATAGCATTAAAACAAAGGTATTTTAGCTTAAAGCTTGAAGAATGGTAATACCTACATGTATAACATATGAAAACATCTATTTTTGACCATTTTTACCCTGTTCTCGAAATTGGACCACCTAATATAACATACGACCTAACAGAGTATAAAAATTGATTTTAAAAATAGATAACACAGTATTGAGCAGCTGTTATACCAATACAACCTTACACTTTTGTAATGTTTGTACATGTACAGTACAACCTTACACTTGTTTAATGTTGTACATGTACAGTACAACCTTACACTTGTGTAATGTTTGTACATGTACAGTACAACCTTACACTTGTGTAATGTTTGTACATGTACAGTACAACCTTACACTTGTGTAATGTTTGTACATGTACAGTACAACCTTACACTTGTGTAATGTTTGTACATGTACAGTACAACCTTACACTTGTGTAATGTTTGTACATGTACAGTACAACCTTACACTTGTGTAATGTTTGTACATGTACAGTACAACCTTACACTTGTGTAATGTTTGTACATGTACAGTACAACCTTACACTTGTGTAATGTTGTTGCATACATGTGTTTTCTCATTGAAAATTATTCAGAATAATGAAAGATTTTCTCTGCTAGAAAGCATAGGAAGGGGCTAAAAATGACCGTTCATGTAGAATCATATCTTGAAAATCAAGTTCAATGCTAGTTTAGTTATAGTGTCTTATTTTATTTTCCAATCAATACGTGTATTCCTCTCAAGCATTTTTGTTGGGAATGGCATCTATCCATGCAGTTGTAATTGCACAAGAGATGATAATCATATATTGAATGACAGTATTCTTGTAGAGAATCCTTAATTGTTAATTCTTGCTATAAATCCTATGGACTTGTAGTGTGGCATCTTGTTTAATGTTTTATATCAGGTCATCCAATATTTTCATGTATCCCACCTGAAGGCATTCAATTCCCTCTAATTATAGAGTGTTTTTTTAGTGATGAATTAAAAACAATTTGTATTTTGGTCTGCATCAATTGCCTGTAAAATTTTAGAGCGTATTCCTAACAGGTCCAAAATCTGACAAATTTCCCTTAGGCTCCTGTAAAAAAGTTGCTATTGAATATGAGACCGTATTCAACAGTCTAGTGCGCATGAGTGAATGCATGAAAAATTGAACATGTACTGCAATAAATGCAATGAGATGCGAAGCAAAGAGCACAATGATACTTAATTAAGTCATGATGAACTACAATTGTACCTAAAACTTGTTTACTGGAAATCAGTTCAGGAGACCAGTTTGGAAGATCGCTTTGCTCGCATTCCCTTCGGATCACCCGAAAAGTGGTTTTCAAAACCACTTCACGTAAAGCAGTCTTGTTGTCTAAGACCCTGATCCCATTACTGCCCTAAAACTAGTTTATCGTGTAACGAGAACAGTCAAAGAGGTCTTAGAAGCGATCTTCCAAACCAGTTCAAATAACCACCTTGGGATGTAGTTTTCAAGATTGCTTTGCCTCGTTTAACTGGTTTTTTAGCAATTTTTTTTTTTTGGGGGGGGGGGTGGTGTAGATAATAATAATTATTTTAGATAGCTTTATTTCATGGAATACCAGAAATACTCCACTTGTTAGGGCCAATATTCCACTCGTCTGCTATTTTCAGAATATTTGCCCCAACTCTTAGAATATTTCTAGTATTCCATTCTGAGCCATCCAAAATAATATAAATGTCATTCTGAGCTGTTTTAATATAATCAATCGTGGATCAGTCAAGTAAAAATAATCTTTTGAATATTTATATGTCAGTGCTAAATTGATATCTCAGAGATTTAGAAGAGGCATTGATAAAGATCAATGGTTTATGCTGAAGGTGCAAATTTAGAACAAATCAAGCAAATTTAGAAAATCATCTCTTGTAACTAGAAATAGAGCTAGGGGAAATACCTTCTAAGGGTATTGCCCTTAGCAATTTAATCCTGCCTTGAAAATCCCATCTTGCTTAATGTATTTCTTTTTTACTTGTGGAGATAATCATGACAGTTTAAGAAGTAATCATAATGGAATTATAGGTTTGCTTGACATTCTGCATTACTTAAGTGTGGGTGGTAAGTCACATGTAAGAATTTCATTAAGACACCTGCACTTTATGATTTAAAGAGGTAACATGCACAAGTCTTTGAAATACAGAGATTCATGTTTTGTGATTGATAATTTTGAATGTCTTAGTCAAGCACTTCTTTATTATATTTTAATTGATGGAGGGGGAGGGGGTCATGAAATGGAATTATACACTAATGCTTATTAGAATGCTCATGTAAATACATACAGCGCGTCCCAGAACAAATGTCCCTGTGACATATCGCTGAATTAATTCTAAAGTAAGGTATTATTCTCAAATGATGGATGAGTACTAAAAGCTGTACAATGGAGGCAAACCACAAGAGTATCACACTCTACGATAGTGAACATAACCAGTAAAATTGACTTTTTTACTGAAACAATTACTTTATAATAATAATGATACATAACATTTATAAGACGCGTACTACTGGTGTTTCTACATGTAAGCGCACTGGTTCTGTTTATGGTTTTTACTTGGAATTAAAAGAAAAGAAAGAAAGAAGAAAAAAAGATGTGGCAGGGGAAGTGACACAGCTAATGCAACTATACTAATAATAAAAAATCTTAAACTGGTGTGCACCTCCAATTGACTGACCCACAACTGTGAATCATCTATTAAACAAGTAGATTTCAAGTAGGGTTTTGAACTGATTCACAGACTTGGCATTATGAATGTAAGATGGTAGCTTATTCCAAAGGGAAGGGGGAATTGAAGATAAAGGTCACCATACTTTGTAGAGGTTCGAGGTCCAGGAGTTAACTGCATCGTAGACGATGAATGGAGAGGTCTTGAGAAGGTACTAGAGCGTAAAGAAATGAGATCTGTCAGATATTTTTGGGAATGGTCATTGAGAATTTTGTGGGTAAGAAGGAGAACTTTGAAAGAGACACGGTGATGTATGCGGAGCCAATGAAGAGAACGCAGAATTGGAGTTATGTGCTCAGTACAGTGAATTAACCTTACCCCAGTAACTTAACAACAAAAAATATAAAACGAAATGCAATTGTTGGAATTAGGCATGAAACAGTCATGACCTGTTGTCTCCATCATTGTGCATTTCTCATTATGAAATTTGAAATGGACTATCACACACTGCTGTGAACGTGCTCAAGGATGCAATTTGATGAGCCTTGTTAGATCATGGATATTTTTCTGGTCAGATTCTGGATGATCAAAGGGGGCTGATATGCTAGACAGTGCTGACCACTATCACATAATATAGATCAATTAATGTGTATTCAAAACCACTGAAGCGATACCAATGATTTTTTTGTAGAAGTTAGAACATGAAATGACCTTTTTAGTCCTGTACATTTAATTGAGAATACCATCATGTTTTTTTAATTAATTCAGCCCAATGTCAGAGAGACATTTTTTCCTGGGATGCGCTAAATAGGTGCAGATAAGAAAGTTACATTATTTTTATTTTAGAGTTGTTACACTTTCAACTAGCGTTTTTGAGAATACCATCATGTTTTTTTAATTAATTCAGCCCTATGTCAGAGAGACATTTTTTGATGATTGCTTCCATTTTTTATGATGAGAAATTTTACCAAGATGTCAATGATGTTTAAAAATATTTTGATGTACATAGACAAGTAGATTTTATTAAGCTTGTAAAGTCTAGGTAAATCCAAAGATTACATAGATTTATTTTTAATGAATGAATTTACGGTATTACCAGGTGAAATGATAGATTTTATCATTAAAGCTTTACATGCTTGGTGAATGTTGGAATTTATGATCTGATATTTATTGTTAGAATTTACCACCAAAAAGGCTTGACTCAACAATGTGCTTATTGAAATTACAAAAAAAATTAACAGGATTTTCATTTCTTTTAATGTATTGATTCAACCAAATTTATTGAAAAAAAGATAACTACAACTACCCATCTTTATAATGTACTATACATTGCAACGTAATACAAAATATAATTCTTTAACTTGGTATGAATTGGTGGAAAATATCAGGATGAGAATATTCCCTTTGGACATTAAATAACTAATGTGTAATAGATAGGTACTTCATGGTCACTCAATGAATTGCAGGGGTTACATGATCTGTGTTCTGGTGAAATTCTATCATTGTAAAGCTGTAAATTAAGCGAAACTTATAACCTAAACTTACACTTAAATTATCTATCCGTAACCTAATCCCAATCCTTGCATTATTTTGGACAACAAATTTTCTTCAACACAAACCCAGGTCTGAGACAAGGGGCCCGTTTCATGGAACCTGTAAAAATAACAAAATTACAATCACAGATTAAAGCTACTGAAATGATTCTATTTGATTGGCAGATAGTAGACTTGTTATAGAAATTGTGCATTTCTTTATTATAACAAGTCTTTATGATAAAAACGAGACCCAGGCTGCGGGTCTGTGGTGTAATATTAGGTCCTGACTGTCTGAATGGAGACAATGAAAGTGTGCTCAGCCACAGAGCACTAGGCGCCATTTTAGGGGGCTCACAAATGTTAATGTGAAGGTTTCGCAAGAATGTGCAAGCTTATCAACAAATGGCCATGTCCAATATTTATATTCATGTGACAAAAGTAAACCTCCAGGGGAAGGAGATTTTTTTTTTTAGAATTGCCTTTGAACCATTATGTGTATAGAGAATTTCAAGGGTAGAAGGCAGTTGAGGTTTGCACCCAAGATGTCACCTTGATGGCCTTGGGTTAATACAAACCCTACAAATATTTGCTACCATGCAGAGGCCATCTAAGAATGAAGCAGAAGAAAGTGATTTTGTTAAACAATGAGTAATTCATTCTTTACCCCAGGCAATGTTCAGAGTGTGTAAGCAGTAGCAGTGATGAAAGCGAGGGAGAAGAAAGTAAGGAAGTGGAAGAGGAGCCAAGACGCAAGAGACGTATCATCAAGGAGCCTCTCAAGTTTACCACTCAGTATACAGACTTTCCGACTACCAAAAGGGTAATATTTCATGATTATTTCTAATGCCATTGTCTTCAGCTTTCATGAAAGATTTGATTTTACTTTGGGACTTTGTCAGTAATGAGTGTTCTCCATCACCCAAGGTGGAAAGTTTTGTAACAAACAAATGTAAGGTGACGCAGTCTGTGTTCCCCCGTTACTTCAAATGGTTGATGCATTATCTCTTAATTTCTTGACCCACAGTGACTGACCAGAAGTATGGTGTTTGCCGGAATGGACAAGTTGTTATTCTCTTACTGTTACCATGGTAACAGTGAGATGCTAGCGCTTCTCAGGCAATCAAAACCAAAGATTTATTGAAATATAGCTGACAACATTCATTAAAGGAAAATGAAACCTTTGAATCAAGATTGTGTGAAACCATAAAATCAAAGAAACAGATCAACAAAAGTTTGAAATAAATCTGACAGATAATGAGAAAGTTATAAACATTTGAATATTGTGATCACTAATGCTATGGAGATCCTTCAGTTGGCAATGCGACAAAGATGTGTGATGTCACTTGTGAACCACTTTCCCAGTACTTTTGTATACATGTCACTTAAACTGCCTCTTTTATCACATCTATCAGAAGATCATGTATTCTTTCTACAGGAGGATATGTAATACAATTTTCAAAGTTAACATTATGGATAGAGAGTTTGTATCACCATGAGAAAGAGCAAAAAGAGACCTTTTTAGGTAGAAGCGCCTTGAGCACCTAGCAAGGTGGATACGTGTGTTATACAAATCCTATATTATTTACCGTATTTTATTATTTTATGACTAAGTTAAAATTCACTTAGGGTCAACGAACTTTGGCCATATTGGTGTTATTTGAGGAATTGTCATCATAACTTAAAAAGTTTATGGATCTTGTTCATGAAACTTGGACATAAGAGCAACATGTATCATATCATGTGCCAGTTTCAGGTCACATGACCAAGGTAAAAGGTCACTTAGGGTCAACAAACTTTGGCCATGTGGGGGTTATTTGAGGAATTGTCATCGTAACTTTGAAATTTTATGTATCTAGTTCATGAAACTTGGAAGTAAGAGCAGCAATGTATCCCTGATTACCCTGTGCACATTTCAGGAAAATGGCCAAGATTAAAGGTCATTTAAAGGTCAATGAACTTTGGCCATGTTGGGAGTATGTTTTGAATTGGCATCATAACTTAGAGAGTTTATGGATTTAGCTCATGAAACATCAACATAAGGGTAATCAAGTATGAATGATTGTTTTGCGCATGTCTTAGGTCACATGGTCAAAGGTCATTTGGGGTCAATGGACATAATATTTTAGTGTTTTCTCCTGTGAATAATTATTCATTAGCTTTTTTTTTTAAGGCAGCACTGCTTCTATATCGAATTGCGTAATGCAGGCAAGACTGCCAGAGGCGTTCCACTTGTTCTCAAATTTTCTTTGTTCTTATTCTTTGATTTTTTTTCTCTTTCAAAACAAGTCTAAATGTTCCAAAGGTTTCATTTCCCTGTTCCTTGAGTTCAAAGTACGCTAGTGGTGGCAGTAGGATTTAATCTTCTATAGCTAAACACAGAAACTCATCAAGTTTTTCATTGAGACTCCGCCTCCTCATTCCTGTAAGTTGAGAAGCCATGCTTGCATTCAGACAAAAATATGTTTTTAAAATTGTATGTTATGGCTTCGGATACTTCTTCCCAACTTTCAATTTGATATATGACTTTTTTCTCTTTCAAAACAAGTCCAAATGTTTCAAAAGTTTCATTTCCGTGTTATAAATGTTCCCTGATTTCAAAGTATGCTTGTGGTGGCAGTAGGATTTAATCTTGGATAGCTAAAAACAAACTCATCAAGTTTTTCATTTAGACTCTAACTCCCTCTTTCCTGTAAGTTGAGAAGCCATGCTTGCATTCAGACAAAATTATGTTTTTAAAATTGTATGTTATGGCTTTGGATACTTCTTCCCAACTTTCAATTTGATATGACTTTTTTCTTCTGACTATCCTGTTAATGAAATATTTATTCTTTTTGTTTTGCCCACCAGAGGTGAAGGCGAGACTAAGGGATCCAAACGTCGTCCGTCCGTCACAAACATTATGACACATACTCACTTTTCAGCCAAACTTTGATTGTAGATGTACTTAGGGGACCTGCATGTTATGGGGCAGTTGCAGGTCACATGGTAAGGTCAAAGGTCATTTTGAGGTCAACGTTAAAGTTTACGTTCAGGTCAATGTTAAAGTTTACATGCTAGACTGTTATTGAAATATTTCTTATTTTTGTCTCGCCCACCAGTGGTAGAAGCGATACTAAAGGATCCAAATGTCCTCCATCCGTCATAAACATAATGAGACATAACTCAGCAACCGTAAGTCACTTTTCACCCAAACTTGGGTTGTAGAGGTAATAGGAGACATGAATGTAATGCTGCAGTCGGAGGTCATATGGAAAGGACAAAGGTCATTTTCAGGTCAACGTTGAAGCTTACATGCAAGATTTTCTTATGACACATAACTCTGCAACTGTAGGTCTCTTTTAAACCAAACTTGTGTTTTAGATGTACTTAAGAGACCTGCATGTTATGCTGCAGTCGGAGGTCATTTTGAGGTCAACATTAAAGTTTATATGCAAGACTTTTATAACAAATGTTATTCCATCTCAGTTATTTCACAATGAACCTTTGATGCAATTCAGTTGCGTGCTGTCGCAAATCGCAATATTTCTGGTTATTTCCACAATTGGCCAAGACACAACATCGCTTTAATATGCCTTGTTATCTTCAATGTGAACTTCCTTTTTATTAGGTTATGTCATGATTCACGTGCAGAAAAGTGTGAAACCATAATAAAGTATATTCTTGCCTTGATACATGGCATATTTGATCTATTGCCTGAAAACTGAAACCATATGAATATAAATCCTTTCTTGTGGAACTGGGTCAGTGTATCTTCTATTTTGAATTTCACATTTTAACTTTAAGGTTTTGGAGATATGATATAATTGAGAACTCAATGGCCCATATTCTGAGACTAGGTTAAACTTAGACTCCGGTCTAACTCTGTGCTAAAATTATGGGGAGCCAAAAACTTAAAAATTCTGGTTACAATGTACATTGTATATTCCTGATGTTTACTATTTTGTTTCCATTTGCTTGCATAATGAAGAAAAAATACTTGAGTTATCATTCCCAGCACTTATGAATGATTTCAGTGTCATGTGAATCAATAAATTGAAACTGTACTAATAGAGATTTGTGCCCCAATTGGCTATTTATAGTAAAACCACAACTTTAATCCAGGGTTTAATTTAAACCCGAGTCCAGAGTATGAGCCTAAATGAACAAGTTATTGATAACACACCATACAAATGATCATCACAGGAATTAAGGCTTGGTCCCACTGCACTTGCGACTGCAGAGAGTATGTAAAACGGAAAATAATCTTGCCATCCGTTGAAAAAACATTATGTCTCCATGGTGTACACTTTGTTTCGTATGCTCTATCGAGCATCCGTCCACTTTGATTTCATTGTTTGCCCATTTTGTCCATTGGTTGGAACGGATGAAAATGGATGGATACACCCCAAAATTTTGCTTGTCCGCTATATCTGTTATATGTTTTGTGTCCGTCGGCCAGTTGGACCAGGCCTTTAGCTTTCTTCTTGTTCACCCTTTAGCCTGAATTCTCAAAGGTGGTTTTGAAAACCGTTGATTGAACCCATGGTTTATGCAAATTTCCTGCATAAATTAGGCTGATTTACCAAATATATTAAAAAATGGCCAATGCTGATGCTTGCTCTGTCACATTTTTCCATATTGACGCATGTTGTCATGGTTGAGTACACTATTTTATTCATGAATCCACTGTTTTGAATTAATGCGTCCTCTTTTCAAAAAGGAAATTGATGCATGTTGCCATGGATGAGCATGCTATATCATTCATGAATCCACTGCTTTGAATTAATGCTTCCCATGTTAAAAACAGTGGGCTCTTGTGTGAAATAGTGAATTCAACCATGGCAATAGGCGTCAAGCGCAATGTGGCAAAACACCATTGACATTTGTTTTAATATGCATGGTATTGTATGTAAGCATAATTCATACAGGAAATCTGCCAAAACCACCTTGTTGAATTATGGCCTTTGCATTTATAGGCGAAAGCTGGGTAAAATCCTTGTTTGCCATCCTGTATGAATACCAATTAGAATGTGTTAATCATCAAATAGTTCATTTGATGTTACTGTCTTCTAGGTCACCAAACCAAAGGGAAAAGCAAATAGCAGGACAGCAGCAAAAAGGAAACAACTCAACATGGATAACAATGATGATGTAGTAAGTTTACTATGCCAAGAACATTTCCTTCATCACCTCTGCACTGTACTCTGATCTTTGAAATGTTACAACATTGAATCTGCAATAAACAATCCTTTGGGGGATTCGAAATCAATCATGTTTCTGCTCACAACTTTGAAAAGAAATGTAAAGTGTTGGTACATTTGAAACAACACTTAGAATTCATTAAATTGACACTAGGGAAGGCCATGAAGTCCATGATTACATAAAAGCCTGAATTGTTAAGTTTCCTTTGAAAACATTTAACCACTTTTCAAAAAATGTGCAGTGTTGGTGTACAGGAGGAGGGGGAGGACCTTTTCCCCAAAATTTCACATTTCATATTTCTGCTGTATTGTTCAAGTTTCCTTGAATTTATTTTTATTTAGTTATAAAAGACCAAGAAAATGAAATATATTCCTTTCTTTCTCAACTCTAAAAACATTGATTTCTGGAAATTTCAGTTGAAGTCACATCCAGCAAAATAAATTTCATTATTATATGTTTCAAAAACCTTGTGCCAATGCATATTCCATTCCAGAGGTAATTTCATATTTTAAAATGAATGGTTCTTGTTATTTTGATGAAACGTTTGTCGGATCAACATCGAGCTTTTTTTTTTTTTTTATTTGCCTGCATAACAGAGCAAGAATATAGGCGCTGCTTTTCTGACGGTAGCAGTGTCATCAACAATTTAGAAACTATATGGACCTATTTCATGAAACTTGGACATAATGGTTATGAAGTATTAACATCCTGCCAGAGTTTGATGTCACATGACCGAGGTCAAAGCTCATTTAGGGTCAATGAACTTAGACCATTTTGGGAGAATCAACATCAAAATCTTAACCATAGGTTAACTTTTTAAAATGTCATAACTTAGAAAGGTTTTGTGGGCCTAGTTTATGATACTTGGACAGAAAGGTAATCAAGTATTACTGAACACCCTGCTCGAGTTTCAGGTCACATGACCAAGGTCACAGGTAATTTAGGGTCAATGAACTTTGGCCATGTTGGGGGTTATCGTTGAATTGCTATTATAACTGAAAGTTTATGGATATAATTCATGAAATGTTGACATAGGGGTAATCGAATATCACTGATCATCTTGCACAAGGCGTATGTCACATAATTAGGGTCAATGAACATAGATTATTATATGTATTGTGTTTTTGGTGAAAAATTATTTGATATTTGTTTTCAAAGTCTGCACTGCTGTTATATTGAATCACGTAATTCAGGATAGGCTAGAAGCACTCCACTTGTTCTTAGTTGTTGGTGAGGACTAGTCAAACTTAGTCAATTTGTGAATTTGAAAGAGTGCCTAGAAATTCTCCCCCACATTCATGCAAGTAAATCACACTCTGTATATATTTGCTTTTTAATTTCAGCAGCCTGAACCAACTTCAAAGGCAAGGAGAAAGTCAAGATGATGAACTGAAGCATAGGCTGAGATTAATGATGATCAAGCATACAGGTAATAGTGGCATAATAAAGAAAGTGTTCAATAGCAGCACCAGGGTATTTTGTTATGGGCAATGAGAAGCCCCAGAGGTCAATATGAAGTATTTGTTATCATTGAATATAGGGGTATTGTATTCTTACACACAACAGAGCCAGGTGTTTCCCATTGGACTTGGACTCTGTAACACAAAGATTAGCAATCAATCGATAAATGGCAAAAAGAGAGAGAGAGAAATCCTTGGCTTTGATTGGCTGAGAAGTCGTCATTTTACTGAAGTACCGTTTTTCTGTTGCAACTTACAGAAATCAGGTATATTTTTTTGTAATCCGAGTCCCTGACATTGCCAACTTGTAGTTTTCAGATTAAAAGCTTCTTTTTGATTTTGGTTAATCCCCCTAAAAGTGTTGGCCACTCTTCAAATTATTTACATTATAATTATGATGTAGATGATGTTATGTAAAAATTTGTTTGGATGTACATGTAATTTTATGTGAAAGTATCTTTTTGAAAATGTCCTTACAAAATAAGGATGATGATTGTCAATCAAAGAAAATGGATGGAAAACATGGAAATTGCTGTTGGAGATGGAAAAAAGATCACTTCAGGATGAAAATCATTGAAAATCACTTAAGAATAACACTATAGCATAAACATTTTTTGATAAATAAAAATGTAATCCCAAAAATGTTTACTTTTAAGATGGAGTGTAGAAGGAAGTAAACTTGCAACCTAATAGTATGCTACCCATCTCTAATTAGGCTTGATTCCTGTGGTACCTGTGTGTATCATGGCATGATGTCTACCACCACCACTGTAGTGCACATAGGATAGGAGCATATCCTGACCAAAATAAGTCTGATTGTTATTGTTCTGCTGTATTCATAGTACCAATACCGAAGAGGCTGTCTAATAGGATGTTTATATTCAGTGGTGCATAATATACTCTAGCAAATGTAGAGAAATTGTTTTTAGCACCTTTGATCTCAAGTCATCATAGTAAATGCTCCCTGTTATAAATGAGAATTGCTCTATGTGTCTCCATGTGTACAATGTCTATAGGAAAAGTTCCAATAGACAGGCCCTGTGAATTGGAATTCATAATTTTCTCCAAAAAGGCAATTTAAAAAAAAAATAGATAATCATAACTCATACCTGTACGAGACCATTTATAATACATGGAAAGTATAACAAAGTTCAGGATGTATTCAATGTTTGTAGCTTTGTGACAGGAAATCACTTCACATCTAGGACAAGTGTTTAGGAGGCCATTTAAAAAAAATAGAATCATTAGTAAGATAGGATGCTTGAAAGTTTTCACAAAAAATAGATGGATAAAAGCGGTTTATAACAGTCTTATTATTGAATCTACTCCTAAAGCTTAATACAGGCTTTGAATCTTTGGCTCTAACAGATACCAAAGAGACATACATGTATGGCTTGCTGAATAGATTCTTTCACCTTAGGCCAAATTTTATACCATTGCAGTGTTGCACAAATTAGACTATTTGCCATTAATTTTTTGAAAATATGATAGAAGTTAGAATATTCACTATGGAAAAATGAAGTTTTCTTTAAAAATGATCAAGATTTTGAAATGGGGAAACAGATCTACACATTTTGAATTTACTTGTAGTGCAGAACTTTCAGTACCGGTACACATACATGACTTTACAGCGACTTATACTTCGCAAGCTAACAGTGGTTTCACAAAAGAAACATAAGTAAATTTATCACTGGTGCAGTTATCAAACACAGAGCTAAATGTACAGTGCTTGTGTACAGGTATGTGGCCTTGCAATGGTGTATTTTGGAGGATAGCGTCAGAGTGCAATGGTATGATATTGCAAATTTCAAAATCCATAGGTTTGTATACTACAAGCTCTGAAGGCATTGAACAATAACAGATATTCATCATTAGGCTTGAATTGTACATATCAAAATATAATTTTCCATTTCGATACCGATGTTTGTGGAACTGGCGATTGTCGTTATCCTGTGTGTAGTATAGTGGATAATGAAAGCTGCTTGGTCATAACAAATTTGTTGGTGTAACTTAATTTGGGATGTGTTTTTAGAAATATGTTTATTGACTGCATTTCAGTGGTAAGTTCAAAATGATAAATATGATGCCCTTGCATGATAGCTTTTTGGAACATCAACTTTTTTCAGTACAAATGTTTGATTGCATATCTCATTCCATAACAACTTTCATAGAGAATCAAGTTATTTTTCAACATTTACATTTTGTTTGAGAATGATATATTTATTCTCCTGACAATGAAATCTTAAATTGATTTCTCAATTTCTTAAAATAAATGAAAACATATAAATGCAGTATTGTTTTAGGGATTCATTCCCATGAATTTTATTTTTATTTTTTGGAAATGGCTGTCAGTTTCTATACAG
Organism: Lytechinus variegatus; assembly: GCF_018143015.1. Taxonomy (NCBI): domain Eukaryota; kingdom Metazoa; phylum Echinodermata; class Echinoidea; order Temnopleuroida; family Toxopneustidae; genus Lytechinus; species Lytechinus variegatus. The sequence goes on from NC_054742.1 coordinate 46,713,714, forward strand.
GAACTTGTTATCTTGAGGATTTGTGTATGCTAGGTCTCAAACATCTTGGTTTATTTCTAGATTGGCTGTCTTTGTTTTGGATAAACCTTTTGATCCATGTGTCATTTTGTCTAACTATCCTGCAAGGTCTGATGACAACCTGGATTTAATTATCATGTAGTCTAATGTAGTCTAAAGTAAGAAAAAATGGGCTAAAATCAAGTGAAAATTAGACCAAAATGGTAACAAGTTGGACCATGTTGAGTTTGAGCATATTTTTATGGAGGCAAAAAGGTTACAGACCTTGTGAAAGTGTCTAAAGAACAAAGACATGTATGTTGTTTAAAAATTTGTGGTGCCTGTAATCTTATTGGATGGTCAAAAGGTCAAGGGTCATTTTTACATATAAAGGAAAAGAATCATTCCTTTTATAAACACTGAAGAAAGGTAAAATTATGAGGTCACAAAAAATTTGCCTTTTTCTTGATCAAAAAGATGGCATCACATTTCGCTTGATATACTAATAACAATTTCCCAATGTCTGCTCGTGAGTGTGCTTCAAGTCGGCTAGAAAATCCATGTAAAATGTCAGGTTTTCCATTTTATTTTACCAAGAAAAAAGGGAGATAAAATACATAATTTCAGCTATGTCAGTAACAATGAGATGAATTACTTATGTATTTTAGCAAAGCAGTATTTCAATTTGTGTTTGTGTCAGTTAGTGTCACATACATGTAAAATGATTAATTATTATTTTGTGTCATTGGTGTATACCAATTAGGCTCTATGTATTATGTTATTTCATTATAATTTGTGCTCGTTTATTCGTTAGTACATAAGTGACAGAAACATTTAGTTTATTGGGGAAGGTCCACCTCCAACAAAGTTGATTTGGATAAAAAATAGAAAATTAAACAAGCATAATGTTGAAAATTTCTCAGTTCAGATAGCTAAGAAATTTCAAGCACAGCTGATATGCAAATGAGAAAGCTAGCAATGTCACATTTTCAGTTAAGGTCTTTATTTGTTATATGGTTTACTACTATACTGTATTACAATTTTGTTCTCATTATAATGCGAATCAAATTTAATCCCTCCCTGATCATGAGGAATTACCATTGTTATAACCTACTGTGTTCAAATGAAGACGTTCCTTTTTCAAATCTTCAAAAATTGCAACATATCCTCTAATTCATCCTATTAAAATTAAAAAGAAATACTAAAGTTACCAAACCATAACCTCTCTCATTTGCATGCTTCTGTGTTTTGCGTATAATATTTTGTGAAAATAAGGAAAATTTTGAAATGTCACATCTTATTTTTAGTTTAATTTTAATCCAATTTTGATGAAATGTTTAGTTTTATCCTTTATCCATCAACTTTTCAAGGTGGTCTTTCCCTTTTAAATACATGGGATCATGTTCAGGTTGTATTATTAGTGGGTCATTCATTGGTACCATTAAATAATGTACTTGCTATGTATACACTGTGTTTTGTTTCCTTGAACCAATTACTGAAATGGGAAAAAGTCATTTTGAAGAGAGAGGAAAAGAGGGAGGGAGTGAGAGAAGGAGAGGAGGACAGATATACAAAGACAGAGAAGTTGAGAGTGAGAGTGACAGAAAAAAAACCCTGCAAAATTATGGGTTTACAACTAATGCCTGCCTCATCATTCCACATGGTCTAACCCTATTTCATCTAAAACTAGTTTGTCTACTTACCATTTGGTTTGATTGCTATGTAGTCCATTTTACTTCTTTGTGTCTTGATATCCAATTGGACTACACAAATTTTGTCTAATAACTTGGTTTAACACCACTCTATGTGACTAATTCCGTATTTCAAATGTTGTCCGCCGTCCGTCCGTCACAAACCTTACAACACATAACTCCGCAACCGTAAGTCGCTTTTCAACCAAACTGCATGTTATTGTGTCCGGAGGTCACATGGTATTTGGTCAAAGTTCATTTTGAGGTCAACATGAAAGTTTATGGGCAAGACTGTGTTATGACAAGTGTTATTCCATCCCAGTCATTTCACAAAGAAGTTTTGATACAATTCTGTTGCGTGCCCTCGCAAATCACAATATTTCTGGTTACTTTCATGAGCGAGACACAAAATTGCCTATGCGTTGTTATTTTTGCTATGTTCTATATGCAAATGTCATGTTACATTGTATCCTGTATTGGCTGCACAGAAACATTGTTAGTGCTAACAGTGCTCTAACAGAGACCCTTTACAATCGGCAATGTGGTAGCGATGCCTAATATAACAGCAATGCATTACTTACATATTGAATGAAATAAATGTTTTGACTTCAATCCGAAACAATCTGAAAGATGTGACTGTGCGTACTATAAGCGCTCTGTTAGGCTAAGGCACAGCGTTTCTGTGCGGCCGGCTCTGGTCTAGAAGTACAAGTAGATGGTCTAAATATCAACTTATCTAACACCATCATGGCTAGACTAATAAATTACTGTTTAGTCCAACCATTACTTGGTCTGATGCTGAGATTGTCTTATTTCCACTTTACCTAGTAATATTTGCACTTGGTTTGTACTTTGTAGAACAGAAAATTGGTTCATAAGTAGTTCATGTAAATCGTGTTTATTTTGTGTTGTTAGACTAAATTGAATTGAAAGTGGATTTTCTCAATATTTTTTAATGGAATGTAATAACATAATTTTTCTTTTGGAGGGGTTTTTGTCTCACCTGCGAAGCAAAGTGAGACTATAGGCGCCGCTTTTCCGACGGCGGCGGCGTCAACATCAAATCTTAACCTGAGGTTAAGTTTTTGAAATGATGTCATAACTTAGAAAGTATATGGACCTAGTTCATAAAACTTGGCCATAAGGTTAATCAAGTATTACTGAACATCCTATTAGAGTTTCATGTCACATGACCAAGGTCAAAGGTCATTTAGGGTCAATGAACTTAGACCATGTTGGAGGAATCAACATCGAAATCTTAACCTGAGGTTAAGTTTTTGAAATGTCATCATAACTTAGAAAATATATGGACCTAGTTCATGAAACTTGTACATAAGGTTAATCAAGTATCACTGAACATCCTGCATGAGTTTCACGTCACATGACCAAGGTCAAAGGTCATTTAGGGTCAATGAACTTTGGCCGAATTGGGGATATCTGTTGAATTCCCATCATAACTTTGAAAGTTTATGGATCTGATTAATGAAACTTGGACATAATAGTAATCAAGCATCACTGAACATTTTGTGCAAGTTTCAGGTCTCATGATTAAGGTCAAAGGTCATTTAGGGTCAATGAACTTTGGCCGAATCGGGGGTATCTGTTGAATTACCATCATAACTTTGAAAGTTTATTGGTCTAGTTCATTGAACTTGGACATTAGAGTAATCAAGTATCACTGAACATCCTGTGCTCATTTCAGGTCACATGACCAAGGTCAAAGGTCAATGAACTTTGGCCGAATTGGGTGTATCTGTTGAATTACCATCATAACTTTGAAAGTTTATGGATCTGATTCATGAAACTTGTACATAAGAGTAATCAAGTATCACTGAACATCCTGTGCGAGTTTCAGGTCACATGATCAAGGTCATAGGTCATGTAAGGTCAATGAACTTTGGCCATGTTGGGGTTTTTTGTTGAATAACCATCATATCTCTGTAAGTTTATTGGTCTAGTTCATAAAAAGTGGTCTAGTTCATTAAACTTGGACATAAGAGTAACCATGTATCACTGAACATCTTGTGCGAGTTAGAGTAGTATTCATAGTCAGCACTGCTGCTATATTGAACCGCGTGACGCAGGTGAGACGGCCAGAGGCATTCCACTTGTTTATTCAAGAGAATATAAAGAATTTTTATTTCATAACAAATGAAAATGTTCACAATGAATCCAACTCTTTTACACATATGTAGAATACCTCTTCAAAAATATGTAATTAACCATTTTTTCTTTTAAATGAAAAAGTACTAGTAATGCATTCTTTATGATATAATTCATAGACAATCCGTTTTTGTCTCGCCCATCAGAGGTGAAGGCGAGACTTAGGGATCCAAATGTTGTCCGTCGTCCGTCCGTCACAAACCTTATGACACATAACTCCACAACCGTAAGTCACTTTTCAACCAAACTTTGATGGTAGATGGACTTGGGGGACCTGCGTCTTATGCTGCAGTCGGAGGTCACATGGTAAGGTCAAAGGTCATTTTCAGGTCAACGTTAAAGTTTACATGCAAGTCAACGTTAAAGTTTACATGCAAGACTCTCTTATGACTCCTAACTCCGCAACCGTAAGTCACTTTTCAACCAAACTTGCTAAGTAGATGGACTTGGGGGACCTACATGTTAGGCTGCAGTCAGAGGTCACGTGGTAAGGTCAAAGGTCATTTTCAGGTCAACGTTAAAGTTTACATGCAAGACTCTCTTATGACACACAACTCCACAACCATAAGTCACTTTTCAACCAAACTTGGATGGTAGATGGACTTGGGGGACCTGCGTGTTATGCTGCAGTTGGAGGTCACATGGTAAGGTCAAAGGTCATTTTCAGGTCAACGTTAAAGTTTACATGCAAGACTCTCTTATGACTCCTGGTCATTTTCAAGTCAACGTTAAAGTTTACATGCAAGACTCTTGCTACAACCACAAACACTTTTACCTTCTCACTTCAACATAAAATATCTATAATCCATATAAACAATGACATTACATGCAAAAGACAATGCAGTAACAGTTTATCAAGAAACCCTTTACATATTCAAAAACTATTACATCCCACTTATTCCAAAATAAACCTCTAATACAATTCTGTTGCATACTGTCACAAAGACAAAATTCACATTTTGCAACAAGTGGGCGAGACACAACATCGCTTATGCCTTGTTTTAAAAAAAGATTTCCGTCCTAGTTTCTTTATTAAAGAAATATATACCTTTCAGATCAAAATATTTCTCTTCCTCACCTTTAAGGAGATCAGACTTTAGTTATTCATCATTCATGTTTATTTTGTAGATGTGAAAGCAAGTGATTAAAGTGATATTATTCAAAGCACATAAATTAAATGATCTTATGTCAAATAATCATAATTCCTAATCAATCTGTATGCATATAGATAGTAAGTAGATGGTAAGTAGACGAACTGGTTGTAGGATGTCCTGGGGTTGAACCATGTGGGATAAGACAAAACAGAATTAAACCTAGAGACAATTTACCACTTCATAAACCAATTAGAAATGCCCCCTTTATTTATACTCAGATTGGGTTTGGAGTACCCTAAACCAATTTTTTTAGTTGTTGTTCCACCCTTAGCATCTAATGATTATTATCTTTTTTTGGGGGGGGGGGGTAGTGAAATATGTACATGTTCCCTTTTCATGTATCCAGGGTCGAAAACCTCTTTTTTATACACGTAAAGCCTGTCTCGATGGGACGTATTATGGTATCACATTCAGTGTCCGTCCGTCGGTTTACTTTTCATTGTAAACGCGATAAGTTCAGTTTAACTTCACCTAGGCAAATAATTTGGTGTGTATAATACTAGCATGGATCCCAGGAAGCCTATTGATTTTGAGGTCAAAGGTCAAGGTCGCAGTGATGTATTTCCATTGTACCCTTCTTCAGTCCTTGAAAACGTGGTAACTTCAGTTTAACTTAACCTAGGCTCATATAATTTGGTGTGTATGATACTAGTATGGATCCCAGGAAGCCTATTGATTTTGAGGTCAAAAGGTCAAAGTCATTGTGACATTTTTTCATCGTACCCTTCTGCAGTCCTTGTAAACGTGATAACTTCAGTTTAACTTAACCTAGGCTTATATGATTTGGTGTATATGATGCTAGCATGGATACCAGGAAGGCTATCAATTTTGAGGTCAAAAGGTCAAAGGTGCAGTGACATGTTTTCACCTTACCCTTCTGCAGTCCTTGTAAACGCAATAACTTCAGTTTAACCTAACCTATGCTTATATAATTTGGTGTGTATGATACTAGCATGGGTCCCGGGAAGCTTATTGATTTTGAGGTCAAGAGGTCAAAGGTGCAGTGACATGTTTTCATCTTACCCTTCTGAAGTCCTTGTAAACGTGATATTTTTAGTTAAATTTAGCCTAGCCTCATATGATTTGGTGTGTATGATACTAGCATAGATCCCAGAAAGCCTATCGATTTTGAGGTCAAAGGTCAAGATCACAGTCACATGTTTACATCTTACCCTTCTGAAGTCCTTGTTAACGTAGTAACTTAAGTTTAACTTAACATTTAGGCTCATATGATTTGGTTTGTATGATACTAGCATAGATCTCAGGAATTTTATTGATATTAAGGTCAGACAGTCAAAGGTGAAGTCGCCACCTTCCACTTTTCTTGCTTGACCGATATCTCAATTTTCAGCTTTACAGGTGGACGTATTATGTGCTCGCCCTAGTGACACTCTTGCTATACCTCTTTTTTTTTTGGGGGGGGGGGACCCTTATCACTTCATACATGTACATCGCCCAGCCACAAGAAAGTATACGAGCATTGTGTCCACTTTGTAATGCCCCGACCCAATCATAAACTGAAGAAATGAAAATAGAATGAATATACGCAGGATATCAACAGAACATTGAATTCAAGTTGGACAAATTGTCATGTACAATTCCTGGAAAGCCTTGAAAATTTAGTAAAAGGTTACGTGGAAAAAAAAGACTGAAAATATATACATACGATTTTATGATATCCATGTGAATTACGAGAATGGGATTTTCATCGAACATAAATGCTTCAAACAAAAGGAGAAGGGAAGAGTGTAGATTTAATTCCCCCCCTGCCCATTAACTCAATTATTTATTTTTTTAATTATATCTGAACGCTATCGGTTGAAATATAAAGTCCGAATCTATTACAATTGTTGACATAATGGGCGTGAGGACTTGATGAATGAGAGGGTGATGAAGAGAGAGTTAAAGTGACAAAACAAGAGACAGGGCAAGAAAGAGCGAGAAAAAGATATCAGAAATTGACAACATTTCTTCTTTGAAAATCAGTATTTTCAAGCGAATGAGTCTGCTGTGAGAAATGAGAATTTTTGTCCTCGTCCCATTTTAATAAACAAATGAATTTCTTCCATTCTTGCTCTGTATTGAGAGATATTGTTCTAAAAGATCGGCTTACATGTCATGCTATGTACAGTTTAATGTTCGGCCGGATGGTTACGTCATGGGACCTGAAGATTAACAAATTCTCATTATGACGTCATCACCACCTGATGGAAAAGAGCATCTTTCAACTAGGGAACAAGGCGCAGTTTAGTGACATGTATTGCATCCTAAAATGTCTTGCTAATGCACATCCGGATGTTTATTGTATCTATGCAACATCACTCGTTGCATGATAATTATATTTTAATCCTTTTGGGAGAGTCCGGCAGCAGCAGGGCTGCTATATATTTTAAAATTAGAACGAAGCTGTCTTTACTCAACCCGACTGCTTGATGATTCCTGACCAGTGAAATCTATTTAATACTGTTATTAGCAAATGAGATTTCTGATTGCATTCTGTGTTAGCCACTTGTACATTCGCCTAAACCAAATTCAAAATAGTCGTTTAAGATGGTCATCATGTATGAAAATGATGGGATAAATAAACAATCTGCTTCATTCAAATAATACTTTTTTGCGACATGGATCGTTAATAATTGTAATCACGTTGAAAAGAGAATAAACCAACGATCAAACGGGGTTATTATACGGTATAGAAAGGTAATTTAGAGCCATTAGTATGCAACATCATGTCTTTATTTTAGAAATTATAATTTACATTCTTTTTACCTCGGTTATATTTGGGATTCAATTACAAGACTATTCCGCACGAGTGCAACTCGACAATTTCATACCAAGGATGATTAAGTTCTTCTTTGTTATAGATCAACGAAGGTCGGATATCGACAAATAGAAAGCTTGAGAGGGGTAAGGTGTAAGAAAACTTCGATTATAATGAGAAAGAAAAGGGAGAGAAAAAGAGGGTGTGGGGGTGGAGAAGGGGAGGAATAGAGAAAAGGGAAGACAGAGGATATAGAAAGCTGAGTGAGGGAAAGATAGGGATACATTAAAGAGAGACAGAGAGTAGTGTACGCAACTCGCTGTATTCTCAAGTCGGGTGTGAACCTAAAGGCCGGGTCACACCAGAACCGAATCAACTGCGATCCATCCGAATACACCTATACTCTACAAGAGGCCTCCATTTAACGTCCTATCCGAGGGACAGAGTGTTTTCCACTGTATCTATGCACTAGCATCTATGAAACGGGAAAGACGTTTACACACAACGCACTGGCTTCAGCCATCCACATGGGGTGGACTCGAACCCACGATATTTGGTTCTACGGGCAGACGCTTAACCGACTTCGCAGTCCCGTGTTCAGAATACTATGAATACTGGTCTCCGGGACAATCAGAGGACAGTTAAAGAGAATGATAACGGATTGGCGATATGATTGAAAACAAAGTTGAGCTATTTTGTTTCTTAAAACTTTTATCAAAGTAGAATTAATGTCCAAACGAGGGAATTTTACTTACAGCCCCCCCCCCTCCCCCCTCGAAAAAAGTAAGAAATATAATGAAATAAAATAGATAATTGAAAAAAAAGAGATAATGTAAAACCTGCTTTTGAAAAAAAATCAAAGAAAATCCACGTAAGATATGCACAAAAATCCATTTTAAATGGAACAGAAAGAAAAGAACACAAGTTAGACGTTTTGTTCCCTCTCGCTTGCATGTATTCTCGTGTATTCTCTTGTAATTCGTTTCCCGACCGTGGTATAATCCTCAGATGCGTTGATATTACACAAGGAAAATTAAAAGCTGGATAGCGATCCAAATTTCGGTGTGTTTTTTTTTTACCATTCATACACAGCGAAAAAAATCGCCATCTAAATCTCGATGAAGAAATGCACGGATTTTTCATGACCGGAGATGGACCTTAATTCCAAGCATTGGATCGACAGGCGTACAGTATATGCACGTACATAAAGGTCTTTGCAAACTTACGACTGGTACAAGACCCGATTTTAGAATAAATTGCATTTTGCTTATTTTCTGAAAATGTGAATGAAAAGTAACTATTTATTCGAGGTTCAACTTAACCGTAAGAATACAATTATAACCATTTTAGATGGTTGCAGGTCTTTCTTTGGAGTAAATGCCAAATTAGTTTCAAATCGTTCGATTGCTATAACGCCATCTAATCATTAGATATTCAATTCGTTTTATTCTAATTATAATGGTGCCATAGTCATGCATTTGAATATAATTATTCGTCCGACAACATAAACTTTACACATTTTCATGTCTAAAATTTATGTTCGCATCAAATTTCATTACGTTTTATTAAAAAAAAACATCGCAAAAGGATTTACACACAGCGCTTATCAAATATTCCCAATCATTCAGAAAAAAAACACACCAAAATAATTGCCATTGGAATAGGGATGATGGTCCACACACACACACAAAATAATAGCCATTCAAACATCGATTTTCAAATTTCATTTTTTGCCGGTCGTATGAACGCCACAATTATCTCTGGCATTAGATTACAGACTAGAAATTGAATTCGTTTATATTCTAATATTAAAGGATGATAGCAGTCACATATTTGAACATAGGTATTCGAATATGATTTGGAACATTACACAGTAAGATATTTCACTTCTCAATAATAGCGCCAAATTCTACTACCTTTTATTTCACAATTGGGTCGCACTACCGATCGTAAGGTGTGCGGTGGCCTTTAGATATATTTTCTAGCCATAAACATTATGATCACCAACTTGGTTAAAATATTCAATGATCACGAACCCGGAAAGGGGAGGGGGATACTTATTTGCATGTGACAGAATATAGGATTACTCTGAACTGTGATATCATACAATTTCTCCAGTAATATGATGGTGTCTTGACGAAGATGTCCATAAATTGCGAAACTCAAATCCATGGTCGACGCCAAATAGTGTCACTCATTTTGAAATAGAATCCTTTCGATAGGTATTATTGTACTTTCATAACTGTTTTGTAAGTGTGACTTCTCAGTCATATTAATCTAATCCGATCCTTTAGGTCAGTAGCACAATTAGCAACAAATTTTGAGGGGGCAAGATATTGCGTATCGGGCAAAAGGTATTAAAAACAGTCGAGCGAGCAAAAATTTCGATATATTTATTACAAATATCCAATTTTGTAATAGATTTTGACACAATAGTCAGAAAATAATTAAATTTCTCCCTTCTATCTTTCCTTTTTATTCCTTTTCTCTTTTTCCTTTTGGTCATGCTTTTTTTAGGGGGAGGGGTAAACGCCCCAAGTCTCCCCCTCCCACCTGTACGCCACTGCTTGAGGTCAAATATGAATGACTGTTGTGAAAATGATGCAGTACTAATGATAGTGATTGTGCATATATGAATAGACTATACATGACATCATTATAATATGTGCTTGTGTGTGGTGCACGCGCGTGTATATATACAGTGCGTATCAAAAAAAAGTTTACACTTTGAAAAAGCCCTGGGAATTAAAAAATATACAACATGTGGGTAATTTTTTCACATATAATTATGGGTTTGGGTCTCATCTATCAAATGAAAGTAAAAGTTTTGACAGAATGTTACACTTGAGTGAGCACTGTCCATTTTTGTAAAGCTCGCAGAAATCTGTTTGCGCAGAAATGCTTGTTTTCACGCTGTGTCAAGGGGAAAGGGTGAAATCAAACTTACCCTGCGAAGTATTTCTCATAAATTTCCCTATCACTTTTAGCCAGTTGAAATAAAACAGATACATTCAAGCATTTTGTAACAATTTTGCCGCCCAAATTTGAAATTTTAACACTTAGTAAGCACAACCTTTACCCTTTTTGTGCCAGCTGGATCTGAGGACATAACTGAATCTGAACAAAAGTTTATATCAGCCATCTCCAGCATTTTTCACTAAGTTTTATCATTTAAAGTGGCTTTACATTTCATTTTTCATTTAATACTTGGTTCTCCACACTTTTCCCAAGCTTGGCAATGATTAACAAAATGAAAATCAAGCCTAAGCCATTTCATGTAAATCACAGCTCAGTGTAAAGCAAATATCGTCACGATGGACTCGGTATGTGGGGGAGTGGGGTGGGGCGCAATGCACTCTTCGAAGTGTTTTGGGCAAGGAAATAAGTTTAAAAAGGTAAAAGATATCTTCAAATCAATTTTAATAGCTAAATTCCACATGTTCTTCATGATTAAGGTCCACTTTTATTCGCATAACTATTTCAAAGTTCTGCGCAAATCATTTTTCACCAACTTTTCAAAAGTAAGTGGTGCTCACTCAAGCGGAAATATTTTTCTACAGTTATATCGTCGTTTGCTTAAATGGATCTGTGCCAATGCTGAATTGTGGAAAAATCGTCAGGATATTACAAATACATAGTTTTACAGGATTTTTTCTAAGTGTAAACTTTTTTTTGATACGCACTGTATATATTTTTTTTTGCAGACGTGTTTCATATCAATATTCAATCAGATCATTATTTTCAACTGGGACGAATTTTAGAGTCACCGCCAGAAAGACGTCACGAGAGATCGAACATCGAACTTCTCTAATTCAGCTTTAGGCCGAGAGCATTAGGTTTAACATGGAAATTTTTGGTAACAAGCTGATTTTTTTCAGGATAGGTCCAGAAATATGTCTAGAATAACACACTAAAAGTCCTCATATATCCTCCTTGCGGGTTTTCCGTAATCCAAGATGGCGTCCAAAATGGCCGCCATTGACAGAATATGGACATATCCCACTCATCATCCACCCTAGACATCAAATTTTGGTGCATATTTCATGGTTTAAAGGTGTAAAAAGAGCTATTGATACAGGTTAGAGTAAACCAGTATACCCAAAAATCCAAGATGGCGTCTAAAATGGCCGCCAAAGCCTGAAAATCCACAATTCGTCGAATACTAATGTTAGTATCTTTGATTTTCTTTTTATTCAGTGGTGTAAAAGGTCAGGTAGTAAAGTGGTCAGGTATGTCCAAGAATCGAAGACGGCTTCTAAAAATTGAGTTTAAAATGGCTGTTTCTACATACTAATGGACATTGTTCATTTCATATCTGCCTGGCAGATATAATTTTGGTGTGTAAACCATGGTTTATAGAGTCAAATAATATATTGACACAAGTTACAAGGACAGCCAGTAGTCCAGTATGTCAAAAAATCCAAGATGGCTTCCAAAAATAAAATCTTAATTGACTGCTGTGACTGGAAAATGACAAATTTATTTTAAAATCCACCTGAGAGATATGATTGTGGTGTTTATACGATGTTTTCAAGGGTCAAATAATATTTTTGACTGAAAACAATGATATGCAGTTGTCCATTTTGCCTAAAAGTCTTAGATGGCGTCTCAATGACTCCTATCATTTGAAAATAGCGTTAATTCATAAAATATCCACCTGTGAGGAATAATTGCGGTATCAACTCTTAAATGCATTAGGGAAAACTGATCCTATGGCTTACGATTTCAGGAGCAGGTAACAGCAGGCATTTTTCAATAATTTTACCCCCTTAGATTTTTGCACATAATGAAAAGCTGAACATCCTTGTTACTTTCTTGTCCTATAGTTGCCAATTCACTTCTTACAGGTGGATATTAACTCTTTGTGTGCTGGGCCATGAACCCCCTCTGTGCTAAATTATTTTCAAGGAGGCATCAGGAGAAGTAAACAATATAGACTTACTTACTTCAACTTGCTATATCTTTTTACTCCAACATTTTGATTGAAAATGCTTCACAGCAAAGTTGTAGAAAATTTCACAAGCTTTCCAACTGTATCAATTTTTTGGGGAAAAATGATAAAAAATTGGTATATAATCCATAATTTCATAGAAAGATGATTCTATTATGGTAAAGGATGTTCAAAGCCTAGTGTATAAGAGTCTACATAACCACATGTTCAAATAAAATACTGTCATTATAGAGTGGATCATATAAGCTTTCCATTGATACCAAACATATACCATTTTTCTAAAGAAAAGTAGTTATCAAGGAGAAAAGAAAAAGAGATGATTAGGGCCCAGATTAGGGTTGAGAAGTGTGTCTTATTGTACTCATATCCTGCCCCCTATTCAGAGTACATGACCATGTAACTCAATGAACTATTGTATCTATATCCTGTCTATTTTGTCTGAGAGGGGCCTTGAGTGCAATTATTGATTTTTAGGGAGATACTTCGGAATTTTATGTAATACCCTTTAGACAACAAGTTTGGTATTTGCAGGTCAAAAATGACATACTGTACTCTATATATCTCTATATTTTGAGTCAAAAGTTTGTAAATGATTGGCACAAAACCCAATAAACACAAACAAGTTACATTATTAGCCACTTGCTAAATTCGTATCTTGTATCTACCTATTACCTATCTATCTATCTTTCTATAAATCTATCTATTTATATATATCTATCTATAAATCTATCTACCTATTTAACGATCTATAAATCTATCAATCTCTCTAGACTCTATCTATCTCTGTATATATCTATCTACCTCCTACCTATCTATCTATCTATATGTATATCTCTCTCTCTCTATCCATCTATATATCTATCTATCTACATGTATGTATCTATCTATCCATCCATCCATCCATCCATCCATCTATCTACCCACCTACGCATATTTCTATCTATTTTTATAGCAACCATACAATGTACACGGGTACATGTTTGCCTATTTTAAATGCCCATTACAAAACTGTTTGCATATACCTTTTCTATCTGTATGTCTGCCTGCAAACTATTTTCATTTATCCATCCGTCTTTATTTCTATATTAATTTTATAAATGATTGAATCGTTATACCAATGTATATATATATATAAACATATCATCATGCTCCGAATCTGAATCCATGCCCGGGGGCCACTTCCATTCACGAGTGGATACCATGCGCGACCACGGGGTCTCGAAAAGCACCCTAAACACGTAATTTCAATATTCTGAAAATTCACCCCTTAACAAGTATTGGCATGTGAAACCCTACCCTTAACAGGTATTGGAAACAAAACGATACTCTTGGCAAATATTCCCTGAAATGAACCCCTAAACAAGTACAGGAATGTCTTATTGTTACGGGTCCTTCGGTCATCGGTTTTACCTTATTTGGTTTAGTACGACCCACCTTCTACACCTCGCGCAAATCGGACTCTAAACACGAAGTGTTTGGGTAAAAAGGACATCCTTTATAAAACATTTTAATTTTGTTTTATCATCCCTGCAAATTCGACCCTAAACACTTAATTTTCCTAGCGAAATAGATACCCTTTTTTCATTATTTTTGTGTTTTTGACACCCTTATCACGTTACGTACGTAACGTGCCCTATCGTGAAAAAGACATCCTTTTTACGTGTTTTTTGGTCGCGCATGGTATCCACTCGTCGAATTAAGTGCCCCCCCCCCCCGGGAATCCATGACAAAAGCAGCTAGGTGAATCCGAAGAGCCCGCCAGTATAAGTTCACGAGCTTCATCTACGGAGAAGAACCTCCTCTGAGCCATGATGGCAACACTAAAAAAGCTGTAAAAAACGCGTTTTTCTCCAAAATTTGCAATGTAAATCTATATTGAAAACGACTGCATGCGAAAGCCTTTTGAGTGTGGATAATAACGGAAGCTGAATGAAAACCGCCTCCAGGGAAATCAATACAATTCGCACAAATACCGTGGACTGAATGTTTGAGCATGAAATGCGAAGTTCGCGCGGCACCGATCGTGCATCGGTGCGAAGTACGCGTTGAAAGAGTTAAGTATGACCTTTTATAAGTGATGGGAGTTACACGCCATTTTGGAAGCCCTCTTGGATTTTAATGCAAAATGGACGATTGCATATCATTGTGAGGGGTCCCAGAGTATTATTTGACTCCTGAAACTATAGACACAAAAATACTAGTAATATCTAACGCGGATGTAAAATATACTAATGTCCATTTGTAAGTAATATCAGCCACTTTAGACTCCATTTTTGGCAGCCACCTTTGATTTTTTTTGACATACTGGACTACTGAGTGTCCTTTTATCTTCTCGTAATGTATTATTTGACCCTTTAAACCATGGTTTAGACAGCTTACTATCATTTTCCAGGCAGCTATTAAATGAACTATGTTAAATTGTTTGTAACAACAGCCATTTTAGACTCCATTTTTACAAGCCATCTTCGATTTTTGGACATACTGGACCACTGGCGGTCCCTTTTTTCTTTCTTGTATTAGTGTATTATTGACCCTTTAAACAATAGTTTGACACCAAAATCATATATCTCGGGTGGATTCTTAATGAAGTAATTCAATTTTTCAGTAGCAGCAGTCAATTTAGACTCTATTTTTGGAAGTCATCTTTGATTTTTCGACATATTAGACCTCTGGCGTCCTTTTTATTTGTCCTGGTGGATCTTTTGACCCTTTAAAACCATAGTTTAGACGGCATCAAAATCATATCTCTCAGGTGGATTTTTAATGAAATATGTAATTTTTTTAGTAATAGTAGTCAATTTAGACTCCATTTTTGGAAGCCATCTCGGATTTTTGGACATTCTGGACCGCTGCATGTCCTTTCAACCTGTTCTTATGTATTATCTGACCCTTAAACCATGGTTTAGACACCAAAATATTATCTCCCAGGCAGTTATTAGATGAACTATGTCAAGTTTAAACTCCATTTTACAAGCCGTCTTTGATTTTTATGTCAATTTTTCAGGAACAGCCGTCAATTTAGACTCCATTTTTGGAAGTCATCTTTGATTTTTCGACATATTAGACCTCTGGCGGTCCTTTTTATTTGTCCTGGTGGATCTTTTGACCCTTTAAAACCATAGTTTAGACGGCATCAAAATCATATCTCTCAGGTGGATTTTTAATGAAATATGTAATTTTTTTAGTAATAGTAGTCAATTTAGACTCCATTTTTGGAAGCCATCTCGGATTTTTGGACATACTGGACCGCTGCATGTCCTTTCAACCTGTCCTTATGTATTATCTGACCCTTAAACCATGGTTTAGACACCAAAATATTATCTCCCAGGCAGTTATTAGATGAACTATGTCAAGTTTAAACTCCATTTTACAAGCCGTCTTTGATTTTTATGTCAATTTTTCAGGAACAGCCGTCAATTTATACTCCATTTTTGGAAGTCGTCTTGGATTTTTAGACATACTTGACCACTGAGTGTCTTTTTAACCATTCCCTTCAAACTGTGATTTGGACACCACAATCATATATCCAGGCAGATATTAAATGTACTATGTCCATTTGTATGTAATATAAGCCATTTTAAACCCCATTTTTGGAAGAAATCTTGGATTTTTTGACATACTTGACCACTGACTGTCCTTGTAACTTGTCCAAATGTACTACTTGACCCTTAAAACCATTGAATAGAAACAGAATTAAATATACTAACATAAGCAATAGATACATTGTGGATTTTTAGGCTTTGGCGGCCATTTTAGACGCCATCTTGAATTTTTGGGTTTACTGATCTGCTTATGTTCACTCCAACCTGTATCAATAGCTCTTTCACAACTTTAAACCATGAAATATGCACAAAAATTTGATGTCTAGGTCGGATAATGAGAGCATTATGGCAATTTTCGGTAATGGCGGCAATTTTGGACGCCATCTTGGATTACGGAAAACCCTCAAGGAGGATACATGAGGACTTTAGTATGTTATTCTAGACATATTCCTGGACCTATCTTGAAAAAATCAGCATTTTGCCTGAAATTTCCTTTCTTAAGCCCATTTTGGCCTTATGCTCTTGGACTACTTGGGCTACATACAGGCCACATACCGCAACCCCATGTCATTGTTATTATCAGTGGCGTAACTACGGGGGGGGGCATGGGGGCACCTTCCCCCCCCCCATCGGCTGACAAAAAAAAACCCGGGGAAAAGGAGAAAAAGAGGAAGAAAAGAAGAGGAACGTAGTGGGAAAGAAGAAATTATTCATTATAATGGTATATTACATTATAATCATGTTACGTTATATTACATAGGAAACATTTTTATCATAACTTTATGGAACATAATTTGCTCAGGGCCTATGTTGTTATTGTTCCTGGTGCTCGCATTGTCTGTTTAGAGAGATATATAAACCTGTTTTACGAAAAGCCCCCGTTTCAAGTCAATATGCACCAAATATATTATTGTTTTATGTAGTGACATATGCTTTTTTTTTAATGACTACTTAAAATGATTGCCCCATGTTAAAGTCTTAATATAAAACATTTCCTGTCCATGATTACGTTCGTATCAGTGGATTGGTGAGAAAAGTCTGCTCTCCGTGAATTCATAAAATCAGTCCTTAAAATGTCCCTTTTTCTGATCTGAATATCAAAAATTTTCAGCTCGCGCTTTGCGCTCGCATCATTTGGTTAGTGAAATACGTATGGTCTTAGTGAATTCCTACAAGCAAGCCTTAGAATGCCCCGCTTCAGGTCTGAATTATCTAAATTTTCAGCTCGCGCTTCGCGCTCGCATTATTTGATTAGTGAGATGCGTATGGTAATCATGATTACAATGACTACACAAAGTGCTTCATGTGTTCAGATGTAATTCTAACAAAATCAGCAAGCGCTTGGCACTCGCATTAGATGACTATGGTGAGATATGAATACTATTAAGGGATTCCTAAAGTATAGTCCTTAAGATCTCCCTGTTTGGGGTCAATATATACAAAAATTTCGCCTTCGCGCTCGCATTGTTTAGCGAGACAGGTACGTATCATGATTACAAAATCGATTATAATGTCCCTTTTTAGGTCTGAATATAAACAATTTTCAGCTCGCGCTTCGCGCTCGCATTATTTGATTGCTGAGATGCGTATTTTTATTTATGATTACAATGACTACAAGTGCTTCCTTAAAATGTCTATATTAGATCAGTATACCTGACAACTTCGCGCGCTCACCAAGTGACTCAAAATTTTTGCTGGTGCCCCCCCATGCCGTGACCCACGGTACGCCACTGGTTATTATTGTCACCTATCTAGATTTCTGACTTTATGCTGTCGAGATATGGGCGGAGGTACAAAAAAACTGACAACCTTTGAAGAAAACAATGCAATATAACAAGTTCAATTAACATGATTAATGCACGGATTTACATGGTTTCGTATTGTTACCATGTTGACTGCACAAAAACATGATAGACTAAATTATGGGTCGGAAAGAAGGTTCTACAGAATAATATTGTCCAAAAGTCCGACGGTTTGTCGAAGATCCTATGACTAAACTCCGTCAGTAGATGATGCGGTCATTGACCAACCGATATTTGGTAAATTGATAGATTATCATAGTCGTAATTTCCACTGGCCGCCTGAATAAAAAAAAGTTTGTAATGCTCTAAAAATCCTGCAAACTTATCATGCTATATCGCATCTCCCTTCTGCGACATTTGCGATCAAATAGTTATTGATCAATCTTTAGTACAGCGCAGATAGCTATAGTTACGAATCATTGTAGGTCATCCCGTGTGACGCATTTGCCCAATTCATGAAGTAACAAATGTGGTAAAAAACCTTACATTTTTTAATGCAGAAACTATTTTTCCGCAGTCCATATTTATATATATACACAACAAAAAAAGTAAGCCCCCCTAAATCAAATTGCTGTAACTTTTGAACCAAATTAGTTTGAGATATGATATTTCATAGGTGGTTTTCTGCACTCATTAAGCAACTCCTGGGAAAAAGTGAGATCGATCGGTGGAGTCATGCATGAGTGATTAAAGATTGAATTAAAAATGACAATTTGACAAATGGTTTAAAGTCACAAGAGTCGTTTTTCAGTTTGTTCAAATACAAAGTTGGGAAAAAGTTGTTTTCAGGTGAATATTTTGGTGTAACGCTGTTTTACTGTCCATCATTCAACCACTTCAGACCAGATTTTGATATCGTATGTTCATGGTTGAGTGAGCACAATGTATTGCAGGGGCTGCGGAAGCGGGAGGGGGGGGGGCTGGGCTTCAGCCCCAACTTTTTTTCAAAAGCATGTACAAAATGTAAAAATTACCATACGGTTTTGATTTTTTTTGCATGATCAGCCCCCTCACTTTTGGCTCAGTCGCCCCCCCCCCCCACTTTGAAAACCGTTCCGCGGCCCCTGAATTGTAACGTATCATTATAGGGGTTTATGGTAGTATCCTCTACAACTTGTTAGATCATGTTAAAATTTGAAAATGTTAGTGGCTCCCCCGATTATAGGCCCCTCCCTCATTTAAAATTCTGGATCCACCACTGATTTGTCCATACTTTCAACTGATCCTGAGAAATTGTTAGGAAAAGAATACATTTATGCAGTATAAAGAGTATTCATTCCTAAGTTTTCGATTGTGCTCGCTCAACCATGAAAATGTTTAAAATTCGGAAAGTGTATGGTGATAGAAATGATGGATGATAAAAACAACGGCAATTAAGTCACATTTGAAACCGAATTTGCCCCCAATAATCACTTTATTATCCTTTAAAATGTGTCTGTGACATTGAAAATACCAATTTTCCCACCTTGATGCGTGCTCACTCATCCATAAATAAACAAATCGATTTAATTTTTGCACAGAATTCTGTCCATAGGTTGAATTGAATCAAAGTCATATTTGGCTTTTGACTTTTGAAAAGTGATATTTTTGCCTTCTGACGGTGCTCACTGAAGCATGACGTAAAATACGTCCATAGCAATTACTCATAGGGAAGCTTATAAAATTACCTACACGCTCATGTAACAATATATTAAAAACTCGCATTGGTTTGGTAATTGATGTTTGTTTAAGGGGGCACTTACTTTTTTTGTTGTGTATTTATCGCCAATACTGTGATTTTATAATCATTTTACCCTCACAACCCCATCTATACGAAATGTTGATAAAAACTATATTTATATTGCTTGATACCAATATGAAATTATAGGATTTAATATGCTTGCATTGTCTGCCGATGGTGTGGTTTATAATTATGAATCAAGCATGCGTGGGCTTAAAACCATATAAATGCGTTTTACCATCAAAATCAAAAGACGACGAAATTAAGAGAGAGAGAGAGAGAGTAAGAGGGGGAGGGAGAGAGATAGAAAATCAAATTCGCTACCATGGCAACATCTCATAAACAGATATTGATACGAGTTTTGCATTAGTAGGCCTACAAAATCTACGATTTTGAAGTCTTTCACGTATTAATCTATACTCCCCTAACCTAATTTCGCAAATCAATATTCACTTTGCATTATGCTCGTATGTCGACCATTGGGAGTTTAGCGGTCTCATATTAAGAAACTTTCACCTTTAAGTAAAGAGGTCAGAGGAAATATTTCCTATTAAACTGTTAAAAAAGGAATCACTAACGATGGGGTAAATGACATTTTGGTGGGAAATGACGTTGGTTCTGAAAGGGTTCTACAAAGAACCCCGCGTTACCCTTGATTATGTGTAGAACATTGAAAAAAAAAATGACAGCTTATGGAGAATCGAACTTCTCTACGGAAACAGGGAGGGGAGAAACAGATGAGACGAATGGTAAAAGAAAGTTGGTGATGTTGAGGATGAGGGTGTCTGTCTAGTTGGGGGATGTCGGAGTATTAGTTCTATAGCTAGACAAGTTTGTATGGTCAGTGGTGTGAGGTACACCGGCCTGTGTGAGGATGTGTATATGTGTAATTGTGAGGTGTGGGTGTGTTGGGTGTGTGCGTATGTTTGTGTGATTGCGTATTTGTCTTTGGTTCTTTGGTTTATATTCAAGAATACATTGTAAAGTTTGCACCAAAGTGGCTCCAATACCCTAATATGGGTGACAGGGGTCGAACAAATTCATTGTCATGTGGTAGTGTGTGCAAGTGTGGAATGCTATGATGTGTTAGAGCGAGCGGGAGATATAACGAGAATGAGTTTCAGACAGTCAGACATAGAGCCAGACACGGGAAAAGAAAACGAAGACGTAAAATGTTAAGATTTTGATGAAAGTGAGAAATCTTATGTAGATATGAAAATGCTACTGTTTTGCACAATATAATGACTTGTCTTTTTCGTGTCCGGTTACATTATGTGTAGGTGATCGTACAAGAAACATAATTGGAAAAAGCTATAGACTTTGGAAGCGTTTAATAAACTTTTTTTTTCGGACAACTGTTTTCAGATCTGACAACTTTCCTTGATTCTGATTGGCTGACAGGCACGGTTACTATGGTAAATATCGAATAAAACATCCGACCACTTCTTTCATGAAACGATCCCTAGTTCTGTGTTCCATTTTGCGCATTATCAGCAGAAAGTCATTTAAACTCAATTGGCATGGTGGATAAAATTCAATAAGATAAATGCCAACTTCGATGCCTCAAATATTCGTATATTCTTTTGAATTGTTCAAAATATTTCGATGGTCCGCGGTTTTTAGTCTGGGGCCTAGTCCTTCGGATGGTGACAGTTTCAAGTCAGTCCCAGGCGCATATTATCACACATGTATCCGATTGATATAATAAGAACGTAATTCCACACACGCACATACTTTCACACACATACACCAGTCTCCGGTTAGTGCTATTTCATGCACATTTTTGTGAACTAAAATCAATGGAGGTAAGAATGACTAAGATTCATAGCACATCTTCAATTGCAAATCAAAGCATAATGGTTTTCTCCCTAAACAGTTATTTCATGGATGGCGACAACAAAGTGAATGACTATGAATCCAGTAATAAAAAAACTCCATCCATGTATAATGGACAGAGTATTTCTCGTCGCCCTTCATTAGTATGGAAACACGATCTCTTGTCCTCTTTAAGGAGTCCATCTCGACCTCTTTGCACTTACTGGTTCGGCCGTGTTAAGGGGTCCCTAATGAAACCGATTAAAAGCCAAACTGAATCTACGCCAAATTGCGCGGGCTTCGTAAAGTCGCCTACACTTATGACTTTTATCTCCGAGTATCGTGTGACAATAAATCGCGGCCCGCTGGAAATGGGTCCGCTATTAATGTATTTATCCCGCCTTTTTCTTACAGATGTTGATGACAATAAACCAAGCACGTGACATAATTAGTGCGGTTCTCATAAAGAGAAAGCTCTCCCAAAGGATCTCCATACGATTTCCATCATTTTAAAGTCCATCTATACTTATCCCTGTCACCGATGTAGGTTGACCATTTTTAAAACAATTTGCCTCTGGTTTCTTAATTGGGTGCAATATCAAGCTTACCGTGATCAATCAATACCTAAACTTCATTCCAAGTCAACCAAAATTGATTTTTCTCATAATGGTCTTAATAATAACCTAGTCTGAAGAAAAAAAAGATGTATCTTGAAATAAGAGTAATTGCGTGCCAGAGAAGTAGACGGAATTCTTAATAAACGTCGCCGAAAGTTTCATCTAAATGTAAATGAAGAGGGCTCCACCGAACTTGAATCAACAAGAAATATGTTCAATACGGCAACAGATTCATATCTTGATAAAAAAGTGAAAGGGTTAAAGAGATATAGGGAATAACAGGAACTGCTCACTGTTTGGAAATGACTAATTTAGCTTAACATGCAATATGATTATCTGAAAGTAAACTTAAAATGAAGGAAATGTGACAACAACGTAAGCATTAAGGCTGTAAAATGTAAATCATTTGAAGTGAAGGTCATGGTGCATCGTCTGCCTTTCATATTTACCGATGAACGTCAATAAGAAATCGTAATTAGAATGATGAAAACTAATATGTCAGTTCTTGTGATTTTTTTTTTAAATAATACCCACCTTATTTCTGTTCGATTTGCCTTTTAATGAGACCATGTTTTGCATTTGGAGGTCGAATTAAACATCCTAAACCACTTTGGAGACCCCCCCTCTCTTTATCTTGAAGTTACAAACTGATTTTTTTCTTCAACCGTTTCGACATTATGTCGTCTGGTCATAGATTTGATTAAGTTCATCTGAATCAGATAATAACCAACAAAAAAGGAATAGAGTAATGCTTGAATTAGCAATTAGAATCATTATACGTTGGTGAAAATTATACATTGCGAAATTAGGGCTGGAAATGATTACATTTTATGAACCCTTGGACAAACATTAAATATGCAAACATGAGCACAGATGAGATACAAAAGGAAAATGTCTATTGAAGAACAAATTTTGTAATATAGGCAATTCGTGAATTAAAGGAAGATTTTTAATTTGGAAAATTATTAAAATAAAATATAAACCTAACTGAATCATGAAAAGTTCATTAAAAATAGGATTTAAAGTAAGAGAAATATAAACATGTATAGATTCCTCCTGACTTGTATAATTGCCATACTGATAAACTTTTATGGTTAAATCAAGTGAGTCCTAATGTATAATAAAATGGAACATTGTATGATTCATACAATAAAAAACAAACGGTGAATCCGTTTATCATTCGCACTCTAATTTGTATATGTCACTGAGTCGTGTATCTAAAACGCATTGTGAAAAGTAAGGACAATTTTCGAATTTCATAACTTTCTTTATTTTAGATCCGATTTGGAAGGAATTTTCAGTGTTATGCTCGTTTTATTTTTCCCTTTTGATTTATATTAACCTTTTTTGTTTCTAGGATGGACATGATTTTCTAGAAAACAGGAAATAGTAATGTAGAATTCGCAAAATTTTACAACCACATTCTTTCCCTTACTTCAACCTGAAAAATGCAAAAGGTCGTTTAGTTTATACAAATGTTGATATATTTTCAATAATTTGGTAATACCAAAGAATATCAAAACTATTCTCCTGCAACACGAGTCTTATACCCCTTTCATACTGCCCTCTTCATTTTTCACCGGTGAACTTCGCCGGCGAACTTCTCTGCCTCGCATTCCTCACTTCCCCGGCGAAAAAATAAATGTACCCTTTCGCACTGACATTTCTTCCCCGGCGAAAGTCAATGGGCGATTGCAGAACGAAAGAAAATTGTAAACATTACTTCTTACCTATTATAAAAGGTATAAAAAATTAATACAACATCTTTCGGAAGTATTACGAGAAAAAAAATATCACCATGTTTTTTTTATATTTTAGCGCATTTTATACATGTAAAAATGCTTTTTAATAAATATATTGTTAGTAAAAAAAAGTATGTTAGAGGGTATCTACTTGGCCATAGCATTCAGCTGAGCTTGCAACTATCGCACGCAGAATCTCGGTACAGGGGACTTCGGGAGAGAAAAAGAATGACCTCGGACGTCATTTATTTAAACAGGAGAAGTTCTCCGGTTTGCTTTCCACCTCTACAGTGCGTATCAAAAAAAGTTTACACTTTGAAAAAGCCCTGGGAATTAAAAAATATACAACATGTGGGTAATGTTTTCACATCTAATCTTGGGTTTGGGTCTCATCTATCCAATGAAAGTAAAAGTTTTGACAGAATGTTACACTTGAGTGAGCACTGTCCATTTTTGTAAAGCTCGCAGAAATCTGTTTGCGCAGAAATGCTCGTTTTCACACTGTGTCAAGGGGAAAGGGCGAAATCAAACTTACCCTGCGAAATATTTCTCATACATTTCCCATTGCACTTTTTGTCAATTGTAATAAATGGATACATTCAAGCATTTTGTGACAATTTTGCCACCCAAATTGAAATTTCAATACTTAGTAAGCACAACCTTTACCCTTTTTGTGCCAGCTGGATCTGAGCACATAACTAAGTCTGAACAAAAGTTTATATCAGACATCTCCAGCATTTTTTCACAAAGTTTTTATCATTTAAAGTGGGTTTACATTTCATTTGTCATTTAATACTTGCTTCTTCACAATTTTTCCAAGCTTGACAATGATTAACAAAATGAAAATCAAGCCTGAGCCATTTCATGTAAATCACAGCTCAGTGTAAATCAAATATCGTCACGATGGCCTCTGTGTGAGGGGGAGTGGGGTGGGGCGCAGTGCACTCTTCGAAGTGTTTTGGGCAAGGAAACAAGTTAAAAAGGTAAAAGATATCTTCAAAATAAATTTAACTAGCTAAATTCAACATGTTCTTCATGATTAAGGTCTACTTTTATTCGCATAACTATTTCAAAGTTCTGCGCAAATCATTTTTCACTTACTTTTCAAAAGTAAGTGGTACCCACTCGAGCGGAAATATTTTTCGTTATATATAGTTATATCGTCATTTGCTTAAATGGATCTGTACCAAAGTTAAATGTGGAAAAATCTTTAGGATATTACAAATGTAGAATTTTACAGGACTTTTTCTAAGTGTAAACTTTTTTTGATACGCACTGTATATAGAGGTGGAGAAGTTCGCCGGCGAACTTCACTGGTGATGTAGCTTAATTAAATCAAAGTTTCCCAAAGCCTTTTTTAACCCCTGACTCAAACGTGAAATGGAATTCATTTTTTCAAATCGCATTTGAGAGATAAGACAAAGCATCTATTGAAATAAAGTTATTACAAACTGTATTGTGCAAATTGAAATAGCTGATTTTTTTTTAATGTTTGTTCCTCTTCTTTATGATCCACCTTGCCGTTTACTATCAAAACCAAAGTTAAGATGGTATGGCGCTCATTACTTTGTTAGGGATTGATATATCCATTTCTTGTATGCCGTTCATTTATTATTCTAAAAAAAAATTAGTGAAGACATGGAGCGATAAAGTTCAGCCAAATATCTTAACAAATTTATCAGTGATAGCATGCAGCTTATTGAACAAAGCAACCTCATGTGATCAGTGTTTCTGCGCATGTGTGAACATAACGTAATCCATTTTCAAATTCATCATGACATCTTTTATGTAAATATGTTAGTAATTCTTAAATAGATTTTGCATATGAAAAGTCAGATAAGGCAGATTTTAAATGGCATGCGATGGAAATTTATGAGTGTTGAAAATAATGTACAAAAAAACTTCAGTGCTGCCAAGTAACAAGACCCACTAGTATGACACTCAGTTGACAAAAATGGAGAAAGATGAGGAAGAAAAAGACGGGAAAAGAGTAGAAAGCAACGAAGAAAAAAATCGGAAGTATGAAAAAAGAAACAAAAAAGCCGAAAAGGATGGGGTATTATCTAAAAAAAAAACATTTGAAGGACGTTATAACTTGCCAGCCTTATAGATCTCCCGGAATTGAAGAGTTCCGCTTGTTGTGTATATTGTCTATTAAACAAGTATATTTCTCCCCTTATTCTGTCTGATAAGTGCGGTGGGTTTGTGTGGGTGAGACAGATAGGAAATGTGTAGTGGATGTGGGTGGGGATGTGTTACGCTATGATGATGTGTATCTGCTTGAAATTGGGTGTGTGGGCGAGTGGGTGAGTGGGTGTGCAGATGGGTGTGTGTGGGTGTGCGATATGCGATGTGTTAGTAGGGGCGGGTTCCACTTTAACATCCATGGATCCTTCAGTTAAAAAACACACATCTTTGCCCGCCTCTTTTTCTCTCACACGCGTAATTGACTCGCCTGTGTGAAGACAAAAGAAACCGTCTTGCTGCGCTGGTCCATCTCAGTTAAACGACGAACTGCGATGAGGAAACAAGGTATGCTGCTTGACCACGCTGTCAACAAGTACTTGTTTTTAAAAGCAGACAGTTTAAGTGTCTACCCACCTTTGTATCTATAGTCATCTAATTAATTGTTTTCTGCTACACAACAATTATTTCATTAATCCGCTAATGGTTTCTCCTCTTTAGCCATCGTCGATTTACCTTTCAGCTTTTGCCTGGTCAGGTCATTCACTTCGAGGAATGATTGGTTTATGAAACTTCGGAACTTCGCTTCGTAAATTAGCATCGATAAAGCAGCTTGGTAATTTATGAAACACCAATGAAGGTGATTTTGGAGAAAAGAAAAATAAGTTTCTGACCCACTCTAAATGAACGTACGAAGGAGTTCACTAGATCAATTCTTCTTCTGTCTGATTTTGGATAAAAAGGCTTTCTCTGAAAGCAGGTCTCCATCTGAACGCATTTGATCGTCTGCTCAAAAGGAGAGTGAACACCTACACTCGACGTTTCCATCAACAAGCCAACCAACCCCTATAACACAGACTAAAATGGCGTGTGGAGTCAGACATAAAAATTCTTTTTATTACTTTTTAGTTCCTGTTATACTTGCCTTGGTGCTTCTTTCATCGACAGTGGTTAGCGGTGAGTTTAATTGTTATACTTAAAATTTGCTCAAATCATCTATTCAGATATTCGTTGGCGTTTATAATCGTGATGATTTATAAGTCATCAGTATACGATGTATGAAAAAATGATGAAAGAAAGTAAAGTGGTTAATCCCGGTAGATGTGCGTAGTCCCCACATAAATCATTTATGAATGGCAATGTCTCCTACATAACCGTGTAGTGAAAATAGCAGCATTAGTAATTCACTGCAAAAACTCTGATGTTGATTTAACATCAGCCCGGAATCTATATATATCCACACCAGAGAAGTGTTAAATAACACCAGTTTCGTTTTGGTCTAAAACCAGGTAGGTGTTTATACAACACCAATTAGTATTAAAGCAGCATATCGGTTTGATTCCAAACTGGTGTTGTTTCAATACTTCTCTAGTGTTGAAATATATAGATTCCGGGCTGGTGTTAAATCAACACCGGATTTTTTGCAGTGTAGTAGTAGTAGTAGTAGTAGTAGTAGTAGTAGTAGTAGTAGTGAGGTGGTAGTAGTAGTAGTAGCAGTAGTAGTAGTAGTAGTAGTAGTAGTAGTAGTAGTAGTAGTAGTAGTAGTAGCAGCAGCAGCAGTAATAGTACTAGTAGTAGCAGCAGCAGCAGCAGCAGCAGTAGTAGTAGTAGTAGTAGTAGTAGTAGTAGTAGTAGTAGAAGTAGTAGTAGTAGTAGTAGTAGTAGTAGTAGTAGTAGTAGTAGTAGTAGTAGTAGTAGTGAGCTAGTAGTAGAAGTAGAAGAGGAAGTGGTATTACCAGTGGTAGTGGTAATGGTAATAGTTGGGTATCAGCAGTAGTATTATAGAAGTATAACAGTAGTAGTAGTAGTAGTAGTATTTCATATGACTTTTGCAATCAATGACATTGCTTTTTCGAACCTTTTTTTCCACCAAGATATTTCTAATTTACGTAAATGGTGTATGGATTCACACTTTAACTTTCTTCATAAAACTACTTCTGATCTTAAGAATTGAAATAGTCTGAAATTTCCAGAAAATATCACAAATGATATCTTAACACTAAAAAGAATGGGGGAGGGAGGGGGCTGATTATCCCCAAGATCATGCGATTAGCTCTCGCCGCGATGTTTCTTATTATTTTTCTCGTGGATCTAAAAGACTATAATATTATTGCAACATCTGAGTGCGCGGTTCAGGACTCAGGAGTAACGCAAATAATTTTTTGTACTGGCAGGTCGGAACAACTTCTTTAAAATGATTTTTTTTAATCATGAGCACTTCTCAAGAACACTACAAAGAATACACACCAAAATCGATTGTTATTGAAACCTAAGTTTTAAATTTTAGTGCAAAGTCATTTTTACCCATACAAAAGCGTAATAAACTTTGTCAGGTTTATTTCGTTAAATCTTACTAAATCTTACATTTAAAAAAAAGAATCACGGCATGCATGTATAGATTTTTACCAAGATTGCGTATTTTGACAACAGATATCCGACGGTTCTAAATAAGCCCCCACCCCCAGTTTTCCCCGACTATATAGGCGTGAAATTAGCCTTTAGTCTAAAAAAATCGTTTGAAATGATTAAGATTAAAATTAGACTTGGGGTCAGTATCTAGTTTCACATAATACTTTTCGCGGGATCAAATGTAGTGGACCTGAAAATGTATGACCCTAAGCAAAACACCGCATCATAATGTACTTTGTCAAATGGAATTACTTTAGTGTACATGTATAGTGCTTTTGGCAAAGCATTCAGCATGGCTTTAAACCTGAACAGGAATTTCAAAGTTTTGTTGCTGAATGCCGGGGAAAGTAATACAGTTTTCCGACGATATTTTTCATGATGTTTATTATTTATTTCATAATGACGGTGATTTGCTTTCACAATCTAGATTTCACAGGATCGAACTTCCATTGTGAGTAAACTAAACCATCTTTCTCGTCAAGGTTACCAAGGATAATGCTATTGATGTAGATAATATCGTAGTGAATTATATATTTAATTCCATAGAACGTAATGCGTGAGCGAAAACTCTCTTTCAGCAACAATAGCTCTTTTTTATCTCAACGATCGATCCGTCCCTTTTCTTTAATATTCATTACGATGCAACAGATGAAACTAAATGATTGCCATTATTTTCACGGGGATGTAGTCTTGCAGATATTTTCTGTTTTTGTTTCGTCTCAGATAGACATCTCCCTCAACCCAACAAGGAAAGAAACATAAAACTTTAACATTGCTAGATTTGCAGATGATGATTAAGAAGGACTCAACATTTTAAACTACAACTCTCACTCAGCCGTATATTGATACTTCGGTATTTCAGATCACAGTGACTTTTTTTACTCGCCAGAATTCATTAGTGAGCCCATTCAAGATTCTCATATTCCTCCTCCCATTCAGCCACTGAAGCTGCTGAAAGATCTTTCGAAAGCAAAAGATGACTGCTTTGATAATGTTTCATAAAATCCTTAAATGGATTTTGATATCCGCCCAAGTTCACAAAGGTTATGGCAGATCACTAGGAGAGTTATATATATTTGATGTTTATTCCAAAGTGTCGGGTTCTATTTAGGACGTGACTTTACTCGGACAATATCGACTTTGACTACAAAAGAGATAGATACCGACGGGGGTGTTTCACAAAGATACTTAGAGTCGCAGTCAAATGCCTAGTTGCGTGCGGCGGTATAAAAGGCGGACGCGAACTACTGTATCAATCAATAAGATCGCTCGTTGTATGTACGCGTCGGCATGTAAGTGCGACTCTAGTCATACTTAAATCTTTGTGAAACACCCCCATCAGGTTAGATAGTGATGAACGTCCACAAAAAGAGGCGTCGATCCTGGGGGGGGGGGGGGCAGGGGGATCGCCCCACCAATGAAAATACTGGGGGCATACATATCGTTTTGCCCCCAATAATTCCGCATGTGCAAAAAATAATATAAGATTGTAATTTTACACAGAAATCAGCAAGCGAGATTGAGATACAAAACTCTTCTTTATTTAAAATCGTGCTCAAAATGTCAACTTTTCAGATTGGAATATAAAAAATTTCAGCTCGCGCTTCCCGCTCGCATCATTTCTGTAGCAAAAACCCATACTTATCATGATTAAATAGGTGAATAGAAAGTCCCGTTTTTAGTTCTAAGCCTCGAAAGAACTTCCGCTTCGATTTGCAATAATCTTTTGTTGGATATATATCTTGTTCTTTATTAAAAACGTCCATTAAAATGTAATTTTTTCAGATCGATTATCAAAATTTTCAGCTCGCGCTTTGCGCTCGCATTTAATGTTTTTTAGATACCCATCTTAATCATTGGTACCGAAAATGCTTAGAATATCAAGCTTTCAGGTCAGAATATAAAGAAATTTCAGCTCGCTCTCGGCACTCGCATTATAGTGAGATATGTATCCTCCAATGGGTTACTACAAACAGTCCTAAACAGGCTCGCATTAATTTGTTGGTTGGTGAGATATGTGTCTCATAAGTCATATATATATATATATATATATATATATATATATATATATATATATGTAAATGTGTGAAATCATACATATACATGTACACCAGCTTTAGCAACTCTTTTATTTAAATATTTTGTGAAAGAAATGGATGAAGAGAACAATGTGAGGCGTAGCTTAAATCAAGGTTCCCTAGAGCTATCTGCCCTTTCGAAAAATTGGCAATGCCGAAAAAATGTCTCTGCCGGGAATCGAACCCGGGCCCCCAGCTTTGAACGCCGGTGCCTTAACCACTAGACCACAGAGACGGGTTAGTGGCTAGGGCGACCCAGATCAGGGGGCCGTTTCATGAAAGTTGTCAGCACTGACAAGTTGTCTTTCGCTGACAGTTACCATAGGAACAGTCAGAGGCCAGTGCCTCTCAGCCAATCAAAAACAAGGATTTCACTATAATTGTCAGCACTGACAATTTAGTCAGTGCTGACAACTTTCATGAAACACCCACCCGACTGACCGTCAGATAGACAGATTTTCGACACTATACCAATTATAATTTCCTTTGTCAGGTGTAGGTGGGTTTTGAACAATGACAAGCCACCATGTGTGGTAAGCAGAAAATATAAATTCTGATTATGATTAGATACAGCAGACAGAAATACACACGTTGTAAAATTCATTCATTAAGGTATCAAACATATTTAACTGGATAATATTGTTTAGTTTAACTAGGTTGGTTTTCATCCTGGTCATTTCAATTGAAATCATTATCAAATTAGACCATTAGATACAAAAATATCAATGATTAAGCCATTATGAAAATCAACTATAAATCAAACATGAACAGCACAATATTTAATTTACAGTTTATAAGTATGCAGTTGAATGTCTTTAATGGTGATTTTCAATGCTTTTAAAACGAAATATTTACATTGAATATGACGACTTTTCAAGTTGTCAAAATTATTATTTTCGAAGAACCAGCACGATTATTTCCCAGAGCTTTGAATCAAAATACATGATACAGGATACCTACGTACGCATTGTCCATATGATCTGAAATGGCTAAATTAAAAAAATAAACCATGTCGTTGTCATGGTTCTCCATTTACTCTTTCAGTTTGCCTCGCTTGAAATCATTTTCAGAAGGTTGAATGTCACTGAAAAATGGACAGTAACGCAATATGCACGTCCAAAAGCATTAGCTTTTATCATTTTGATTATCGTGCATTTTGACCAAGCTTTCATGAACGGAAACATTATATGTCCAATAACATGAATAAGAATACCACACTCTTCAATGTTTTGGGGCAACGCTAGTTCCGAATAAAATATTACCCAAAATAATTATGGAGGTGGGCCATTGTCATTTCATACCGTATTCCTGGTAAATTTTTTTTTGCCTTAGTCCCAGTCATTTAGACACCAAAAAGGACAGATTTTCGGGTCAAATTTTAAGAGTTCAGGGCGTGATAAGAAATTCTAGTTTCCAAAAATGAAATCTAATTATGGTGCATCAGTCTTTACTTCAAATTATACGGCGGAATTGCCACCCATATTTTGCATCATGCTCTTGAAAGAGCCTCTTATATTTGCAATAATCTGAAATTCAGATTTCTCAGCTTTGACATACTCTCTCATCTCTGGTTGTAACAAGAGGGATAAAAAAAATGTCGGATACTAGGGCAGATTTATGACCCTGTATTCACAAAATATCAGTTACATGTCTACGCTGACTATCAAATGCGCCATTTTGCCATGTGCTCCTCAAAGTCAAATCAAAAGTAAAGTTTTATTTTCTTTTCATGCAATATCTCCCTAATTTTGGAAAAGAAGGATATTTTGCTTCCTATAACGATGGATCTGCATTTCATATTAATAAATTTTGTTGATTGCCTTTTATTTTACGTTTTTGTAGACTTATATGAAGCAGAGCGACTCTAAGAACGACTGGTGAAACTTTGTTACGCGCTAAATAATCATCAATGAACATTAATGGTGAATATCATTTACCACAAGAAAGGATAACTTACGAATAGATTTATGAAATGGCCCCCTGGTACATAGGCTTTCAAGATAATCTCATATTTGGTATCTTGTTGTTGGGCTCCGTATTGATCGAAGTGCACCCCCAAATTTCCCGTTACACCACTCTAATCTAACAACTATACGACGTAATTTGTTTTATTGGAAACGTTTTCTCAAACCGGGGTTAACCGATTTCTTTTTTAAATTAATGCATAGCCGGGTCACATACAATAATTAAGGAAAAGTGGCTTAACGTAGGCGAATCTCATAGAAAAAGTAGCACATATGTCATTATGACGGTATTTAAAGCCACGTACAATACTTTAAAAATTGAGTGCAATTTGAGAAATACGAAGCTCGAAAATATTCAACAGCTTTATTGTTGATTTATGAAAACTAAACATATTGCGTCAAGCTCCCTTGAAAAAGAATTAGAGCGTGAAGTAACGTCCACAGAAAAAGCAGGAAAGAGAAGGAAGCAACTCAAGTAAAGAAAAAAAAATGAAAAGACATTTTGACGCCATGATCTGTGACAGCTTCAAACAGGCTGCCTGAGAAGGCCATCGCTCTTGATGAGATGGTCGTCCGCCCTATCGCAGCACTTTTAACCTCTCTTCATCTCTCTTTTTTTTTTTTTCTTTCAGCCATGTCAGTTACTCCGGGTTACCAGCAAATTATGAACATTTTACTCGATTTCTTAGTGTCTTGCATTGATCTGATTTAGACGTAGTGATGGGATATCACATAGCTATAGGAGCGAAAAGCTAGAAGGTAGCAACCACTCTGAGAGATGAATCTTCTTTGATTCATACTTTCTCATTTCCTGTATTATTACCCCATTTTTAAGGTGCAAGGGAAGAATGGGATTCTTACTCGAAAGATAATTAAAGATCGAGGGCCGTTTCCACGCCTGCTTACACATTTATCCGTTAAAGTGTCTATAAAACAACTATAATTCATTAGAAAATAATATTTTGTAATGAACTGTAACTCTTGTAGGATTATGACTTGATGGACACCTAGATTCATTCATTGCAATCATACCTTACGTTTGTGCAAATCAAATTTTACATCACACTATAAAATATGATCTCATTATCCAAGTATCCAAGTGTAAACATATCACCTTAATGATCTTGAAGAATATAATCATCATATTCACTTGGCAGAACAGCTGTGCCAACTTTGAAAGATATATTTTTCCATAGTAATAATAATAACAATATGCAACATTTATATAGCGCTTAATACAAATGTTTCTAAGCGCTGCATACTATTACCCCGGCTTTTGCACGGCTACCCTGATCGGACGCATCGAGCATTCCAAGGAATTTCTTCCTACCGGGTACCCATTTACTACACCTGGGTCGAGAGTGGCAAATGTAGATAAACGCCTTGCCAAAGGACGCTAGTGCTGCGGTATATAATACATCTATTTAAATTCTACATCTTCAAAGAACCCATGGTGGTCTTCAATAGCTTTATAAAATGGATTCTAAAGCAATTTTAGCCATTAAAATCAAACGTCCACTGTGTTAAGGGATAATTACGGAAAACATAGTACTTGGTCTTCATGGTCTTACAACTTTAGAATACCTCATTATGTATTAACATAAAATTCAACACACCCATTGGGTGATTTTGCCCCCCCCCCCGCCCTCCTCTTTCCACCATCGTAAGCTATATGGTAAATACACAGGCTCGGTGGACGGCCCCTTGCCTTATGCCAGGATCCAGATATTACTGTATCACTTTTTTGGTATGAAATAATGTTTATTTTGTTTGGCTTTACGAGCAGGGATGAGTTAGCTATATGAAATCATGATATTGATATGCAGAATTAATTCAATGTTCAAATTCAGTATTACTGGACATGATTTATTAGTCGACTTCGGCGATATCATGATATACACCGAGTACCATTGCAATTGCTATTATTAAGGCACAACTAAGTTGTTGTTTTTTTAAACCCTTCCTTTCTTGTGCAGGGATGGGGGATGCATGGGCAAAGATAAAAGTTAAGAAACCGAAACAAATTTCACTGCTCTATATGAGGTTCAAATACACCCACCATCATAACTATGGTTAACTAGAAATATATAAATATATAATGTATATATACTGTATTTTTTACGGATAACTTCTGTCTGGTTGGATAACATGATCTGGTATTGTCATGATTTGAAAGATTATTCTACCATCGAAAAGAAGCTACTTAAAGAAACCCTATTATTTGGATCAATTCGTGCCCTTTTTTAGCAAAGATAATTTGTTTTCGCATATAATGACGAACTTAAGTTGTATGATCTAGACTACATAATCCCAGGAGCTGATTGCTAGATTTGCCTAATGCATCTTAAAGCTTTCACCTTTACCTAATTCCTTGTGCATATGACATTGTTCTGACGGAAATATCGGATGTACTCTAATACATTTGTCATTTTTCAACGACATTGATAGTAACAGGACCTCATCAATTACTGTTTATATTTTTATT
This sequence comes from Lytechinus variegatus, assembly GCF_018143015.1. Lineage (NCBI taxonomy): Eukaryota > Metazoa > Echinodermata > Echinoidea > Temnopleuroida > Toxopneustidae > Lytechinus > Lytechinus variegatus. The sequence continues at coordinate 46,748,789 of NC_054742.1, forward strand.
TAGCATACCAAAAGTATTATCCATGTTATTTATAATATGACACAAACAAAATATGTTTTATTCCAATTTTATATACGTTTTCCTTCTCAATTAGCACATTAGTCATGACACTACGCAGAAATTTTTCGCGGGGGCAGCACGCGAAAGCTTTTTCAAAAAATCGAAAGCGAGGGAGCGAAGCGACCGAGCTTATTGGGGCGTTTTTGCATTTTGTGAAGTAAAATTGGTGTGCACTTTTGGTGAAAATTGTAAAAAAAAATTAGTAAATAATATGTAAGTTTTCAAATTGCCCCCTCCCCCGCTGCGTATAGCCATGCATATAGTGTTTGTATTTCTTTTACATTACCCATTGAATATTACAGATTTGACACAAATTCTTTTTCATTTTCTGAAATATGTATGATTCATCCTCTTACTCACATAATAATGATCTTCATTTCTATGTATTTTATTGCAAAGCGCATAGATAATTGAATCACTATATGAATATATAATCTAAGGATTTCATCATCATCAAGGTAGGCTGACAGTGACCTCATGTTAGATTTTAATAAAGCAGAAAAAGAGGAAAAATCATCAATGGGAGAAATTATGAAATCTAAGAATTTTTTTCGTAACGACATCTTCTAACTGCTCCCAATAATATGATTTTTTTAAATTTCATTCATTAACATTTTAGGGAGCATGGAATGATTTTGTTTTTCGCGAATGAGCTTATGAAATAATGAATCTGATTCTTTCATCAGCTGAAATAACTGAAAACTTATTATAAATGCCATTTTACAGAATTCATATTCTGAATAGAAGAGCAGCTTAAAAATGATATCACCGAATAATATTATAAAATAGGTTTGTTACCTTTGGTGTGTTGGTTAAATAGTTATCCTTATTCCGTTTTTACTAGAACCAACATGAAACGTCAGACTTGATACCTTATTTAAGAGAATGTAAAAAAAAAAGTTCTATAAAAACGCGTGTTAAAGTATTAGGAAAGAACACCCAATTGCACATGGATAACAGCGAATACTAGAATATGTAAGAAAATTTAAAATATAAAAGTATTATGTTAAAAGATGGAAAATGATTTTACTAAAACAACGATTCTGAGAAATAAACGGACAACAGAAACAAGACACCAACAACTATGAACAGTAATTTTATTTTGGAATATTCATTACATTACCACTTGTAAGTTATATGTATGAATTAAAAACATGCATTTTGATGGTTTGAATAAAAAACATTAACTGTTTTATTCGCTTCCATATCGTTATCCTATATACATCCATTTTTGATAAAATGGGTATAGAATTTAAAAATTTGTCGTTGATTTTTTTTTCCGCTCGTATCTACTTCTTGCTAAGAACTTTTCCTCCAGCAGAGTGCGAGCGAATAATATCCTATGCATAAATTTCATTAGTTTTTAATTTATGTTGATTGTCCCCCCAATTTTAGAACTGGGTTTTAGTGGTAAATTATGGAATATCCTGCGTATAACGTCTTTGATATAATTGCTATTCAATTATTTCTCGCAAGTCACCGCTTGCTGGCTTCGCTCTCTCACTCTACTGCAAATATATTTGGTCGTCCGGCGCACAGATTCATGTGTTATAGGTACACATCCAATTTTCACCCCACACGCATGCGTACTCTCGCCCCTCACTCAAACCACACCCTACATACACATTCAATACCACAAAGGATCATCATGCACCCTTCTCCCCTGTCATTATTAACATAACGGAATTTCATTATATTTATCTTCGAATTTGGTCTTCATGTTTTAAAGACTAAAGTGTAATAGTTTTGGCCAAATAACACACATGCTCTCCATATCATCGATGCATTAGGCTTTGGTGTGGGTTGTTCTTGAGAATGGATGGAAATATCTTGATTGGGAATGAATTTTAGTCTAATTAAGATGAGAATGAAATAAATTGCTCGCTAATAAGAATATTTATAGGTCTCCAGAGTAATTTACCATACAAACTGTCCGACGCGATTTATCTTCCATCACTGTCAAATACGCTATTTAGGAAGTAAAAAAAGGGATTCAATCAGAGTAGGGGAAGATTTGTTTGTTTCTCCCTGTATCCCCATTATTACATCTCAGAGTTTTTCTGTATTTGCAGTATCAATCAATATATTACAATTTCTGGTTTAGATTATATGACATGCAGGACAGTTCTAAAAACAACAACAATATTTCAATGGTATAATTTTGCTAACTATAGAGCAGAAATTTGTTCATGAATATTTATTGGAATCTCTAGATAGTACTTCATAGCATTATCCTTAAAGGACAAGTCCACCCCAACAAAAACATGATTTGAATAGAAGAGAAAATTCAACAAGCATAACACTAAAAATTTCATCAAAATCGGATGTAAAATAAAAAAGCTATGACATTTTAAAGTTTCGCTTCATTTCACAAAACAGTTAAACAGTTAAAAGATTTATCTTCGTAATTTTACTGTTATAATACTATTATTATTATTATTTTCATTATAATATTAATACTAATAGTATTATTATTATTACTATTATGATTATCATTATTATTATTTTAACTATTGTTACTTATATTAAATTCAATATTATAAGAATGAAGAAGATACAATTTTAGACAGAAAAAAAGCTTATTTATAGGACTGTACGATTCGTTGCTATTGCTTCCAGACTAATTTTCTTTTTCCTCACGTACAAAATTACTCTTGATTCAATATACCGGTAATGTATAAATATCTATACACCAAAAATTAGAAAATGTGATAGAAACGCAATCCAGTAACGGAGTAACGCTACTTTAATTGTACTTTGTAACCTTAAACTTAAAAAAAATAGATTGTTAGTCGGTGCGAAAATGTGGAGAAACGTCTTCTGCGCATGTGTAATCGGGTAACTCATGAACAAAATTTTGTACATCGATGCGAAGGGCAAGAACATCTGCATGATTTTTGACACGTTTGCTGATTCTAATCAATTAGGTGGTATTAAAATAGGAGAGGTAAATATAGAGAGTAAGTGTCAGCCTACAGCTGCACATTGGTTACAGAAATAATCCTGTTTTATAATTGTGAACTTGCTTTCAAAGTCATGGAGAATTAATTCAGAGATAGGCCTACGGGAAATTTGCAAAAATGCATCTGCATACACTTAGTAAGGAATATGCTAAACATTTGGAGTAATTTGACTATTACTTATAATATATTTTGACAGTCAAACTGATAAGAGTAATGAATGATGATGATACTAAGATACTATCTCATATGAGAAAAAAAAACTATTTTTTTTATCCTATACTACTACCACTGCTACTACTATTTATACTACTACTATACTGCTATACTACTACTGCTGCTGCTGCTGCTGCTGCTGTTATACTACTACTACTACTACAGTATTTCTACATGCTATTGGTGATTCTAATAGATTCAATATTATTTCAAGTAATAAGTTATATTAAGCATAATGAATAATTTTTATAATGTAATACATAACAAAGAAGACTGATGGTAAAAGTTGTATACGTATACCACGTCAAGTAATAAAAGTCAATCAAAAAAAGATAATTGTTATAATGTTAAACATAATGGAAATACGGATGGTAAATGTTTCATTTTACCTATTAACTCGTCTGAAAGACATCAGAATATTATTGTTTTATTTGCCCCAAGTCAGGTAAAGATCTGCTTAATTCCGTCTGACTAGAAGACTGTATTTAATCCAGTAAAATGGCAGTTTCATACCTCAAGAAAACCAGGTGTTAGGATTCATAAGTAAACAAAAAAAGTGAATTATTCATAGCATGATAACTAAACAGACTTGAATTTCATCTTCTTATTTCTCTCACTCATCGGACAAAGTCGTTTCCTATTAGCACCAATTTTGTAACTTAATGCCTTGTGTTTTTGAATCCATAGGGAGCTTCTGTCAAACACGTTGCACGGGTGGAAGCAGGAAGAGCGAGCTATGTTTCTACTGTCGAAGAAATCGTAAGTTATACCCCAAAATAGTCTTATTATGACAACGGTGAGAGATCAGCCTGATTGAGGGTGATGAGCGAGAGAATATGTTTTCCTCCATTTTTCTTCCAAAGTGATAATAAAGTAAACTTGATATTGCACTGCGAGGGTGGATCTTATTGGGCACGGTGGAGGGGTGTCCACGCAGGCGTAGAGTTTGGTGATTTGATAGGAATAGTTTTCCTTGGTGATTGAATGACGATGACGATGAAGGTGATGACAATGGGGATGATAATGATGACGTAAATTTGAAATATGAATTTGATGACGAAATTGGAGTATTCAGAGAAAGTGGCTAGGATTTACTTATAGCAGTTAAGGACCTGAGCTGTTGTTTTAACATTGCTTTTATTATTTTTTTTACCAAATCGATATCAAAGTGTGCGTTAATTTTTCCTTTTTACCGTTCTTGATATTTCCTTCTCGTAGATAATAAATGTTTCATTGATTCTGACCATGAATAATTTTAGAAACTTATGTCCGGTGTTGTTTTATGAAACCAATCGTAAGTAACGCACGAATCGAATGTATCATGTTCTTGGCTATGAATAAGCTTCTTGATTCCCATTAGCAGAAGTTGGTTTGCAAGTTAAAGTTATTATGTTGTTGATAACCATCTGAATGAAAATATTCGTTAATTGTAAGTTGGGTTTCAGTTGGGTTATTAGCAATTGAGGTAATTTAGAGAACTGGTTAAAAAACGAGAAATTCAAGCACAAAAACAGGCCACCAATTCTTCGGTGAGTAGAGAACAGTTTTATGTACCATCCCCTGTTCTTCTGGTTAATAGATATGAGTGCTTGGGCACTGACTCCCAAATATTTCTCTAAGAAAAAATAAATAAAGAGAAAAGGAAAGGGAAAGGGTGCAATAGGATATACTCTTCTGAATATTTTGTCAAACTCTATCACAAATTGATATCATACGTCATTTTAAAACGTCATTTTGGTTTTCTCACGACATTTTAGAAAGTTAGCCCCAAACGCCATGTGCGACCCCCTAATTTTTTTTACTAGGTATCATTACACGCCGATGACTAGCTCGTCTACTTTGGCCCATTATGACGTCTGAAAGATAGCTAATATCTCATCTTCTGATTCTACACAGAAACTTTGCATGTTTTCATATCTTCATTCGCAGACACGATGTCCAAAGGATGCGATATTAAGAAAGTCATTTTGGTCTCCTGATGTATGCTGAGTAAATGAAATGTCTTTTAGATTAAAAACTCGAGGGAACGTCCGTACTTCCATTTACGAAATATTTGCGTCTAGCACTATAACACTATTAGCAATTCCCCCAACAATTCCCAGTCTGGAAATCAATGCTTGTGCGATAATTTTCATAATGTGTTAATTGAATTCTACACCGAATTAGTTAGAATTTTACAAATCATCATCAAAATAATTATCATTAAATCATTAACGTATCCTTAAAGTCAGTGACCTGTACCACTTACAACTATTCCAATTTATGCCTCAGGTAGATAGAAATAATTTACCTAATGTCCTACAAAGAAATTTATGAGAAACAATAATTTCCATTCATATAATACGAGACAGTCAAATAACTATCACTTACCTAAAAAGTAGAACAGTATTAGCAAAACTGTATTTTTCACATAAAAATCTGGAATTCTCTGGACAGAGGAATAAAAGAGGCAGCTAATCTGAACCGATTTAAAGTGCTCATCAAAAAAAAAAATCTTCTGAATTCTTACTGATTCAATCAATTCCTTTGTGAATACTATCCACGGTAGTGTTGGATTATTTTAAAGTCAATATGCAATTTTGTATATAGTGTATATACATTCGTGTTACAGTGTTTATATCTCCATACATTTATAGAATTTTGCTGATTATTTTACTCTACTTATATCATATTACCCTTGTATGAAATTTTGATAGGGGGTATACATCTCACAAGCTTTGCATATCAGATGGCCCCTCTACTTTTTTCATTTAATTGGTACGTTTCAACCCTGCATATATCATGCAGTTGAGGCATCTTTTCATTGTAAAAAAATGATTTATAATGAAATGTACTTAGAGGATTTGTGGAATATGAATATATAAATAAATAAAATAAGATTAAATAAAATGATATCTTGACATTTGAGATTCCCAAGATACCATTTCTATTTCTATTTTATTTTTTTAGATAATACAATTCTTCTGCATTAAGAATTTTAAATTTCTTGGAAATTGTGTTGTGCATTGCCCGCAAAAATAGCAATATTCCTATCTAAGGTATATGGTCAATTCCAGCGTAACGGACATGACGTTCAGACAATTTTTTGTAATTCAAAAGTTTATACAGTAGAATTAGCAGTCTTCTGATAATTATTGCTAAGCTTATCAGACACATTTATGTATCTGTTACATACACATAAAATTTCAAATCCTTTCGTTGAACAGTTGCGGAGAAATTGCACTCTTTGTTAGCGTAACGGACATGACACGAAATGGACGAAGCATTTTTACCTCCTATTGCTTATCAAAATTCCTGTGAATTCTTAGATTGCATGCACCTAATGTTGGTGTTAATTTAACCTTAAGATCATGCTTTATCCATAAAATGGTGTTTAACAACAGTTTTGCAGTGCATTCTGTATTCCTAGCTCAAAATGTAGCGTAACGGACATGACACACGAAGCGTAACGGACATGACAGTTTCGTCCACTTTTTGTAAGCGAATATAATTATTTTATTACAAGATATGGTACAAGTCTAATTGTTTACATGTTAAGGCTAGAGGTTGGAGACACATATCATAACTGGTAATCTGTAATATCTCCTATTATTTTGCAATTTGAGAGGGGGTCTTTTTGTACAATATTTATAAAACAAAAAAATATTTTAAAAAAATTATTTTACACCGGTTAACAACAGTTAATGAGTATTTTCCTGTTACTATCATCCACCACACATAATTAAAGGAGAAAAAGTTGATAGAAAAGATTATTTTTTATTCATGCCTTAATATTTGATAATATACTAGCGTAACGGACATGACACCCTTACGAAATGAACTTCATCAGCACTTCTTAGTTTGAAAATGAAAGAAATATGAATAATGAAAGTAATTATGTAACAGCAAAGTACCTTTACTAACACTCTAAAGAAAAATATGTAGATATTATTAGCAGGTATCATCAATTTAATAGCTATATAGCCTTAGTGATAATTCTATATTGAATACAATGTTTATCATACCACTACTGCACACTGAGAAGACCAAATCTCATTTTTGTGAGAAGAAAACAAAATGTACCAGACCTGTATAAATCCAAGATGAACATATTATGGAATGTATTGTATGATAAAGAACATGTACTAGTATTAATGCCAGTTTTAAGATTACAAAAAATGGTGTTAAAAAGTATTTTGATAAAAATTTAATAGCAGTACCTGGAAACCGGTCTTTCATTATCGATTATGTATGAGTTTAAAGGTAATCGGAATGTTTGTAAATATGCTTCTGAGATTTTTTTCATTCAAAATAACTATCATCCTGAGTATAATCATCCTTTCATCAAATCTTGGATGTTCTAAATCTTACAATCTTGCTTGCTGACAAATGTGGCTGTATAATTTCGTTACATTGTCCGCGCTGCTTGAGTACAATTGAAGATACATCATTCAAATTGTGATTATGGCTGACCAAAATACTATGATGACATAATTTATTGATGGTGCCACATTCTTTCCACAGCCCCTTTGCTTTGTGATACTGCAAAGAAATGCCACTGTAGATTCATGAATTCAAGCTACATCATGTAACACAGATATCCGAATACAAACTTGTTTTTAAATGTGAGCCCATGCCATCACTGAAGAAGTACATGTAGAGGTTGGTGAAAGTCAGATACATTGAAGTACATGTTATATCATCAAGGATCATGAATTCACAATTTGGAGTTTTATCATGCTCAAAACTGTCAGTGCAAAAACCTAAGATAATCAAAAGTTTGTTCAAACACAAATGATGCAGATTGTGATCTGAGTATGTTGCCAGATCTAGCTGCATCTTATCCTAATATTATATGTGGCATACCGTTAATTCTCAGAAAAATCTACCAGAACAAGAGCTGAACTTTCATCATTCACCAACTTCTAAAAATAGCTTGAATGACATGCAGATTCCAGGAAATATTACATTCAGCTATCCTCAAACAATTGAGACTGACCTCAGTCTGTGACACTGAGCCTAATATTTTGTTTTTGTGAATGCTGCCTTTTGCCATATATAAGGCGTCATGTCCGTTACGCGAATTGTCATGTCCGTTACGCCATTTTTATGAAAATGAGAAGTGGTAAGGGAAAATGATTGCTACACATGGTAGGGGGTTTAATTCTAACATAGAATCTGAATCTGCAGTACCTTTAGACAAATTTCCTGTAAGCTGTGAAAACTTTAAGTGAAAAACGTAACGGACATGACACTGATAATGGTAAAGAAATCACACAAATCTGAAGACAGATTTCTCTAAAATTGATGAATGACATAAAATTTAACAATTATTTTCTGTTGATTTAAACATTAATCAATTATTCAAAAGTTAAAAGAGACCTCTGGGACCTTGTTTGCTTTTAGTAGAGACAGGAAAGATGAATTGTTTAAAAATAGCCACATTTTTTACATCTTGCAATTTACTAGTCTATTTTTTTGATGATGGAAAAAACTACAAAATTTTATCAATATTGCGATTTATTTATTGGAAATTGAGACTTTATAGATTACTTTTTAAGAAAATTTGACTGCTTAAGTGAAATCTGAAACTTCATTTTTTCTCTTAAGTGAACATTTTCCATGGAATTGCCCATATATATTCTAAGGGATATATAATCTTTCTCTTCCCCGTATATCCCTACTATGTCTGCCACCGTGCGTTCACAGTTCAGTGTGGAACACAATGTGAAAACACCTTCACACTGTTAAATTTGAGCATTTCAACAGTGTGAATCACATATTCATATAGTCGATCATGTGAACACACTTTAATCACATTGCATTCTTTCAAGCAGGAATTCGTTATTTTCTACAATTCACAAAGTAAAAAGCAATTATATGTCCGTATTAAATTTATAATGTCACGTAAGACAAAGTCGATATCAATACTTGTTTAATTTTTGGCAAAAAACAACTTTGCCCATCAATGATCCATGTAATACTTTATGATTACTACGTGCACCAGATTGAAAAGTCATGAAGATATTGATATGAATGAAAATCTCTTCACATGCTCGTGAACTTACGCTGCAGTCACATTTCCCCTACGCTACGGCGGTCATAACGACGAGTAAAAAAAACAGCCGTTTTATTCATTTCTATTCAAAGCAAGTTTTTAGCTGGGACAAAAAAAAATGTTAAAACGGCTGTTTTCGAATCGCCGCACGGCCGCCGTAGGGGAAATATGACTGCGCCACTAGGTTGCGTGTTTGGCATAAACATGGATTGACAATCACGATCCCATGGACACAATCATTTTCAATCTTAACAGTTTTCTTTCTTGAATTCAAATCAATACTGTCTGGATCAGGGAGTGTTCCACAATGAGATAGTAGTTGTTGTCAAACCATCACATCCAGGTGTAAACGCGCAAGTTGAATTCAACGTATCATCTCATTGGTCCAGATCATGAGCTTTTTTTGTTGAGCTTCAAAAGACTACAATGGAACAAGGCGACACTCCTATTGTAGTTATTGTAGGCTGCTTTGCAAAACAAAAAAAAATAGATAAATGAATGAATGAATAAAAGATAAATAAATAAATAAATAAATAAATAAATAAATAAATAAATGAATGAATGAATGAATGAATGAATAAATAAATAAATAAATAAATAAATAGATAAAGAAATAAATAAATAAAAAAAAATAAATGGGTTGTAAATGTAAAGACGCATGTATTTCTTACCTTCTGGTTTGTTATTGGTATCGCTTGTTTTTTCCCCCAACATCTTTCTGGTCTTTTGATTTTATAAAAGCGACCCTTGCAATAAAAAAAATCTAGCTCTATATACTGTTCCCTATGGCGGCACAGTTACGTATTCAAGATTGTATTGAAGGGGGGGGGGAGGGTCATAGATGTGTGATTCGCCACGCACATTTATGGAAAGGTTAATTAATCATAGGAAGGCCATAATGTCTTTTATATTAGTGTTATAAATATTCAACACAAATATGCCCAATTTATGAATCATCACTTAAATTCACGATATCATAAGTGGTTCGTGTTGGCCTATGACAGTATGAGAAATAAGTGCTTGCACTTTATACTAATGAATTTCATACCCAAATTTTCCCCATACAAATCCTTCATGAAACAATGCTAAATCCTAAACTCCAGAATGAATTGACGAGATATTTAATTGCTTAGCATTACCCAAGGGAAATCAAATCGATGATCGAAGAATGCACTTGGTCAATATTAATGAAGTAAATCCCCCCTTTTTTTAAACCGTGTACCATGCTCGGCAAGTTGTTCAGAAGAGTGGATATCCACTAGTCTGATCGGAAATATGAATCTTAATACAAACTCCTTCCCAAATACAATCAAATATTCTTCTCCGGGGAGAATCTTGGAGGAATAAAACATTTGTGGAAATCAATTCACCCTTCTCCCGGCTCAACAAGACATTATTACTGTGTGATCTACATTAGTCAATATTGCATCATTATTATTATTGACCTGAAAAGTACATGGAGACACATTCCAATTTCGCTTAATTTTCAAGAATTAAGACAATGGAAATAACTTTCGATTTGAAATATTACAGTGATGATAACTGTATTTTATTAACTGAATGGCATAGATTAGGTCGAAATCAGAATTCATAATTTATTTAGTATTTATAGAGACCGAGATAAATGCGTGAGGCCTTCTTTTCTTTCAAGTCTCGCCTACAAAAGTGCAAAGTGTTAGTTGATGAACAAATAGTGATGACTTTACATAAATGAATAATTATATATTCCCTATTACTTACGGTAGCAACCAAGTGAAAAATAATATCTCTAATTTTTGAAAAGGGGCAACAAGTGAAAAGAGAATAGAAAAGTAAAATAATATAGAATTTTGCTATGATTATTATAAGATTCTCGTACCTGATCCTCGCCGTTGTGTAAGATATTCAATCGTTACCATTTCAAAGATACGAAGGATAAGGTTATGCCAAATATTGTGACATAACTTGTAAGTGTTCCAGGTAACCGTATAAAATAAAGCATGTTTCAAGGCGTCCTGCTACAGAAGGCATGCCCCCATCCCCAAAAAACAAGTTCCACCCCCGGGGGGGGGGGTAATAGGAAACAAAAGAAAAGGGAAACTAAAAAAGGGTAGGATATGACGTTATGAGGTATGATTTTTCTGAACATATTTTGGTCAAAATCTCGGGACTCTTAACAAATGTTGTCATGGACCGTGTATTGCCCCCTCAGTTGCATCAGTGCGAAAAAATATCTGCTTATGTAATTTTGCAATGGAAGTTAACAAAGGGCACTTACTTAATACCGGCTTAACGATTATGCCAAATAGACTTCAGAATACGTTCACATCTACCCCTGATTTCAGGTGTACTGAATGGAGGTTTCAATGAGAGGGAAAGACATTCTGCGTATATGTTGAGACGTGGAGCGTCTGTGCAAAGTTCTAAATCATCGTACGAATACTTATTTCAAATCATTGACGATATGCTACCCTCCCTATGAGAATTAAATCGAAGTTAAAGGGGAATGAAACCTTTGGATCAAGTAGGCTTGTGTCGAAACAGAAAAATAAAAGAATGAGAACATAGAAAGTTTGAGAAAAATCAGACAAATAATGCAAAGTTATGAGCATTTGAATACTGCAATCACTAATGCTATGGAGATCCTCAAATTGGCAATGCGACAAGGATGTGTGATGTCACATGTGAACAAGTTTCCCTTTGATGGACTATAAAATACCCTCAAAATGTCTCTTTTGCTTTTTCTTATGGTGATACAAACTCTTTACCCATGATGTATTCTTTAAAAATCTGTATTACATGCCCTCCTACAGAAAGAACTCATGATCTACAGATAGGTATGATAAAAAATGCAATTTAAGTGAAATATATACTAAAGTAATTGGGAGAGTTGTTCACAAGTGACATCACACATCTTTGGCGCATTGCCAATTTGAAGATCTCCATAGCATTAGTGATCGCAATATTCAATTGCTTATAACTTTCTCATTATTACTCTGATTTGTCTCAAACTTTCGTTGATCTGTTTCTTTGATTTTTCTGTTTTTACACAAGCTATCTTGTTCCAAAGGTTTCATTCTCCTTTAATATACAATGGTCATGACCCTATAGCAACAGTGTTGTATCGGGAGGGGATGGCAAGGGGGGCCTCGGGCTCCACTTTGAGGGGGGTACGAAAAGGGAAAGGGTTGCACGTAAAGAAAAGGGAAAAAAATGAAGATAAAAGGCAAAGGAATAAAGAGGCAGAAAGGGAATACCACTGAAGGTGATCAATACCCCCGTCATATCCCAGCCATGGCGTAATTTCCTTCAGCAAGAAATTTATCCACATTGTGCTGCACTCAACCCAGGTGAGGTGAATGGGTACCTGGCAGGAATTTATTCCTTGAAATGCGTGTGCGCTGTAATCATAGTAATTACGGCAGCCAAGCTACAGCTGGGGTAATAATATCCAAATCCTTTGGAAGCGCATAGAGACATTATTCATAATTGTGATATGCGCTATACAAGAACTGTTTATTATTATTATTATTATTATTATATGCTGTTACTGTGGTAATGAAGATTCCAACACATTTGGAAAATGGTTGATGAATGTCTTTACTTAGGGATGAATGTTCGTGCCAAATTTTGATTTGTGACATACTTATTCCCCTCAAGAATTAAAAAAAGTACTTAAAATATTCCCTTTTCAATCGAAAATATCTTACTTTTCATCTCTAGCCCAACCATTGTGCTTGCATTGATTGCTTACTTAGATACCCATTGTGGGAGTACTTCTCCGATTTCTGGTCTCGCGCTCACAATAATTGTTTAGATACACATCATAACAATGATTTTTAAAAATTCTTAGAATATTCAGTCTTAGGATATTAATATTAAAAAAAAGCTCGCGCTTCTCCCTCGTATTAGGTCGATTTATGTACTGAGATTCCTGTTATCTATGAATTCCTTAAAATGGGTTCCCTTTCAGGTCTGAATATCAATCATTTTCAGCTCGCGCTTCGCGCTCATATTAATTGTTTAGTTAGATACGAATCATGTCTATGATTACAAAAAAAAGAAATTAGAATATCCCGTTTTAACGTCTTAAGATTGAAAAAAAAATATTCGCAGAAGAATAGATTTTATATTTTATTTTGACTCTCTTTTTTGTCACATGGGCACTGACGAAGAGTGTGACGTTACCTTTCATTTTTTAAGCTACGCTCATTTTAAAATCTATGATTTTATTTCTAAGGCATTTTGATAAACCAGTTGTGATTATTATACACTTTGAAAGGGATGTGATGTTAGCCCTTGCCCCGTGCGCCTTTTATCCCATATACACCACTGTATAACTGTAATATGCTCTACTACAGTTTGAAACAAATCTGACCTTTGTTCAAAAATAATGTTTTGAATTATCAAAAATTTCGATAATACTATTCTTATAGTTAATATACCCCTCAAATAATGAAATAATTTCATTCGTTCATAATCTCATAACATGATCAAAACACGAATTTATTCTAAACTCGGATCAGGGACCATTCGCAGTGGCTCAAAACGCAATATAGGCTGTCTAGTCAGACAATGTTATCTGTAATGAGCCATAATGGCAAAATGTTACCCGAAAGAGAAACTCTTCCTCTACATACAAACAGTATTCTATCCATACATAAATTACAATGTGATGAATGGACGCAGTCGTAGTCGTATGATAGTGGTGATGCAGTCACATTTCACCGATTGCGGCCATACGAGTCGAAAACAGCCGCGTTAACATTTTTCTAACAGCTACATAGGTGGTTTGAATAAAACTTAGCCGTATCGGCCGCCTAAGGGTAAATGTGACTGCAGCAATAGGGACACGTGTGTTTTGATTATTGCGTTCAGTATAATTGCATTCAATAAACTGTCACACACCTATACGCATAATTTTTCCATTGATGTCCTGGCACATTAATGAAACATGGACTCCAGCTTTCCATGAATCCCATAATGACTTATTCCAGCTATGCTCATGTAATGAGCAAAATTATTAGTTACATTTTTTTCAGGATTTTCTAATAAGCTCGTGATGATAATGTTGGCGCAACGACACTCCTTGATGATATCTCTTTCAAATGTAATGAAAACAATTTGATTTTTCAGAGCTTGCGGACTAAAATTATTCAGGTAGTATCAGTGTTGCATTGGAGACCTGGTTTGCAGAAAAAAATAAAACAGGAAAGGGGGTGCTATCCTTACCTCATTCCTTTTACATGATTTATTTGTTATTTTCTCCGAGTAAAGAGTAATAACCCAAGGGCATCTCTTTGTATTCTACCTTAAAATTTACCGCCTAGTGCTTAGGCAACCATATTGATCGATACGTTCTTTTGAGTCATTTATAAGTTGAAAAAGGTCTTTACTTGAAGACCAATGAATATTGTGTACTGACGTTTTCTTACATGCGGCCAAAGTATGTGACACGGTCAATGTAACGAACTCATATCAGGATGACAATTGTCTCTCTTAACACATTTTCTGATTTTCTGTCCGTCAATCTGCCCTCTTCTTCACCCCCCCCCCTCTCTACCCCCTCTTAGTTTCTATCTCCCCCGCTCTCTCTCTCTCTTTCTCTCTCCCTTTATTCTTGCTGATGAATGATGAAACTTTCGTAGAAGTGAATGAAGCACTTCTTGCAAATACACTGACTACAGATTTATGGTCAGCTGGATGTTCCATTTCTTGTACGAAGAGCAAGGGAATGCTTTCAAAGACACTCCTCCACTAACACTCGCAAGTACATAATACACATTTTGTAAAACGTTAAGTAAAATTTTACTTTAAAGGGGCGATGTACCCTTGAAGTCACTCTCACACCCCAACATACATCCACGCATCAGCAGGCATATATTCACCTCATACTCTAATAGACCACCACGCTGGTTTTTTGTTCTTTCCTTTTACATGTTTTAACTTCTTACAGATGCCCTTGGAATAAGATCAAATGATACTCTACTAAGATACATTTATTTCTCTATTCTGTCAAGTGAAAAAGAAATGTGCTGCAGATGTTCAGATCTACGGGGCAAATGCATTGAAGGTCGTAGATTTAATTTGTCTATGAAACTGCTGTTTATGATTAAGACAGTCTACACAATAGCTTTAATCATCTATCTTTCTTTGTCTATTTTCCTATTAAACGCACAGAGACGCCCTATAGGCAGTGATGTGCGCTATACAAGCAACGTCGTAATAATAATGATATTATTATTATTATTAATAGTAGTATTATTATCATTATTATTATTATCATTATTATTATTAAAGAGCGTTCAATTGGTAGTAAATGTTTTGCATTTTTCAAAAACAATGTTATCTAGGTCCAGTTGTAAAGATTTTTTATTATAGAAATATATAGGCCTAATTATGTATATACATTTTTTGGTGGCGAAATAAATATGCGACCTTTAAAATATCGAATAAAATGAAATAGAATTTTCTGTTTCGCATGAAATGTGTTTTCAACTTCGATTCAAAACTTTTTATGATGTTAAAATTAAACTGACCTACAAAATTAAGACTATTATGGTAACGTTCAGTTTAATAAATAAACAGCCTCTATGAGGTGTGAAAAGGGAATGATAAGAATGGACATACCAATTTGGCCATATGGGAATAAAGTAAATATTCAAACATACGACAGAATGATCTGAGCATGGCAAGACAACTGTCGCTCTGAGGTGCTCCAGTATTATTAAAAATTTATAATAGGCTTTCCACATTGTCACATGCATCTGACAGCTCAAAAATGTCTTCAATATTCTAGGCCAGCATTATGCATCTCAGCGTCCTACCTGTAGCCATACTCCGTAAGTTTATAATACATTTCGGATATAACATACATGTCACTCTTCTATTAGAAATTATTTTGTCTCATTCCTGTAAATTGTGACAACTGGTACTATCTTGATATCTCTCAGTCATCGATATGTTTTTCCTTTGTATATTCCCTACAGACATATCATTATTCACAAATATGTCACTTCATATCATGTCACTAAAGACGTAAATTTGGACAGTCGTTCAAAGGCAGTCAAGCTAAAATGACGTGTGGATGATTGTTCTTTTAAAAATCTTTTAAACGTAATAATAATGATCACAAAATATATACAGAAATTTTGAAATATATATGCAGCATTGTATATCCCGATAAATAGTCCAGCGTAACTGACACAAGAGGGTGGCTTTTGAGCAAGCACTATCACCCGATAACTGTAACTGTGACAATTCCTGAAATAATAATAGATGCATTCTGGATGATTTTTTTCTTATGAAACCGTCTAAACCGTGCAGGCTATTTACATCCCTCATTGTCAGAGGAGCAGATGTTGTCCTTAAATGTCCATATTATTTCAGGATGATCACAATGCGAATACCAAATCCTTAATCCTTAACTACTGCTTGTTAACACAGACAGTGGAATATAAGACATGTTTAATGCGTGATGGAGTGCATTTCGAACAAAAATCCAAGGTACGTAGACTGAGGGCCCATTTCATAAAACTTGTTATTATTTAATACCAAATTTTCAATAACAGTGAAAAGCTACTGAAATCCTTCAAGCTGATTGGTTGGTAGTACCTTTGTAACAGAAGTTGTGCATTTGTAATTATAACAAGTCTTCATGAAACGGGACCCTGGGTGCCGTAACACAAGAATTGTCGATTAATCGGTAAATGAAATGGCCTATTAAGATCATCGTTGTATGTGCATTTTTCTCAGTAGACTGAACGGGAACCAATCAGAATCGTTCTTTCAAATTAGCGATCAATCGCTAACCTTTGTGTTACGGGACCCTGGACCGTATTTGACAATAAGGAGTTTTCGCAGTTGCAATGGGGACGGCTTCTGCAACGTGACAAATCTATTGAAAATGCAAGTCAATCACAATGGACAACTGAAAGGGTTTTGTAGTGAGTTGGTTAACTGAGACAGCAGATTGTCCGAAGATTCGGACCGGACGTATATGTCGTCTGTCCAGAGCCCAGAACACCGCTGGTTTGATTCACCGATTCTCGACGAAGACTGCTTTGTCATGGAAGGCATCTAGCAATTTATATTCTGTGTTCCAGAAGGTGTCTGCAAAGTGGTTGCAAAAACTCCCGTTTAACGCTATTTTACATGACCTTCATTTTAACCATCATCTTTATTGAAACGTCCGATTTCGCTTTCCCTAATAACCTATTATGAAATGGCCATTCCGGGATCTTTACACCGATGAGGAGCAATAGCCATTATGGATCCTTTAATATATTTCATAATGACGTTATGCTTTTGTTCAGTCATACAATGCCAAACAAATTAATTGGGATGGTTGATTTACGGTTAAAAATATTCTAGGTCATTCCTTCATTTAGATACTGTGCGCGGGTGAATATGGGATGCGGACGATTATGGTTAATCTTCATGCTTTTAGAAGAAAAATAAAACATTATGAATTCTGTACAGTATTGTAATAATAATAATAATATGTCCATTTATATAGCGCAGTTACTATGTGCATATACTCAACTGCGCTTTGATACTTGGTATCATATTATTACCCCGGCTGTAGCTGAGCTGCCATATTAATAGGCGCTAAAGCGTTCAAGGAAAAATCCTACCGGGTACCCATTCACCTCACCTGGGTCGAGTGCAGCACAATGTGGATAAATTTCTTGCTGAAGGAAATTACGCCGTGGCTGGGATTTGAACCCACGACCCTCTGTTTCAAAGTCCGGAGACTAATCCACTGGGCCACAACGCTCCACTGCTTCGCTTTCCCTATTGTACACCAACAAATGATGGCAGAATTGATCTTAAAATTAAAAATTAAACATCAGGGGGTGTATTTGGAAAATGTAATCTTTTCTGTATTCCTAGATTATTTTGTCTTATAATATCATGGAGATGATAAATCTTAATTCAAATTGAGTTTGTTTGCTTTATGGCGCGTCTGTGGTGTTTATTACATGTGCAGTAATATATCTCATTCATTGTCTAATCCTTTCTGTGATATTTGTGATAGCTTATTATTGTGTAATGCAGAAGAAAAATAAATCAAGTTTCATATACGCATCTTGCAAGTGGGGAATGGGATATAAAATCACGTCATAACGACTGATAATCGCTTCTTTTTATGACAGAAAAAATATTTCATAGAAATATGTTTTTAGATGCCGTGTATGTTGAATTTATTTATCATAATACTCATCGAGTCCCCTACTACTATAATTTGTTATTTTCAGATCATTTATGTAATTTGAGTATGTGAGCAAATGGAACGTTCAACAATACCATTCTATTAAAAACCTTTGTTTGTCTACATGAAATGATTGAAATATGTAGTTTGAATGGTTCACCAGTAATACCTGATGCGCCACTTACTTGGATTTAATGTACTTCAAATGTCTTGAGAATGTGAAAGTGTAGTCATTATAATTCTGGAGTATTTTCGTAGAATGAAGTCAGTTTTGTTTTAAACTTCTGTATTTACATCATCATATTAACTACTAATACATCGTGTCTGTATGCAATTCGGTGCTTTGTGACTATTGATTTATCAGTCGGAAATTCCTCAATTTATCCTATAGTATATTGATACTAACAGAAATGTTTTTATGTTGTAGTTTTATGGATATACATCTGTATTAAAATGCTCAAAAGCAGCTATTGATTTTGCCATCAATAATGTGTAAAGATTGTTATATTAAGTAAGGTTGTAAACAATCGAGCTAGCTTGAAAAGTGAATTCATGAAAATGATTGTATAACAGAATATGATTTATTTTGTGACACACAATATTATTTTTTTCTCGCTCTTAGCGGCTGGTAAAAGATCAGGAAGCGGAGGTAGTACAATAAAGGAAGATGTAACTGTAAATGAGGTAAGGAAACCTTTACATCGATCTATTTTCCCCCATTCAATACTATACTGGAAGACCAAGTACTATATGAGTTAAAGGGGTGGTCCAGGCTGAAAGTATTTATAACTTAATACATAGAGTAGAATTCACTGAACAAAATGCCGAAAATTTCGTCAAAATCGGACAACAAATAGCAAAGTTATCGAATTTTAAAGTTTAGTAATATTTTGTAAAAACAGTCATTATGAATATTCATTAGGTGGGCTGATGATGTCACATCTCCACTTGTTCTTTTGTATTTTATTATATGAAATAAGGTTTATTCAATTTTTTTCCTCCAAGAAATAGAAAAATTGGATTGACAACTGATTTAGTGCATTAGATATTTATTGCTGCAACTTATTTCATTATAAGGGAGATATATTATTCACACAAGTATGAAATAATGAAAAAAATATG
This sequence comes from Lytechinus variegatus, assembly GCF_018143015.1. Taxonomy (NCBI): domain Eukaryota; kingdom Metazoa; phylum Echinodermata; class Echinoidea; order Temnopleuroida; family Toxopneustidae; genus Lytechinus; species Lytechinus variegatus. The sequence goes on from NC_054742.1 coordinate 46,768,377, forward strand.
ATTTTATGTAATAACATAAGAAAACGGAAAGTGGAGATGTGACATCATCAGCTCGCCTAATGAATATTCATGACGACTGTTTTCCCAAAATATTGCTAAACTTTAAACTTCAATAACTAAATTATTTGTTATCCGATTTCAATGAAATTTTCAGCGTTTTGCTCAGTGAATTCTACTCTGTGTATTAAGATATAAATATTTTCAGCCCGGACCACCCCTTTAATTTGCCCATCCTTTATCGTATCAGTCAAATACTTCATACATGTCCAGATTCTAAATCTATTTCTTTGGCGAACGAAATGATCCCCAAGGTTCAATTCAACTACTACTATGTGTCACCGAATGCATGTCCAAAATTCGAATTTAAATTTTAATAACGTTAACGTTTTGTCGTTAATTCTATTATGAATGAACCATGATTTTATTCATCATTTATGCTTGGTTTCTTAATGAAAATATTTATCATTAACTAATGATAAAACATTAATCTTGCTTTTGTTCCAATTAAGTTGATTATATCTGATAACTTATAATTGATTTATGTAAGTGATCTCATTTGTAAGCTTTATTCATTTTGAAAACGTTTGCATTTTAGGCACCAGTGTATAGCAAAAATATATACTCGTAAAATAGCCTCAAAAACGAATATACTGAAGCTTTCCGACATGTACTTATCGGAGTAAAATCGCGTGAATAAGCAAAAATGCTAAAGTGTTTCCGATGAGTGCTTGTCGGAAAGCTTCAGTATTCCAATTTTTAGGCTATTTTACGATTTTGCGGACCAACACTTATTTTGATAAATTTTTAATTCAGTTCAATTAACTATAGGTACACCTCTGCTTACTTTTAGTAAGTAGCCTCGTAACCAGATTTTTCATAAGAAACCTCCCACTTTATCTGCGAAAACTTGGGCCCACAAGCTGACAAACATATAAGGTTACACTTTGTAATTCCGAAGGTTAATAATTCCGAAACACGTAAATTGCCTATACCTCGATGTTCGTTAATCCGAAAACGAAAAAGGGTTCGTTAATTCGAAGATTTGGGGCGTAATTCCGAAGGTTCGTTAGTCCGAAAACGAAATGAGGTTCGTAATTCCGAAGGTTCGTTCATCCGAAAACTAAATGAGGTTCGTAATTCCGAAGGTTGGTTAGTCCGAAAACGAAATGAACAACGAACCTCATTTCGTTTTCGGATAAACAAACCTTCGGAACAACGAACCTTATTTCGTTTTCGGATTAACGAATCTTCGGAACAACGAACCTCATTTCGTTTTCGGATTGTCGAACCCTCCGAACAACGAACCTTATTTCGCTTTCGTATTAACGAACCTTCGGAATATCCGAACCTTCGAAATAACGAAGCTTCGGAATTAAGAATGCATACGCCCTTGAAGATCAGATCCACGCGAATTATGAAAGTGTCAAAGAATGTATGGCCGTTGTACCATGCCTTTGAAATGTGTAACTTCATTAAAACAAATCACGTTGGACAATTTTGATCGCAGTGGCATTGCCAACTTACCTTTCGCAGGTTCAACCTACCCTTTTTCATGTAAAGTGCAATCAATTCATCATGCGGTTTCTAGTTGAGAAATGGTTTAGCTTTTGATATCATGAAAAGGGTAGTCTGTGTACTTTTTAGTTGTATTTTGATTATCTTTAACATGATAATTTATTCAGTTTGATTTCTATCTAACAGAGACAAACCAGCTTAAATTTTGGATCGGCTTTTGACAACTCAGCATGTGTTTTGGATTCAATCGCCTCACAATTACCAGCTGTTTGGCAAGATAGATTAGTAGATGTAAGTACCTTCCAAATTCTGTTTTTTCGTTTTAAGAAGACGAACTCCTATATAAAAAGACAATATCATCGACTAATCCATTATTCAAATGGGATCAAGGGTCATCCGATGGGGAGGGGGGGCATGACCATGTGAACTATTATTTTTTGGTGGTGCTGATGTAAATTTGACAAGCAAAGAAAAAAGTTTCTTCAGAAAATGAAGGTCGTTTTGGTCCCGAGAAATTTGACTGGCAGAAAAAAAAGAGGTTTCACTACAAAATGTAGATATTTTGGTTATATTTATCCAGCTACACCTACCAGAATCCCAGGGGCTGCTACCTATGGAAATAACACGCGGCACCCACCATAATTTTTTTCCTGTACCCCAGCACCCCCACTTCCTTAGGTCATGGGGGCGTGCCCCCGCTTCCTTAGGCCGTGGGTTGCGTGCCCCCTTGAATGTCGAATTTGTACAGGCAAGGGAAAGGAATGTTCATCCCCCTAAAGAGGCCATAATCTCACAAATTCGCGCCCAACTAACTACATTAACAATGTTTCAATATTTAAATCTAAATTGCCAGTTACATCATTTTTCACGAACAGATTCTTTGTGATGATTTGAATCTGACTCTTAAATTAGATTGATTAAATCGCTTGTGTATTGTCATTTTTTTCATTCAGGCCTTGTAAAAACTTATATGTACATGCATATTATAACAAAGGGTAAATCAGAAAGCTAAATACGAAGATATAATCATTAAATCCTATTCCGTTTATAACCAAAAAAATAAAGATAAAAAAGAATAGCGGGAATAAGACTGTTTATTGCCAATGTTTATATGCCATATTTAGAAGGTGTCTTTCACAAAGTGTTTATGTATCATGATTATTAGCAAGAATTATGTAATACTAAATAGGTTCATTATTGCGGATTGAAAGAATTATTATGTATGTATTTGCACACGTTGCTTTAAAAAGTTCCTTAAAGAATATTTTGAGCCCATTGGGTGGTATTATGAAGTTAATATGAAACTTCATTTAATATTTATCAAAGTGCAGTTTATTTTTTTTTATATCACGTCAATCTGATATTTTTGCCCTTCCCCTCTCTCTGTCCCTCTCTCCCTCTCTCTCTCATTTTCTAGGTTATTCGAAGCGCCTTGCAAGAGGATGACACGTGGTACTAACCATGCTATCTTGATGATTATTTAATGTAGATAAAATGAAATCTATTGCGGGATACAAACAAAAGAACATGAAATATGCCAGGAATTATCATTTCAACCAGATAAAAGTATGGGAGGAAACACCGGAAGTTGTTGCCTGGAAACGGATTTTTTGTGCCTGCAGAATTCTCGATAAGCGCCTATCAAAGCAAAGGACTGATACAATAGAAATATAAGCATTGGCTCATTGTAACACTCGCACAATTTCCTTTCTGCTATTGTCAGGATCTTTTTTTCCGAGTTCACATGATTGTGCTCTTAGCCAAGGTCATTGTGCAATGTTGAACGCTTTTTAAACCAACCTTAATGAGCAGACATACACCCATACCTACATTAAGCATGTATGTAGCATGCTCATAGGCACTTTCCAATATAATATAACAGTAAAATTCTACTCTCCAAGTGCTTACAAAATATAAAAAGGGATATTACTGAGAAAACAAATCGAATTTTTACTTATTTTCTTTTAAATAAAAAGCACTTTTAATTCTTTAAGCATCTTTCTATTCGTCATACGTGTACGTACTTTTATCATTTATCGATTTCCTTGATTTTGATTGGCTGAGGGGCACTGTTACTATGGTAACTGTCAGATAAAACAGGACTCGCCAGATACAAGGTCCGACAAGTCCTTTCATGAAACGCTCCCCTAAAGTCCAAAGTCACCAAAAAAAACACACGTAAGTGGTCATATAGATTTGGAGCCAATTCTCATTTAATTCTGGAAAGATTACGTATAGAAAATAAGACTCAACTTGCATAAAAATATCCATGTTGATTCATTGAGAATGTAGGTTCAGAAATTGGCTATAAAGAACAATATTATTTTGTAATGTATGATTGGAAATATTAGTGATTTTCAAGTCATTTATTCGTCTGCGTATTATACATCATTGACCTACTTGTTATCATTATTTTATCTGAAATGATAAATGTTGAGGTTGTGAATGTTTGTTACAAAATAGTTTATAGAAATCAGGGTTGTTCTTTATCATTTTTTTCTTTACTTATTACAAGTAGTATTTATAGTGAACCACTTTCCTCCTTCGTCAGCCTTGAAAAACCATTATGACAACAAACTGAAGCTGTTGTGATATGACAAAATGATTCTGAATGTATAGCAACAGACCAAAGTGGTAAACTTAACGTATTATGTATTAATCAATGTGTAATATATAGATAATACATAGATTTATGTAAAAGCAAATTAACCTATAAATGAATTACAAAATATGTGAAAGTAATTAGTAACGTGTCCTGTTATCATGATTATGACAAACTTATTCTACAAAATTGTTTAAATTTAATGTTCTACGGAAATATTACTTTGAAGTAATCATATTTGTGATACATACATGTATAAAGCATGTATAAAGAATTTATTGCTAAATACTACAAATCGCAGCCACTATTCAAAGCGATATAAATCTGGTTTATATAGGTCTGTTCTATCAACTGTTTCGATGCATGGTTACATACATTTTTGAACATGTAATATTTTTTTTTATAGATGATAGAAATTATTGTTTACAATACTCATTTAGTAAGCTCAATTATAACATCTCTGAAAAACATTTCATGTAGTGAAGATTTGACAAATGTTTGGAAATGATAACTCCAACGATAATTTCTTTTAACAACTGTTTTGAAATATCTCATGGTGAGAATAAATGTATTTGCAATATATCTCTTTGTAATCTCGGTGTGTTTTTTTCGGGATCATTTTCATACAGATGAAGATATGAGACATCCATAAATTATGTCACGAAGACTAGAGTTTTAAGGACATATTGTGTTTTTTCTTCCTATCTTCCTATAGCGCATAGAGACTTGATTTTATCTTTCCTGTTGCCCACGCTCTGGGCGGACCCACCAAGCACCCCGAGTTGGAAGACTGGGTCAGGTGCATAACAATAATAATAATAATAATAATAGTAATAATAGTAATAATAATAATAAAAATAGTAATAATAATAATCAGTGGCGTACCGTGGGTCACGGCATTGGGGGGGGCACCAGCAAAAATTTCGGGTCACTTAGGGAGCGCGCGAAGCGCGCTCAGTTGTCAGGTATACTGACCTAATAGAGATATTTTAAGGACATGCAGTGCCATCAAACGGATATGTATCTCACTGATTACATAATGCGAGCGCGAAGCGCGAGCTGAAAATTTTTGATATTGAGGGCTAAAAATTGACATTATAAGCGCATTGTTTTGTAATCAGGATACTTAACTGTCTCGCTAAACAAACAATGCGAGGGCGAAGCGCGAGCTAAAATTTTTGTATATACTGACCCTAAACAAGGAAATTTTAAGGATTATATTTTAGATTCCATTAAGAGTATAGATATCTCACCATAGTCATCCAATGCTATTGCCATCCTTTGCTGATTTTGTTAGAATTACATCTAAACACAGTCATGAAGCACCTTTTGTACTCATGTAATCATGATTATCATACGCATCTGACTAATCAAATACTGCAAGCGCAAAAGCGCGAGCTGAAAATTTAGGAAATATAGACCTGAAGAGGGGCATCCTAAGGGTTGTTTGTAGGAATTCTCTAAGACCCTTCGTATTTGACTAACCAAATGATGCGAGCGCGAAGCGCGAGCTAAAATTTTTGTATATATTGACCACAGACATGGATATTTTAAGGACTATAGTTACGAATCCATTAAGTCAGAGTATACATATCTCACCATAGTCATCTAATGCGAGTGCCAAGCGCTTGCTGATTTTGTTAGAATTACATCTAAACACATGGAGCACTTTTTGAAGTCATTGTAATCATGATTATTATACGCATCTCACCAATGAAATACTGCGAGCGCGAAGCACGAGCTTAAAATCTAGGAAATTCGGACATGAAGAGGGGCATTCCAAGGCCTATTTGTAGGAATTCACTAAGATCCCACGTATTTCACTAACCAAATGATGCGAGCGCGAAGTGCGAGCTAAATTTTTTTGATATTCAGATCAGAAAAATTGACATTTTAAGGACTGATTTTAGGAGTTCATGAAGAGCAGAAATCTCACCAATCCACTTATGCGAACGTTAGCACGGACAGGAAATGTTTTATATTAAGACCTTAAAATAGGGCAATAACTGTCAGTAGTCATGAAAAAGAATATATCACTACTCAAAACAATAATAACTCTAATTGCGAGGAAATATATTATTTTGTTGTATATTGATTTGAAAACGGGAGGCTTTATTACAGCAGGTTTATATATCTCGTTAAAAAGTCTATGCGAGCACCAGGAACAATGAAGACACAATTAAGCAAATAATGTTTCATAAATTTGTGAAAAAATGCTTCTGATGTTATATAACATAATATAATATAACACTATGATAAATATATTACTTCTTTCCCCCACTACGTTTCTCTTCCTTTTTCCCTCTTTTTTCCTTTTCCCCGTTTTTTTTTTGCCAGCCGATTGGGGGGGCACGTGCCCCCCCATGCCCCCCCCCGAAGTTACGCCACTGATAATAACAATATCGGCATATTTACCCAGGGTAGCCACTTCAATTCCGAAAACTGTTCTCCCAGCGGGTATTAAGTATTACCCCAGCTTTAGCACGGCTACCTTGATCGGGCGCTCGAGCATTCGAGGAATTTCTTCCTACCGGGTACCCATTCACCTCACAAAAGTAGCAATTGCTTGAAAGGAATTGCTTACAGGAAAATCAATAGCTAGCCAAGCAAAACATCATGCTCCAGTAATTGCTTTATTTCATATGCACAACCCTTTGCTTCTGCTTAAACCCTTTTCTTGCCTTTAGAAAGCAATTGCTATGGATTTGAACAATAGCGACGTCACGCTGGTGCAAACGCGAATAGAAGAAAAAATGCGGAACGAGAATGCAAAGGTGTGACAGTGCAAAATATCGCTTTTCTCATGTAACATATTTTCCTTTCATAGATGTGGCGTCAAACTATTCCTTTAAATTGTTTCTAATCAATGAATTTATATAGCTGCCATTCAATTTGCACTTACTCAGCAGGAGCCGCGGAACGGTTTCCAAAGTGGAGGGGCCGAGCCAAAAGTGGGGGGGGGGGGCAGACCATGCAAAAAATCACAATCATAACAGTCATTTTTACGTTTTTGTACACCGTTTTGGAAAAAAGTGTGTGTGGGGGGGAGGAAGCCCCCTGAGTCCTCCCGCTTCCGCGCCACATTTACATGTGGGCTACTGTACACACCGCCTTAGGTTTCTCTGTGTGGTGCATAAAAATGATTATAAAACGCGAATACCATGATCAAGCAAACGCTCACGCTGCTCTGACGGAGCTTCAAAAAAAACCCCCAAGCAAATGCTTAAACGAAGAAACAAAGAGGTTCGCTTTATTCCATATAAGTCTTTTTTAGCAATACCTTAATCTTGTAGAAAATGCTAGTTTCTTGTACTTACTAGCAAGAGCATTTGTTCGCTCATTTGTATGCATAATACGGAATCAAGCAAAAGCCAAGCATGAGCCTAGCAAAAGCAATTGCTGATTTTTAAACATCTGACCTGGCCATTATTTTAGCACATTTTACACATTCAAATCAGAGGCAAATAACTTACTTTACCTAAAATACAACAGATTTTATTTACCAAAGTTTGTTGTGTATTCTGTAAATCAGCCAGGCGAGGAGGGGGGGGGGGTGTTTCGACAAACATTGTATTTTTTGTCAGTTTTGATATTAACGCAGCTGGCGAGTCATAATGAATCCATCGGGACATAATGATGCGCATTTATTGTTCACTAGTCATGCTAGTATCCGGTCAATATTGTTTCTATTTTTGCATTATCGATACGGGCGTACTTCGACCCGTCCTTTCCATAACATTATTTTAAAAAAATTGTTTCTGAGAAGAAACGATAATGAGTATCAAAGTCTTACAGAGACGAACATGTAGCCTTTTAATAAAGTACATCAGCCATCAAAACATTTTTTAAAGGATCTATGCCATGCGTTAGATCCAGAAAAACACTCATTATACTTATGTTTGATATTGATATAAAGCGCTGAATTTCCCTGATTCAACCACCACCGAAAGCATAGGGCATGTAACACAAAGGTTAGCTAGTAATCGTACGCTTTATTTTCACCATTAATGTGGTCAATGCAATCAATCGTAATAATGTTATACGATGATTGCTAAGCTTTGTGTAGCTATTTTGTGTCGCTAATTTGCGAGTGATTCAACATACGACTGGTGATCCTTTCTTCATATTAGATATATATTATATTAGATATATTCATAAAGAAAAAGAAGGGCTCGCGTAGGATCGGGCTGAATTCCTTGGGAGCACTCTTACTGTTTGGTTCTACACGGTTGCCTTGACATTGTAGCATTTGCGAGCCCATGAAGTTGTTACCACTTATTCTTCATGACGTAGTAATAATGCCGGGGAACCGGTCAAGTTAGGTTAAGAGTGCCCTGGGGGGAGCGTTTCATGAAATGACTCGTCAGACGTTTTAGCCGACAGTTACTAAGGTAACAGTGCCTCTCAGCTAATCATAATCACGGAAAGTTGTCAGACCTGACAACTTGTTGGACGAAAATGTTGATAAAAACGCTCACCCGATTTTCTGAATAATCATATTTCAAAGGCACTTTTTTCTGTTTCTGTTTCTAATTGTGGTAGCTCCCGTAGGAACTCGGCAGGACAGCATTTTTTGCTGGTAAACGCCAAGCTGGTATATAACCAATATACCTTGGAAACATTTTACGTCTAGGTTTAATCAGTCATAGTGGCTGACGTAATAGACGACAGATATCACTCTTGGGCCTTTTTTATCAAAGTGGAGACAATGGCAGAGTTGGGATTCGAACTCACAACCTTGCGATTATGAGTCCAGTGGTTTGATGGCACCTCAAAAATTCGGTTACACTTCGTAATTCCGAAGGTTCTTTATTCCGAAGGTTCGTAATTCCGAAACACGTAAATTGCCTATACCTCGATGTTCGATAATCCGAAAACGAAATAAGGTTCGTTGTTCCAAAGATTCGATAATCCGAAAACGAAATAGGGTTCGTTGTTCCGAAGGTTCGTTAATCCGAAAACGAAATAAGGTTCGTTTTTCCGAAGGTTCGATAATCCGAAAACGAAATAAGGTTCGTTTTTCCGAAGGTTCGTTAATCCGAAAACGAAATAAGGTTCGTTAATCCGAAAACAAAATAAGGTTCGTTAATCCGAAAACGAAATAAGGTTCGTTAATCCGAAAACAAAATAAGGTTCGTTATTCCGAAAACGAAATAAGGTTCGTTAATCCGAAAACAAAATAAGGTTCGTTAATCCGAAAACAAAATAAGGTTCGTTAATCCGAAAAATGAAAACCGGGAAAGCAGAGGCAGAAGGGGGGGGGGGGTGGACACTTGCCGTTCAATTGTTATGAGGATGGGAAGGCAAGGGCGGCCAAGCGAATTTTCGTTTGGGGGGTAAAGCCAAAAAATGAAGCTCATACATCAAAATGGGCACTTTGGTGATATTTTCACCTTAAGATTATCAAAAAAAAAATCAAATGTGAAGTTGTAAAACTCGTTTTGGGGGTCAATTATTCTTTAAATGGCATTATTGCGAGGTGTTGCGAGCGTGAATCACAAGCTAAAGCTTAAGGGTATTTCAATAAAAATGGAAATAAGTTTTTAAAAATCCGAGCAGATTTCTGCTGTCACTAAAAATATGTACATCTAACTAAAGAATTAACACGAGCGCAATACGCGAGCTTAAACATACTGACCAGAAAAGGAATCTTAAAGAAAGAATTTAGTGACCTCTTTAGAATACATATTTCACCAATCGAATAACTGAGAGTGCGAAGCGCAAGCTGAAAATTTGCAATATTCCTGCCTGAAAACTTTACTTTAAAAAGAGTATTTTATTTCGAAAACATGAAAAACAGCATATTTATTTTTGAAAAAGGATCTTTGAATCTTTCCCATTTTTGGAAAAAAAAATGCATTTCCCTGTTTTTTATTTCATTTTTGGGGTGCAAGTGCCCCCTGCCTCCCTCCCTCCCGGCGGATCCAACTTGTCAAATGGGGGGGGGGCAATTTTTTTTCGGCCACATTTTCCTCGATCGGCAGCTTAAAGTTGATTTTTGTTTGTTTTTTGAAAGGGTAGTCCTAACAGTCAATAATTAGCTTTATACTTATAAAATAAAGTAAATATGTAATAACATGATAAACCCTTTTTAAATAATGCGAGCGCGAGGTATATATTTTTTTAATATGATGGGCAATATGTTTGTGATCTTCAAAACGAGATGCCTATGTAACTAGATAATAACTGCGAGCAAGAAGCGCGAACAGAAATTTTAAATATAAGCTCCGACCTGATCTAGAGGGGACATTTTAAGAACTTTATGCAGTTAGCCATGAAGACGATGCGTGTTTCAACCAGTGGCGGCAGAACGTGTTTTCCTTTTGGGCGGGGGGAGCCAAAAAAGGGGCCAATAGGGGCATTTTGGTGCAAACGGATATTTTCGCGATAAGATTATCATCTGTGTAAAGAGGTTGTGTGTTTTGTAGTAATTAAGTTGAGCAAAAAAAAATTAAGTGATCTCTGATTGGTAAGTTATATATTACGTTTCATTTCTGCGAGCGTAGCGAGCAAGCGGTTTTGGGGAAAATGTACAATTCGCCTATTTGGTCAATTACTGTAAAAAGGGCATCCTTGTGAGATGTTGCCAGCGAATCACGTGCTCAAACTTTTGGAAATTTCATGTAGGCCTAAAATGATAAAAATTATATTATTTACCTAGGGAAGCCACTTCAGTTCTGAAAACTGTTCTCCCAGCTATTATTATTATTATCCGTGTTTGTTACCAAAATGAATAATTTTCATTTTCGGAAATACGAACCTTATTCAATTTTCGGATTAACGAACCTTATTTCGTTTTCGGATTAACGAACCTTCGGAATTACGAACCTTATTTCGTTTTCGGATTAACGAACCTTCGGAATTACGAACCTTATTTCGTTTTCGGATTAACGAACCTTCGGAATTACGAACCTTATTTCGTTTTCGGATTAACGAACCTTCGGAATTACGAACCTTATTTCGTTTTCGGATTGACGAACCTTCGGAATTACGAACCTTATTTCGTTTTCGGATTGACGAACCTTCGAAATTACGAACCTTATTTCGTTTTCGGATTGACGAACCTTCGGAATTACGAACCTTATTTCGTTTTCGGATTGACGAACCTTCGGAATTACGAACCTTATTTCGTTTTCGGATTGACGAACCTTCGGAATTACGAACCTTCGGAAATACGAACCTTCGGAAATACGAACCTTCGGAATAACCGAACCTTCGGAATTACGAAGCTTCGGAATTACGAATGTATGCCAAAAATTCGTTTATTTTATTATCTTATCTCAAGATCTATTAGCAATCTTTCGCAACATGACGGGGACAGATTCTACAACATAGAAAATCTATTGTCCAAAAGCCCTTATTCATGACAAAGCAGTCTTTGTCAGTAATCTGTGAATCAAACCAGTATTTTGTCCTGGACTCTGGACAAACGACATATTAGCATTTTTGGTCAGCTCAGAATCTTACGACGGTCAGCTGTCCCGGTTCACCAATTTTCGACAAAGACATTTCAGCTGTTCATTGTAATTTGACGGGCATTTTCAATAGATTTTTTATGTTTTAGAATTCGTTCCTGTCGAAAATGCGAAAAATCGTAAGTAAGAGAGGGATCGGCTGAGTAAAATAACAAATCAATGTACTCTAATTGGACTATTTTCGGGGAGATATAATCGATTTATACGGAACCGTCCATTTCTTATTGATAATTTGAATTCTACTTATTTGTTTGGGTATGAAAGGGTATAGGCCTACCTGAAATATTCTACAAAAATAAGATAACGATGTTGCTTCTGATTTTTGTATAAAAATCAACGATAGGAATGAGAAAAATAAATAAAACGTGATGAATATCTGATGAAGGACATCATGTCATCCTCGTAAGTACTGAAATAACACTAATGGATTCGATTTACTCGATTATTTTATCTTGATCATGCGAAATACCAAAATATTATGGTGGATTTGGACCCACTTTCCATCATTAATACGTTAGCAGAAGAAAAAATATATATTGTTGGCTTACAATCATCATCTATCAGATATAGGATTAGTATGTGATTTTAAAAGTAATACATTTGGTTTAGCCCATATTTCTTAATACCTTTTAAATGTCACAGAATGATAACTAAATATTTGAAGGTAATCCACAAAGTATTTGACCTTATTCCTGTTTCCGGTGACGTTAAATTATTTCAGATTATATAGTGTTTATATTTGTCATGAAATGTGACACCCATATACATGCAATGTTTTCTGATTTAAAAAAAAACTTGTATAGGAGCTTTGTATCTTAGATAAACACGCTTTATGAAATGTATATCAGGGGCGGATCCAGCTTCCGCAAACAGGGGGGGGGGGGGCGAAAAATGTTTACCCATATTTTTCCCGATCGGCCGCTCAAAGGTTATTTTTGTTTGTTTCTTTGAAGGGGTTGTCCCAGTTGCGTAATGAATCAAATGAGGCATTGCGTGAAATTAATCAGTTGCAAGCGAGCGAAGCGAGCGAGCAAAATTTCGACATTTTTACTACAAACAGCCAAGTTTGTGATAAATTTTGACATAAGATTTGGAAAATAATATCATATTTTACCCTTATCCCTTTCCTTTTCTCTTTTTTTTTCTTGGTCATGAAAAATTGGGGGGGGGGGGGCCAAAACGCACACGTCCTAACAGTTATTTCTTAACTTTATTCTTATAAAACAACATAAATATGTAATAATCTCATAGGCCCTATTTAAATATTAGGAACGCGAAGCGCGAGCTAAAATTATTTTGAATTTCATGTATTTTGTCCTGAAAATTGAACATTCTGGGCAATGTTTGTGAACCTGAACAAGATGCCTATGTAACTACATAATTACTGCGAGCGCAAAACGTGAGCAGAAATTTTTGTTATGTGTTCTGGCCTGATAAAAAAGGGACCTGTTTTGCAATTAGTCATTAAGACGATATATTTTTCAACAATTAATTTAAGTGAGCACGAAGCGCGAGCTGAATATTTTTTTACATTCCAACCTAAAAAATTGACATTCTTGGCACTTTTTGTAATCATTAACGGTATAGGTATATGATTAAACAAGTGACGCAAGCGCGAAGCGCCGAGCAGAAAAATGAGATTTCTGAACTAAAAACGAGACACTATTCATTTTGTAAATCACGAACAAGGATGGGTAATTTGGTATTTTCCTACATTAATAATGCGAGCGCAAAGTGCAAGCAGATTTTTTTAATATTCTGATCAGAAACTGGATAATTTTAGCACGTTTTGAATAAAGGTCAACCTGCGTATCTCAATAAACATGCGTGCAAGTGTTTCAGAGTTAGACAGAATCTGGGCATTCTAAATACATTTCATATTTTATCATGAAAATCAGTAATGCGAGTGCGAAGCGCGAGCTGAAAATATATAATATTCCGGTATAAAAGGGTCAATTTAAGCACTAATTTAAACACTGTGTAGGAAAATTGTGAAGTGGATGTGGATAGTACTTTATAAAAGATGCGAGCGCGAAGTGCGAGTTGATATTTTTGTTATCATTTTGACTTAGAACCGGGGCATTCTAGGCCTAATAACATTTTGTCGTAATATAGAAATGATGAGTGTCTTCCTATTCCTCCCAAAGCGCAATATGAAACTTGTCGATAATCCTTTCTGAAAAAAAGGTTATTTCGTTATTAGGAAATTATGAAAATTTTATTTTCATATCTATCAATCTAATAAGCCTAATGAGTGCACTAAATTTGTTAAGGTTGAGGCCTAAATAGGATTCAGAGGTTGATATGTTTTTATCAATCAATGAGAGCGCAAATCGCGAGCCGAAATTTTTTATACGATGTACAACAAAAACATGAAACCTCGATGTCCGAGCTGAAATATGTTTTGCATATTGACTTCAAAACTTGATGTTTTAAGCTACTATTGAGCAAGATGTGTATCTCGTCGAACAGACAATGCGAGTTCAAAGCGCGAGCGAAAATTAAATATGATATGAAATACTTTTTAAAATAATATTTTCCTAGTCTTCCCCTGACCTTATTTTATTCACTCGTCTCCCTCCTCTTACTTTTCCTCTCTTTTTTCCTCCTTTCTTTCCCCTCCTTTTTCTTTTATTTTCTTTCCCCCTTTTTTCCTTTGTTTTTGTTCCGCCAATAGGGGGCGGGCCCCTCGGCCCCCACTGGATCCGCCTATGTATATGGATTGTTAGTACTATGACACATTTATACATTATCAGGAAGCTGGCAAGTGATTAAATACGCAATGTAAATAAGGGGTTTATGTTATATTCACTATTTTGTTCATTTGGTTTCATTGCAATCTGCAATCAAGACATGCAGAAACCTTGTATTCTACATGTTCTAGGTCGGTAGTTTGAATTTTTTCACACCCGCAACCGCAAGCAACCTAAATTCATTCGAGCAAAGCCGAGTTGCAACGAACAATTACGAACAATAACGAGCAATCCCTTTAAAATTATATACAATAATAGTTGAAACACATTTCGGGCAAAATTATCATTCTTTACTAAAAGAAAAAAAAGTGGTATACCATATCAAAAGTGATTTTACGTATTCCTTGCCGTTTATCTCGATATGTGTTCGTTCAATCATGACAGGAAAAAGTTTTATGTTATATTTATATCTGACAACGTGGGTTTGGTAACAAAATCTGTTCTACTTTTGATAATTTAAATGAATTCAGTAATTCCAAATTAATCGGGATTCCCCCACCTCTACATTCATCCATTAGTGCTAAATACGGTATCAGGAAACGTGCAATTAGGTTTATTAATGAAGAAAAACAACCACAAGAAATGAACATTCACCAGAAGAATAAATTTACGAAATAAACTCCGAAAATTACTCTTGTAACATTCGAGAATAAAATGTTGATCTTAATACGTACGTCCATGCTGTTAATATCAGCTCACTCATGCAATAAGTCGATAAATCGACATTTCTTTTAACATTACAGTTCTTAATTTTGATAGAAAAAACTGTTTTAAAAGCAATTCCATTTTGATTTATAGAGATTTGTGCGTTTTTGCTGCATTTATTTACGAAGTATTTTTGTCTGAAGCAAGAAAATACAGATTGATTTCTTGGATCATCGATTGAAAATTATAACGATTGGATTACATTAATAATTCAATGATTATAGAGCATGCGGTTTTACACAATCGTTGCATTAAATCTCATGAAAAGGATAAATTTGGGTTTCTATTGATCCGAGCAATATATTATGTCAGCGAAACAACTATCAGCCGGGGAAAAACTGATCAAAGAGAGCCGCTTGTTTTCTAAATATCTTGTGTGTTATTTGCTAACCTCACTATTCAAAATAGTGGTATACTTAATTGAATACACAACCACACCAACAGGATGGGTAACAACCTGTTTTGAATTTTTCTTTTATAAAATTGTTGTCAACATTCGTGCAAGAAATGGAGCCAAGTAATATTTTCATCTTACGGACGTAAAGATAGTAATTCAGAATGCCCCCCACCTTCTGAAAAATGTTTCCTTAAAATTGTTAAACAATATTCTCGTCTAATGTATGGCAGCATCTCTTTTGAGTATCGATTATTTTGATGAAAATATCGTATATATCTTCTGACATCACATCATCCACCCCTCTCCTTGTTCTGTATATAAAGAAAAGAGATAGACAATTCGTTCCAGAAAGAAGGACGTTAGTTAATTTGTCTACCAAAAGCAAACGATTCGTGATTATACCATACATAATTATATTACAGGAAAAGGTATTACGATATTTCGTCAGGTTTTATGTTTTCGGCCCACAAAGAAGAAACTTCGTCAAAACTTGTGATTTTGTTCTCCCAATTTCCATGCATCAGCATTTTTTTTTCATACAGAATTTCTACGAAATTAGAAAGGACTCATTTATCCGATAATGGTCCCCATACATCACCTTATTTTTCCCCCCTAAGTGGATGTGATAGATTCGCCCTATCGTCCGAAGGTCGATAATAACCAGCGCCTCCCCTCCGTGATGTTTTTAGCTTGAGAGGTATATAGTTTGTTCTCTTTTCAACCTCGTTGACTCCGATATTCATTCAATCCAATGGCATATCATATTATGCGTCTTTATTTACAACAAATCAGAGTTCATTCCCCTTTAGTCATCCTTTGTCGGTGTATGTTGCCTCCCCTTCAACCTGTGCTCGATAATTTAAGGAATTTCAGAGGATGCCTGGCAACATGATCAAGTCCAGAACATGCAATTATATAATCGTTATATGCAAGTGTTACTTCTCGATTGAGTCAGTTATCAATTCAAAGTCGTTGTGTAAATCGTTTATCGCTTATGTACTTCATGTAATGTATTTTTTTTTATATTTCTGTATGACTGGTTTGTTATGTACTAGTATTCATAAACGTTATTTCGTTGAAACATGGTGACTCCAAACGCAGTGCAAAGAAGAAAAAATAGTAGAATTTAAGAAACCTACAAACAAATTCATATTGAATAGGATGTTTGATCACTGTTTTATTAGTAGTATCTCATTCAATGAATGCATGGGGAATACATGTGCATTTTTTGGTAAACAACCACCCCCCCCCCCTATACTTGGTGTCCCAGAAAAATAAGAGGAGCCGCAAATTCTAAGTTTTCCGTTGTCAGAGAGTACGATTCTTTTCTTCCATATACTGGGTTTACGCATCTTCTAAACTCTTGATATTGGTCAAATAACATATGAGCTGGTCAATATCAATACAAATTCTGTTACATTCTAAAATTATGTTAATCTATGATATTTTTAACCAAGTTCGATCGAGCACAATGGTTTTCTTGACCAACCCATTGAACCAAAATGTCAAAAAACGACAAGATCAATTTTGTGCGTTTTTAAAATCCGGTTATTTCAAATATCGCATATCAAATAAATCAGTAAATATGGCCTCTAGACGATGTTTGTCGGAAGAAGGCCTGCATATTTTACCTCTTACTCTTTAATTTTGACCCCATTAAAAGATTCTAACAAACTAAAATCACAAAATCTTTGGATCTAAACAGAAAATTTCATTAGGCTTGAGGTTTTATTTTTCGCTAAATATTAACCTCATAGAATGTAAATAGATTAAATTTTCATTAAATAGGTATTTAAGACTCAGGTATATTTACAAGTCTCGCATTAAAATTAATTTTTTGGTCTAGGGAAGAAGAGGATATTTATTTTTTTCATCCAAATACAATCTGATGTCCTTTTTGTTAGAAAGCAGCTTTCTAAGCAGCATTATGTACATTGAAAAAACAAAAATCTCTGAGGTTAATTAAGACTCCATCATTCACATTTTCTGACGTGTATGCTTACTGCATTTTGTATAAACGACAAAATTTCATGTTAATGTGTATAAAACTCATCATTACATGATTAATTTTTATAAAGCAGTGCGAATATTCCACTAGACATCAAGTTGAATAAAACCAAAGTGTCACAAAGAAGGATAAACCTTTGCATCCCAATGTTTTTTTTTCTGACTCGATGAGTTTACATCTTTTTTTTTTATTTAATGAAATATGGTTGATTGATGATTTTTAAGAAGTATGATGTTATAATTGCTTCGGAATGAGTGACCACGAAAGTTTAGTTATTAGATACCGTTTCATTACAGCACAGAGAGGAAAATGATTAATGATTGTCTCGTTAATCCTAGTCACAATAGCCAACATGACCAAGCTGACTCCAGTCTGATCAAAAGCTACGTTATTTTCATTGGAAAATGGCGGGAGTTTGCAATATACTTCGATGCAACACTTTTAAACAATGCCTCATGTGTAATAGAATTTAAAAAGAAATGACTGTCGATATTATAAGGCCACTCTTTTTCATTATGTAAACTAATTTGATAATCAAAGTCACTCCTTAGTAATTAACAAAAATAATGTTATATTTTGTTGTTATTCTCACTAGGTTAATGGAATCGCTATGAAACTCCAAGTGTGTGATTAAACAATAAAAATCACATACGGTACCCGACCCACTTTTGATTGAAATTGAGTCTGGTATGAGATGCGTTCCGTAATTATCTGCGTTCGAATTGAATTATATCCCGATATTCAAAGAGAATAATTTCGGAAAGGGCAAGTACTACTATTTTCTTAATACACTCTTGGATTCAAAGTCTGATATATGCAAAATTAACATTCCGTTTTTCGGTTAAAGATTAGATTTAAAACCTTTGAAATTGAATTTATCAATAATCTAAAAAGTTGGTAAAGTTCGGTTTGATTATTCCAAAGGTTATTGGAATAAATGGGGGACAATATACAATTTGTATCAGCATGGAGAAGATTTAAGACAGAATTGGAATCTTGATTAACATATTCATCCATAAGATTGATGAAAAAAAAATAATCGTAGAAAATCAAAATAGTTAATTATTTACCGATTTAAGTTTAATGCACTTCAATCACAGCAGTTTTTTAAGAAGCTTAATTTTCAAGCAAAAATAAAAATAAAACCCTGTGTAAATAGCAAACGCATTGTTTTTGCTACGACGGACTAAACTCCACAAATCCTTGATCAAAGTATAAGTAAATCATGATTTTATGTAAAATGCCACCCCCGACAAATTAACATACACACGCGCCCACGTGCATTCCACCAGTGGATTCTGGAGAAAAAAATGACAGTCTGTGCTTTCATCGCACGTTGATCTATGATGTTGTAGCCTATGGGGTATGTGTCATTGATTATTCTATTGATCATCATGACCCGTTGAATAAAATGATCATTACGGTACTTAATTCTATTTTCTATTTAAAAAATCACCTACACAGTTCTTAACTTACCTTTGTGTGTATTTTCCCACCTAGATAACTGCAATTCTGCTCTTTCTGGAATCCAGCTATCGCGTTATTGTCACCCCTCTCCAAAGAAATCAAAATACTTTTGCAAGCCTTGTTACTTCTCTTTAGAAAATCTGAACGTCGGACGCCAATTCTGAAATCTCTTCACGGGCTTCCAATGCGGCAGTGCATCATTTCCAAGATATTCTCATGTCTTGTACTGTTATAGGTTCATCAAAGCCCGAGACCCTGGATATCTCACTGACCTTATCCCTTTACGCTCTTCTAGCTCTCCCAGATCACTTCGTTCTTCTACGATCTTGTAGCTAACCCTAGCCTAGGACCCGAACATATACCACTTCTCTAGACCAGTTCGTAAGGGCAACATTGTTCAAATGAACACTCATTTCTTCTATAAGGATAGACAAATTTCAATTATGTGAGAACAACTGACATAGCAGAATGCAGAATTTGCATATAGACCAGGTGACTATACAAAAGCGCTTCAATGAACTCTTTATAAAGGGATTTGTTGCACTTCGAATGCATTAATTGTTACATTGTTCGGCCAACTGTTATTCGCTAAATAATTGGTGCATTGTTGCTTTCCAGTGGATCGAATGAAAAGCACAATTGTTGGGAATATATAACAATAATCAAGACATCATGCGCAGAATGGAACGACACATTGGTCTATTACAAACATACGTTCCATAATCCAAAATTTGGTAGCACCACTTTCAATCATTTTAACTCAATCATGCGTGCATTATGAACGTTATGTCAGTAAAGCTTTCACTGAATAACGGTTTCGTGTTTTTTTTTCTGGGACGCATTGTATAACCCTCAAGTTTCGTTATTTTTCCACATGAGGCCATTGCCAAATTTTAAAAAGAAATTAACTACTAAACAATAGTAAATTTACTTGGAACTCCTAACTATTGGGCAATAGTTTGTAGTTCCAACTAAATATGATAATCTCATACAAATTGCTTATAGCTGATTTGACTAAACGAGTTAGCAGAAACCTGAACTATTAAACACATAAGTATGCATTCTGATATAAAACACATTGTCACCACGCCTTATAGCTTGGTCACATTTGCTCTCCGGCGGCCGTACGGCGAGTAAAATACAGCCGTTTTAACATTTTTTGTACCAGCTACATGTAGGTGGTTTGAATAAAAATGAATTAAACGGCTGTTATCGACTCGCCGTACGGCCGCCGTAGATAAACTGTGACCAAGGTATTAACAACCAGCTACGCATGCGTTTCAGTCTTATGAACTAACCCATTTGGTACTGGATAGAAAATTTTAATAAACTAATACTTCTGTAATTGTTAGAAAGTCACGATAGCGTGCATTCCGTCCCAGAAATTAATCAAAACTATTACGTATGAATATTAATTCTCTTTAAATCCCAATATTTATTTGAAATGTCATACTTTACCATGGGCATACGACGATTTAACAAAAATGGAAATGATATAATGAATATGCAAGAAGAAAGCTGCCGAACGAAAATTACCATACTTTTGTATGACCATGGAAATGAAAAAAAATGACCTAGTATAACAATGAGGATATTTTGTGACGAAATCACCCTATTATCTGATGCCCTATATCAAATGTACCCAACTACGGGGCCAAAATGTCCCCAAAACTCTCATTACCACATGATGCTGATAATCAATGTCCAATGTTTGATCACACATAATGGTTCAATAATGGTTAAACAACAGGAATGCTCAACTCGGAGTTGATTGTCCATTATCATGATATTATATTTTGCCAACCAAAAACTATGGAAGCTTAAAAGTGCCACCCAGATGTTGAGATAATTATATTGGGAAGTCGACATCATGATAGCAAAAGATCAGATGACGAGATCCCAGATCTCATCATGTCCACATCTTTCAGAAGACATGATCAGATGACAAGATCCCGGATCTCATCATGTCGACATCTTTTAGAAGAGATGATCAGATGACAAGATCCTGGATCTCATCATGTCGACATCTTGTAGAAGAGATGATCAGATGACAAGATCCGGATCTCATCATGTCGACATCTTGTAGAAGAGATGATCAGATGACAAGATCCCGGATCTCATCATGTCGACATCTTGTAGAAGAGATGATCAGATGACAAGATCTCGTAACTCGTCATGTCGACATCTTTTAGAAGAGATGATCAGATGACATGATCATGGATCGAAGATCTTGTCATCTGATCATCTCTTCTAAAGGATGTCGACATGACGAGATCCGGGATCTTGTCATCTGACCATCTCTTCTACAAGATGTCGACATGACGAGATGATGTCGACTTCCCAAGATAATTATCTCAACATCTCGGTGGCACTTTTAAGCTTCCATACCAAACGGCATATTTTCTTTCATAACTCTTATATGGAGCCCCGTGTGTATGGCCCTGTCATTATGATTAACATTAGAGCCAAATGAGTAGGCCAATTACTCGAGCTGATGTTATAATTCTATTCGATTTGGCGGGAAACGGGTGATTTTGTTCTTCTGATATACTATGGTAAAAAGAACATTAAAAGGGACATTGAAAATGTCTCTCTGCTGAAACATCATATAGAAGTCATTCCAATTCAGAGTCTTCCGTTGCCTCAAATTTCCATAAATTCATTTCCGAGAACTAAAAAAAATGCCAGTGACGATCCAAAACAGTCATGATTAATTTTTTTAAGTCATGAGGATTTTATTATCTGTCCTTTTTATTCACCCTTTTTTCAAAAAAAAATGAGTAAAAGGAAGAAAAAAAATTGTCCTCTTATCAATCACATCATGTTTGATTAAAATCTGCCCGAATATCATGAATATTGTTATAAATAAATATAGTCTGTTTGTAAACAGTTCGTTACACATATAGGCTATTTCTATCTGGCATACCGCGCCTTGTCAAATCAGAACGCAATGTATGCCGATGTGGCTGATATTAAGTATTTTCCAACGAATAAAGGTAGATGAATAGATTGTCTTCAAAATTGACAAATTTCTGCAATAGTGACGATTAGAATATTTTGATTTGTTTCGTTTTATTTCAACACGGTAAAAAAAAAACGTCGATTATCCAATGACTGGTTTTCAGAGACGCCGTGCTTATTATACGAGTAAATGAAAAAAAAAGAGGTGTGTCACTTTTTATTCCTAAAAAAATGTGGATGACTGTAAATAGAAAGTTACAATAGATGATTAACATTCAAATGAAATGTCACGGAGTAGGGTATTCTCTAGCTAGACTCGATCAAAAGGAATGTTCATCTAAAATCCAGCAAGGTAAGAGACCTTTGCATGAATATATGCAAAGCCGTGAAACTTTAGCATTCATAATTTTCTTTCCCCATGTGTTTGCGTTTTTTAAGTGGATTTTATGAGTTGATGAGAAGGATATTTATAATTTTTGAGTATTTCGTAGTGCATGCAATATGTGAGTGTAGATACCATATACATGGTGAAGGTGGGTGTGGGTGTGAAGGTGTGTGTGTGTGTGTGGGAAAAAAGTGGGTGTATGTATATTATGTGGGCGTGCATAGGATGTAATATTCAACGTTAAGAGAGCCTATAATCTTATGATATTGACTGGTCATAAAGGATCTGGTTGGAAGCCACGACAGACGAAGCAACGTGAATGTGAATATTGTCAAGTTCGTGCCACAGCAATATTAATAAGCCTAATACATTTGAAAGCCGCCCATTGTTGTTCTAGAGACAATAGGTGAGATTAATGCTAAAAAAATGAAAAAAAAAAACAATGATAACGCATCGACTACTACATGTCTAGATGACGTTTTGTGGTGGTTCGGCTGTCTGCCGTGTAAGCACCGTGAATAAACCCTAGTCATCTGTCTCTCATCGGCCACAAACCTCGAGAATCGCAAGGAACTTCCAAAATATTATGCATAATTGATTGCATGCATAGTTTTTATCGTGTCGTTCTTGGCATAAAGCTTCAGTAGTGTGATAATAATACAACACTATACCATGTTTACTCGCTACAATATTTCAGGAATATGCGGAAAGGAAACGATGCAACAGATAAGGAGAACAAGAATAAAGTAATCCTTTAGTTCTTGGTGGTATGGATGGCAATTACTACTTCTACTTTTCTCGCTCGCGGCTCTCGCCTTATGTGTCATCTTTATTCAAAACACATTAGTGAAATTAAAGAAGAATACAGAAGAGTAAATCACAGGTGAATTCACCGGGGCGGGGTGGGCCTTGCCCCCTGTTTTTTTTTCACTTTGGAGAATATTGCTATACGCCACTGAGTCGTAAAGCAATGTGTTGACAAATAGCTATATAATCGACAAAATAAGGGCGGCGCTACAGGGGGCAGGGGCGACCCCTCTTAGTTTTTCTAGGTAGCATAAAAGAAAAAAACAGGGAGAAACTTTGAGAGAGAGAAAAAGAAGTACAAAACGGTATTTCAAAATGATAATCAATGTCGCAATAAGTCCAGTTGTCAAAAAGTCAGGTCGGAGAAGACATAAATTCTATAACTTTTTTTTTAAACTAAGTTGAGAACTACACTGGTTTATAAAAACAATTCTTTTTTTATTTACTCATTATTCATTTATTTGTTTTTTGTTAATTTACTTTATTAATTTTTATGTTTTTATGTTATTTTAATGAAATCTATATTTTTTTACATTTCAGTTTTATTTCATTTCCTTTTTTTTGTTGTTCATTTTCATTTCTATTTTCGGAGGGGGGGGGTGGAAAGTCAGTAGCTCCCCCAATATAAGCCAGTGCACATGACTACGACTGCAGACCACAGTTTAGGATCACCTTATATTTATTACATTCTCTGCTTATTAGCATATAGTAAGTCTCATAAAAAAGATGTCACTCATGAAGTTTTGTCTAAGACCAACGCGCTATGCACCCCCCCCCCCGCCTCCCCGGTAACGCTTCTTTATAATGTAGAGAGGTCGATCATGACCTACAAGATGATTTTTATCTTTTAAAAAAAATGAAAAGCTGTCTCGACGAATAATCCATTTGAGCCATTGCGCATTTTAACTAACGAGGTGCCTCTACTTTGGATTACTTCTCGGAGATGAACGTGTTAATCACGAGAGATTATCTTGCTAGAAAAGACACCGCCATGGCACGTACTGCTTCTCTTTTCTATTAAACCAACATCGAAATGACAAAAATGATCTAGTTTAAATCGTCTAAATCATAGGAAAACCCCTGAAATGTGTTAATATATTATTGCCAATGGCAATAACTCAATATGTTTTTAACTTAAGTAAAGACTTAATGAGATGGCAGATTTGATCCTGTTTTAATTTGCTGCTTGGCGGTTATTCACAGGAAGATCTCAGATATACGAAAGAAAGCAGAGAAAGTTAAAGGAAGCACACTACGCATGCCTACTCTTTTTTCTTCTGACGGAGCATTGATTTTTAACCGGATCCGCGGTCCTTTTTTCTTCCGTGATGTTTCCAAAATCTAAAATAGTATCTAACGAGACATTACTTCGTTAACGATTCTTATACACATTAAAACCGCCTTGTGAAAAGAAAATCGCTTGAAATAAAATTTTAAGTGTCAATACTAATCTATAAGACCTAAAACGCAGATATTTGTTTATAAATGTGAGTACTTTTATCACTGTCCCTCTGAATCGGTAGACCTATTAAGGACCATCAAACCAATAGTCGATTTAATGACAAAAAAGGTGATCAAAACGACGAAACTTTTAATAAGGCATGAATCGAAGGTTTATCGTTTATCGTCGATTTGCATCGAGTAATGAATGTTCTTTTTGCGGTAAAGATGAAGAAACTTATAGACATATTTTTTATGAATGTGAAATGGTTAAAGTATTATGGAGATTGTGTAGCAATATATTAAAATTTCCGATTCTTAAAAGCTTACAGTGGAAGGATATCCATGTTGGATTAGACGAGACAACAGAAAATAGACAATTATTAAATCATATCATTTTACTTATCAAATTTTTAATATATCACGGAAGGGGGAATCATCAACTACCAACTGCTGAAGAGATTCAAGTAAAGCTTTTTAAAAGTAAAGAAGAAGAAGAAAAATTGCTATAGAGCGAAAAACATTAACACAGCATTATAAAAAGTGGGAACACCTAAAAAACAATTAAGAAGGATGAGAGAGAGATGGTTTTGCCCGGTTTCCACACGTGCGGGGTTGGCTGGTCTGTCTGTCACTATAGACTGTCCTCTTTTCATTACTTTGCTTGTTATACTTCTTTCTTTCTTTCCTTTCTTTCTTTTTTTTCTTCCTTTTTCTTTTTTTTTCTCTCTTTATTTTCCTTCCTTCTGCTTTTCTTAATTTGTTTTTGTATTTTTTTGTACTGTCCAATTGTTTTATGTCTCTTCTGTGTGTGTCTGTGGGGGGGGGGTGCACTCAAACCATTCCATTTCCATTTCCATTCCATTTTTTATTGTAAATTTCATTCAGTTTAATCAATATTGAGTAATAAATTTTCTACACAACTATTGTATGATTTTTGTGAATTTATATTGGTTATAAGTGGTTAATTTTTGTTACTGAATTTATCCACTGTATATGATTATGTTAACACCATGAGTATTTGTACGATGATTTGTATTGAACTGAATGATTAATAAATATTATTACAAAACAAAAAAAAGTCACAAATGTAGCTGCCATAGTGCCATGCCAAATTCAAAAATTCAAATTAACTCAGACACCCGATATTATTCACGTGATGTGAAGGGGGGGGTGGTGATGGTTATTGTTTATCAAGTTCGTTAACCTTTATGCAGCCGATGATCCATTTGTTTTACGCAGCCGACGAGCCAAAACGATAGCTCTTCTGATATTCATGTACACACTTACATTTTGCACATAAAAGATGCAGAATTGTACCGATTTTGTCACACACACTATTTTCATTTCCCGTCAGATACCAGTGTATATCAAAAGCTGAGTAAACCCATTGTATTAACGAAATTTGAAATAATTACGAATTAATTAATTTCGATTTTCTTCTAATTCGATTCAACAATTAACAATCGAGAAACGAGACTTATTTTACCTACATGTATAGCAATATTCTTCAAAACCTTGTTGTAGAATCGAACTCTTGTAAGAAAAAAAGAAAGAAAAGAAACCATCAAAGAAATTATCCTTTTTAAACCTGTTATTTTTTAAACTCGCCCATCTATTGATCAGCTTCATTATTGTCTAGCATGTAGATCGTCGATATATTATATGGCTTCGACACAAGGTCGGCTTATAGAGTTGAGATTGTTAGTTTCGTAATGATTAAATGAGCTTATGGGCGTTGTTCGCAATCGCGACTGGGCGGATTCTACAAAATAGAAAACCTATTGTCAAAATGCCCTTCTTGACAAAGCAGTCTATGGCGAAAATCGGTGAATCCAACCTTGGAACAGTTTCGTCCTGGAATCTGGACAAAAGACACATTTGCCATTTTCGTCAGCTCAGAATCTAACGTCCCGGTTGACTCATTTTCTACAAAGAGCTTCGGCGTTCGTTGTGATTTGACTTCAATAGATTTTCTATGTTATAGAATCAGTCCCCGTCGCAATTGAGAAAACTAATTTATTCCGAAAACAAGAACGTCAAAATTTGGCAAAATGAAAGGCAATCGAAATGATCAAGATGATTTTAATGTAACAGCTTCATAAAAAAAAATCTTTCGATTCTGGAAGCGTTTTGAATTAAATATGATACTTATATTTAGATTCAACTGAATCAATTCTTGAGATTTATCGTAATAATATCTTTGTGCCATCAAAACAAAAAAAAAACCTAAATGCGACGTATAACATAATCCTTGTTGATTTTCGTGGTGTATTTTGCAACACTTTTGCCATTGAAAATCTTGCATTTTTAGTTTTCACATGAGGAAGTTTTTTAATTTCACGACGTATTCAATAACACAGTAAATGTACTGTCAATGTACGTCAAATGACAGCAAATAATTGGGAAGTCTTTGTCGGAAATTTTGAACCGGAAAAGTTCCAACCTACGTTTCGCAGCTGACGAAGATTGCAAACATGTTGTTTGTCCAGAGTCTCGGCAGTTGCCCCTCTCCCTGACATTTTGAAAACTTACATTTTTTAATTGAAAATCTTTGAATGAAATTAAACAAAAGTTTGCGTGAAATCCTTCAATTTCACTTCTGAAAATGCAAAAATGCTCCAGTGACAAGCTTGGTCGCGAAGCTCTCCAAATTTCCAGTTTCTTCGAATTTTTTACGCGCTCGCCCCCTCCCCAAGAAAACATTACTGCGTACAGCCATGGTCCAGGACGCGGACATGATTCGCCAATTTTCGACAGACTTTTTGGTTGTCAATTTTCCTTTGACGGGCATTTGAAATTTTCTGTTCTTGATTTCGTCGTGCGAGGCATCGTTAAAGTGAAATCTCTCTATCATTATTTTACTGGTTAATTATAATAATCCAAAATAATGAACCGGGAACAACATATTCATGCCCAACATTGGCTTGTGTACTATGCTTTCTTTAATTAACGAAGACTTACGAGAACAGGGGCCCGTTGCAGAAAGAGTTGCAATCAATCGAAACTCTAAAAATCATGCGCAACTTGATTTTCAACCAATCAACAGCGCGCATTTGGGACTTGCGAATGATATTTTGACTTGCGTTTAAACGCAACTCTTTCTGCAACAGACCCCAGAACAATGCCAATCCTTTTTTAATAAGTGCAGTACATCGACCTATACACCGACAGTTAGTATACAGATCAGTAATACATGACATCGTCTTAAAGCAAGAACAAATATTATCCCTCATAAGAATGATGTCAACATTAGTTGACATAAGTTGCAAGAAGGCGGAGATTAAGCACATAAAGAAAGGGGGAGGAGAAAGGTGGATGATAGCACCGATGAAAATATTATGTGTATGTAATAAATGCACGATCTCTTAGTTTCGCGAGAACTACATAAGAAAGGAAGCAGAAAGTTTGAGATTACAATACCATGCTTTAATCAATTCTCATTCACAAAATATACTTTCTGTACACGATAAAGAAAGCTTGATTCTCACATAATCGTTCAATGATATACATATAACACTTTCATTGACATGACTTAGAAGTCCCCTAAAACATATGCCTAATTGTTTAATTCCCAGCAGCATTTCACTTGAAAATATGCCAGAAAGTGGTAGCTATCTACATTGCAAAAAAAGTATACATCAAACTAGATACAAATGTTATTTAAAGATCAATATATATATATATATATAGTTCTTCTTTTTTTTGCCATTCGCCGTAAAACAAAACATTAACAATAATTCAAAATAGGTTTAATAAAGACGGAAATAACGTGTAAACATTTAAATCGAAAGATTAGAATTAAAGCCCAAGTCCCTGGCAGGAAAAGTGTGAAACTAAATGCCGATGGCAGGGCAAACAAATGTAGAGTATACAGATATAAGAAATAATATATGATAATATCTATATAGATGAAGAAGTAAAGGAAAAGAAAATGTTGAGTATGGAGAAATGGACGTGGAGAATAAGCATAAATCGGGTGAAATAACCACTGTCGAATACAATTCAAACATTTATATCATGATGGGATCAACAGCATATATGTCATGAAAGGGAACCTTGCAAAATGAATACGCCATGGATTACAAATAGCATCTGCGGGAAATACGACAACAAGAACATAATAAATTGATAAGGCTGATAGTAATGATAACAATGATGATGAAACAAAACAATAACTTCAAACTAAATATTAATTTGTTTTTAAATACTTTTTGGAAGCTCTGCATGACGGATTATTCCTAAATAATATCATAGCTGATCCACAGGACACAGCCAAATCAATTCATTATCATTATCCCATTTAATTAATGTGAGTTTATTGCTCAAATGTTTTACTCTCTATTATTATTGTGAAGAAATATGGAATAACATATTGAAACTTGTGTATCGATACATCGTGACCCTAAAGTTATTTTTGTTGAATATCCACTGTCGTGTTCATGGGTGCCTCATTACGTGTTTTAAGACTAGGGGCCCGTTTCATAAAGGACTTGCAACTGTTGTAACTTTGCCATTATGGCAATAACCATGGTAACCTTGATTATGATTGATCATGAGCCCCGTTACCATGGTAGTTGCCATTATGACAAAGTCACAACAGTTGCAAGTCCTTTATGAAACGGGCACCAGTTTTAGGAAATATCTGAAAGAAAAGACGAGTCGTGAAATTCTCGATAAGCAATTTCGAAACCGGACTGAAAGACACAACAGAACAAGACAGAGGATGATGGCTATTCTTTTGGCTTTCAAACATTCACTTATCGATATCCCTTTCAACTTTCGGTTACTACAGGACGTGCAGAGAGCTTATGATTTTGTGAAACTCAAGAAAAAAACAAACAGCTGCAGTTATAAAGCAGATGTGTGAAAGTGGAGATAAATTTCACCTCGGAAATATCGGTTTAACTTTGGGACCTTCTTACATTTACACCCTGAACGTGACTAAAATTGCTGTATTTCTTCATCTTTATATGCCTTGTCGAACATACATTATAATTAGATGAATGAAAGATAGGTTGTAGCTTTGGGTATTTTCTCAAAGCTTCCTAGTTTCGGACTTCCATAGCAAGTAACTGTGTTGTTTGCATTCATTTATACACTTTTTTCTGTTAATGGACTATTCCTATTTCAGAGATTCAAAACAAGTAAATTGACAAGATGATAGAATTGGTTATAATATCGTGTTTTGAAATTTTATTGTCTTTTCACACAGTCAAAACTAACTTAAACAACCTGTATGCACTTTGCACGGCCTAGTTTAATATATAAACTTATCTGCTGTAGTTTAAGAGCTCATATAAATTTTTCATTTCATTCAATTCAATTTCGTTCATTTTCCTTTCCAACAACTACAATTATTCGATTTTTATCGTATATCTTAAAAATAAACATAAAGAAAATAAAGCATTTCATCCTGGTCTCCAGGAAATTATGAATACGTCTCTTTGCTCAGAATACAAGACACAAAGTTCCATCTTTATTCCAGTAGTAAGAAACATGCTATGAGTGAGTAAAGAATAATATGTATCACACACACGTTTCGAAAAATATACATTCAGCAAATACTTCTTTCAACCCGCCAGCCACGTATTCTATTGAAAATGAATAAAAACAACAAAATACCGATAAACAGTTCCAAAAATATGGAGAAGGAAATTTGATAAAAAAGGCAGCGCTTCAATCGATACTTCCATCGAACATAATCGTCTGGGGTTTCCTGAAAGAAGGATTACGTCATTGAAAGATGGAGTGCATGGGGACGTGACCTTCCTCAACGGTTGAATATATTCAAATGCAGCAGGTCTTCCTCGTAGTATGAGAGTAGAAACATGAGGGCCCAGCCAACCAATAAGCCGATATTTTGACAGATAAAAACCGCCAGCTTGGATCTCTTTTCTGATTTTTCGTTGAGCGCCATCTGTCGATTACATTTCATACGCAAAGAGAAAAGAGACATAATACGTGATAAGAATTTTGAATCGACAATCTACGATCACCGATACCCTTTCTTCGGAAAAAAAATCATATCATGTGGAAATCTTAGTGCGGTTTTAATTACATAATTCCCTGATGTAAAATTCTTATGATGAACTTCAATTCAAAGCAATGCATTCAATGATATTGATCATATTCACCAAACATATTTTTCGTTTAAGTTACATCTGAATCAACATGGCTTCACTTTTCAACGAAAGAATTTTTATCAAAGTCAATAACTTGTAGTAAAGCCGTCCTTATACCTTAACTTTTGTGAAAACACTAAGTCGATTCGTGAAGCCATACACATCAAAGACAAATTTGCCACTTTTTAAGGAATAGATTTTGACGATTTATTTTGTCAAACTTCTTATTGGTAAATGTTTAAAAAAATGATGCATTACTAAATCCATCCAGATTATTGAGGCAAATAAAAAAAATGTTCCCAAAGACCCCAAGAAAGAATTATTGTATAAACATCCAAGAGATAACTTCAATCAAGTGCTTTAAGTTGTTCAGATTTCTTGTCACGGCCGGGAAAGGGGGGGGGGGTATTTTCCGGGGCATGCCCCTCCCGGGATTACTGTCCACAATCTGCTATTTTCTCTCCCTCTTGTAGCCCTTTTCTAGCCGTCTTGTAGCCCTTTCAAAAAATGGCGAATTTTGTCAATGCAGATTTCTCCTTTGAAATTAGTACATGAAATGGCTACAAAACGGCGAATTTTATCCAATTAGATTTCTCCATATAGACATTAGTACATTAAGTAGCTACAAACAGCAAAATTTGTCTATTTTGTGCAGCTTTACTCACTGTGGTTGCTTTCTGTGTAGTTATTATGGTCGAGAGAGCACATATGAAATGACCGAAATAAACAGTGAAACTTCAGCCTTTAATGTGTGCTTACTCAGGCATGACCTGACGGTATTATATATTTCACAGAAATCTTATAGTAAGTCCAAAAAGTCTAACATGCCCAAGAACATTTAAACCAAGTTATATCTTTTTTAATAATGAAAAGTTACGCCATTTTTATGTAGGAAATTTCCATTTCTGCGTTATAAAACACAAGTTATAACAGAGAGAAGGATCTGATGAATAAAGCGAAACAATGAAATAATAGCAAAATTATGTATCTGGTAGGCGATTATTATGCTGGAAGGCCGACCTTTATCATTTAAAAAATTTTTTTTATGCTTTTTGACCTAATTTCTGCCGGAAACAATTGCCGCATTGGAGGCTGTTCCACAAAGTAATAATTATTATTTCATCTAAATTTCCTGCAAATTTAAAGAAATTTGCCATGTTCTTTTTCTTAATCCCCGCCCTCCGAAAAAGTGGTAATTGATATATCATACCTCTTGTAGCCAGCTATGTCTATTACTCATCGCTGGTGATCTCTTCAACGAAGTCGACGATGATCCGTGAGAGTGACCATGACCGTGATCACCTTTCCGTAACATTCCACCAAACTAAAAAAACAAAGGAAGCACATAAAAAATTCATAGAAGTGCCAAGGTTCATTGTTATATAAGTAAAATTGTATGAGCAAATACATTCGTTCATTTAGTTATTTCCTCTTTAAGGACATTCATAGCATATAATGATTAAGAATATTCCAGAATGTCTCAATAAAGATTTGTTAGGCATGCTATTTAATGAGATAGGGTAATCTTTGTTATTTCTGGAATGTACTAAGATAGACAATAGAATGCTATAGTGGCAGTGAAAAGGACAATAGGATTACCTATGTTGTTTACATTGTTAATTTCACTGAGGTCATTCAAGAGTCTTCCAGAAGTGGACTATTCTAGGAAGAAGGATAATGTTCGTTTTATAAAGACAATACTTGAAGCTTCCAGAATAGTGGATAATTTGTATATAAGCTGGCAGTTCGCAGTGGCGGATCCAGAGGGGGGCGCCCCGGGCGCGCCCCCCCCCCCCTCTATTTTCGCCGGATTTTTTTTTTTTTTTTTGATGGTTATATTTACTGGATTGGTACAATGTAGTCAATTTCAAGGGCTAGATCTAGTCAAAACTATATTTTAACTTACGCTCATGGCCTTTGTGTTCGCACAAATGCACCTCTGTCATACTATATTGCAATATGTAAATTCCGGAATTCCAGGGCGCGCAAGTCGATTGGTTGGAAAGTTGCACCACTTGTAATCGGGAGTTGCAGTGCCCAGTGTGAAGATGTTGGATTGGATATCATTTTTTCCCGAAATTTTGTGTTTTTTGTAACATGCGTTTGTCCGTCTTTATGGCAAATACATGTAAATTGTAAGTAACAGATCGCGAGAGAAAGTGTCAACGATGCGAATGATAATGTCTATCCCCGACATTATTCTTCACTCAAAGATGAAGCCCTATATCGGGCGCCACGTGCGCAGCATTATCATTCTGCCTTGGTCATGTACGTTTTCACTGAAATGTATAGGTCAGACATATTTGTATTTAATGTAAACTAACTTTTACACTTTCTGGTAGATTCAGAGGCATATTATCCAGGGCGCCCCAACTAAGTTTCGCCGAAGCAATCATTCCAACGAATTATCAAGGAGCAAAATTGTATATTCTCAATCACCAGTCGACAAATGACAAAATGGGAGGATACGGTATTAAATCTAAAGCGGGACATTCTCATAACATTCCTCCAATCGCGCTTACGTGATAATGCATTGTACGGCAAAACTTCCTTGAATTAATCATGCATGTCATAGAAATACATTTGGGTGTGATATTCGTTATTAAATAATTACTGAAGTATTTCACTTACGAAAAACGTATATAATATTTTGTGGCTATGCCCACAGAACCTCGAGACTTGCACAGGCAGCAAACGGGATGTATATACAGTGCGTATCAAAAAAAAGTTTACACTTTGAAAAAGCCCTGGGAATTGAAAAATATACAACATGTGGGTAATTTTTTCATATATAATCTTGGGTTTGGGTCTCATCTATCCAATGAAAGTAAAAGTTTTGACAGAATGTTACGCTTGAGTGAGCACTGTCCATTTTTGTAAAGCTCGCAGAAATGCTCATTTTCATACTGTGTCAAGGGGAAAGGGTGAAATCAAACTTACCCTGCGAAAAATTTCTCTTACATTTCCCTTGCACTTTTAGTCACTTGAAATAAAACGGATACATTCAAGCATTTTGCAACAATTTTGCCACCCAAATTGAAATTTCAACACTTAGTAAGCACAACCTTTACCCTATTTGTGCCAGCTGGATCTGGGGGCATAACTGAATCTGAACAAAAGTTTACATCAGACATCTCCAGCAATTTTTCACTAAGTTCTTATCATTTAAAGTGGGTTTACATTTCATTTTTCATTTGAACTTGTTTCTCCACACTTTTCCCAAGCTTGACAATGATTAACAAAATAAAAATCAAGCCTAAGCCATTTCATGTAAATCACATCTCTGTGTAAGCAAATATCGTCACAATGGCCTCGGTGTGTGGGGGAGTGGTGTGGGGCGCAATGCACTCTTTGAAGTATTTTGTGCAAGGAAACAAGTTACAAAAAGGTAAAAGATATCCTCAAATCAATTTTACTAGCTAAATTCCACGTGTTCTTCATGATTAAGGTCTACTTTTATTCGCATAACTATTTCAAAGTTCTGCGCAAATCATTTTTCACTAACTTTTCAAAAGTAAGTGGTGCTCACTCAAGCGGAAATATTTTTCAACAATTATAACGTCATTTGCTTAAATGGATCTGTACCAATGCTAAAATGTGGAAAAATCTTCACGATATTACAAATGCATAATTTTACAGGATTTTTTCTAAGTGTAAACTTTTTTTGTGATACACACTGTAGTGCAGAGCTTTAAAAGTATATCCCTTATATATTATAGTGTGAGTAATTAAATTCCACTATTTCGTCTGTTCTTCGTTTGTCTTGCATAAATAAACTTTCCATATTTTCATCTTAAAAAAATAAAAGTCATGATTGAGCTCAAACTTGGCAGGAATAGCTTTGCCCAACAGAAGGCAATCAATACAGTTTACAACATTTACTTTGTTGGTTGGAAAGCTAGTATACATTGATTCAACATGTAGAAAAAACATCAAATTGGAAGCCTATATGAATTCATGGTCTAAACAAGTTGTAATTTCATAAATGAAAAGCTTACAAAATGCCTTCTGAACTCTGTATACCGAAGACGAGCCTCGGTTTATTTTACATTTTCTGCCACTGATAGTTATAACTTATACAATTATGGACTGGATATCAAAGCTCCTTACATGTATTTTCTAGCATTTTATCATTGACCTTATTTAATTATTTGTGGTATAGTTTTAACAAGTGCTTCGTAAAAATTGATTATCTTATGTTAAAATAAATATGAATACAATTTCATCCTGGCTGGTCATAAGTTAAGATGGCAACGCGATGAGAGACTTTGAACGTAAACAATAAAAATGATGAGAATCCCCTTAAGAAGCATTATATTACTTTGAGGTTGTGCAGAATGACTGGATTATTGAAGATGATTTGAAAATAATACGAGGGAAAAGGTTGATTACCAGAAGATGATGTCGTTTTTTCTGTAGTTTGTAACAATTTACTGTGCATTTTGGGGAAAAAAGAACCAAATTTTATGCATGTTGCCATACGACTAAACAATTCTCGTTTGAAACACACAATGTAAATACACAAATGACAATAAACAGAATGGATTATTCGGAACTTATCGATTACAAGTCTCAGTTTCGTATCATTTAAATTTGACGTTTCAATCACACGATGCAAGCAAGTGAAGAGCCTTTGCCAAATGTTTATACGGTGTGTGACTGGAAACCAGCTCCTAAATGAGTCAGTATGTGTCTTTTATTCATGAAGTTACAGTGATTTAAGTGTGCATTTTTCTTCTAAAGGTGCTCTCAAAATACGACTTTTGGACATGATTTTTTGAAAAAGTCCTTGCCGTGGGAGGGGGGTATCCCCCCTCCCTATCCCCCCTCCCACACCCTCCCCCCGCTCGGTCGCTTCGCTCCCTCGCCGCTGGCGCCCCCCTATTTCAAAATCCTGGATCCGCCCCTGGTTCGTCAAGGACATCATCATATCAGATCAAAACTCAGAATTTCACACTAGACTTAATGTCAGAGCATAGTTTATTTCCAACTGGAATGTAAAATTTATCTTCCGTGGAATTATTTACACGCCATCAATGAACTGTTTGCAGTTACTTTGAGAGAGGAATTATCAGTTCTCTTCGAAATCATCAACCTGTTTAATGAACGATTTTAGACCCATGGAATGCTGAAATTAACTGTTAATCATCATCAACATCGTCTTCACAGATATTTCAACTCGTTACAGTGACTCTTGTTATTCATCGTGCTTCAACATCAATTTCATCATCGCCATCATTGTGAAATTTAATTTAAGGAAACATCGCCAACCAAATTGGATTTTATCTGAATTAGATACGCCACTATCATAACTTTGGATTGATATCTGACACTTCAAGAGATGTAAGATCATTATTATTTTTTATGTGTTTAGTGTATGGTAATTATTTCCTGTACTGAAAAAAAAAGGAAATCAAATTTAAAACTTAATTTTCATTGTGATTTTGTTGCAGTATCGTAACATCATTACGTCATGTACGTTGTGGTCAATGTTCTAAATATGGGGAGCCAAAATGACAAGTACCTACTTACCTATCCTTTTAAAAGCATTTTTTGTATACATATCATTATCATTATTATTATTACTATTATAAATATTATTATTATCATTATTTATTAATTCCCGTAACTTAAAGTCACGAAAATCTTCCTTGGAAACCACACAGATTTACCTCACTTAGTCATAAAAATAATATAGTTCACACTAACTAAAAACACTAAAACACTAATGCGCTGGTCAATACGCTTGCCACTTAATATGTAGATCGATTCAACTCTAATTGTCTAAGTACAGATTTTTTCTCGTATGATGTATCATAAGACAAAACAAATTACAAGCATGATACTTTGACTCCATTATTTTTTTCTTTTCTATATTTTGCCACATTCTACGATAAACGATATCTCGTTCATGCATTGTGAATGCTGAATATAAACAATATGATGATAATAGGCTGCAAGATTGACATGACTTGTTTATAATCTATTTTTTGTATATATACAGGAACAAAAGTAGCCAAAAGGTCACTCAGCTTTCCGTGACAGCTCAAGAAGTATGACCATGACTACATTTGGCATGGGTAAATTGACCCAATCTCACAATGGACTATTTATATCCTTGTATGTAAAACAAGAATCGGGAAACGCCTTTTAACCAAAATAACCATTTGAATCGATAAGTGCACGTTTCCTTCTTTGTTTTGCGTTTAAAAGAAAATTCATTTGAGTAGTATTTCGCTCTCCGTAAAGCATCAATGTTATGTTTTTAACGCGTGTCACTTCCTGATATTTTTGGTTGTGTTATTGAACGTATTTATAGGGTGAAGGGGGTACGTGTCCTGGGTGCACTTTCAGTGGTCGCATATATAAAAATGAAGAGAAAAGGCAAAGGAATTGAGGCGAAGAAAAGGAATACCACTGAATGTGATTAATACCCCCGTCCTAAAACGATGTTGATGCAGTTTACAACACATTAAGAAAAAATGAAACATACATATCTTTACACTGGGATGATTTATATATATATATAAAATAAACTTTGAAAAATGCGCGATTTTAGCACGTGCCCCGGGCACCGTTTGTCCTAGATACGCCACTGATGTACATACAATTCTTTTTATTGACACTTTCTTGAAACAAAAACAGATACAAGGATATGCCAATTATGATCCGAGTAGCATAATTCAAGGAATCGTAGGCATATTTTAACATACCACTCTAAAAAAAAACCAAATGTTGATTATTCGAATCAATATAACGAACGACGTCATTGTGATATATCAAGAATTCTTTATGGAATACATTGACACAAAAACCTTGTCTAAAACTAGGACGTCTGTTGCACTTTTTGGAAAATCTGCCAGGATTATTGTCAAAATGCGGCTTTGGTAGTGTTGTTGCAGGTGTTTTAAAATCTCTACTATCCACTGGCGTAAATCCGGTCTGAGCAGTGCGGGAAGATAACATTATACTGACCTGAAAATTCAAAATTTGGGGGATACGCCCATGGGTGTCGATCGGTATTCATGGTTGGGGGAATGACTGACACAAAATTTGTTCACTGAAAGGGATTTTTTTTCTTTTAGTTTGGAGGGGGTCGTCTTTGGTATTTTTTAATACGAGTCTTTTTTTTAGGGTGGCAGGCATAAAGAGCAAAGTTTATTATCTTAAAAGCTGCGAGCGAGCAAAAAAAATTGACCATTTTAATACAAAATCTAATTTTGTGATAGACATGATCTTTTAAAATATATATCATATTTCTTCCATTTCTTTCTCTTTCCTTCTTTCTTTGTTGTGAAACATTCTTGGAGGTCCATGGCCTCCATACCTCACGTCTGCATGGCAGCTAGTGGGGAAGAAGAAGTCCTTAAGTTTTAAGTATAATGTTTGCTTTATTTCTACAATACTAGATACTTAAATGGACTATAGCTATAATGCGAGCGCGAAGCGTGCATGAGCTGAAATTTTGGGAAAAATTGACCTGAAAATGAAGCATTTTAAAGTCTCTTATCGGTTCTCATGGCTATATCCATTTTATACATTCTTTAAAATCACAATTCTAATTTTTAAATACATTTTCTTTAGTATACGCAATGTTAGCTGTTTCACTAATGCCAGGGCGATGTGCGAGCTGAATTTTTTTGAAAAATTGACCTGCATTCCATTGTCAAGCATGCATGCCCATGGTCTTCATAATAATCAAATTGCAATATTTCTGTGCATGCAAAGTCAAATTTTCATTAGGTGGACATGCGTTCTTACTGATTGCTTATTCCATCTTCTATCAATTTTTCGCAAGACATGTTTTTTTACATCCTGGATAAAGACGATCAGTGCCCATAAGCATCTACAATATTGATCTTACTCTGATGGGATCTAACAGGCCTACATGTACAAGGAAAGAGTGCAACTTTTGTAATACAAACCGAATCTCCAGAGGAGATATTTCGCATTTTTGATCACTTTAATCTTTTTTAAAAGAAATTGGATGGACATACCTAACATTTGATCATGTTGGTTTTGAGATTGTAATATCAAAATAGAAAAAAACACATCATTTGGTGATAAAGAGACAGTATGATAAATGAAAATAGTCCAAATGGATTAATAGGGAATAAAGAGATGGAAAGAAGACACAGGCCAGTGAATTCACATGTTTATGTCAAGAAATACAGAAAGGTGAATGTGGGCTTGGGGACAATTAAATTTAACTGTAATAATATGAATGAATCGTCGAAATGAAATCTTACCAAATCAACCATTGAAATATATAGAAAAAAGCCAGCGGTGATTGCGAAAAGCCACTGTTGGGCGCCCTCTCTCGTCCCAATAATTATACCTAGATATAAACCTGCGAAGGCTGAACAACCGCTGGCGAAGTTCCAGAACACCGCTCGTTTGTTGCTCATTCCATTCTCTATTAAAACACCAAAGTCACCTTTCATAAAAAAATAAATGGCAAATCCCCAAAGAACATGTTAATATCATCGAACTGGCAAGACCAATAACACTAGCACACGACAATGTCAAGTATATTGATAAAGATTAATATTGAGATAAATTGATTTGATATAAATTATTTGATACATATTATCTGTACGATTTAGAAAAAAATGCTGTAAACTGGTAGCTGAATTAACCGATTCGAGGAAAAATGCAATCATCTGAATTTATGCCATATCTGGGAAGCCACACTCAATCTTTATTTCACGTCTGTATGTATTATGTCTTCTTTCTTTTATTCCCCCTCCTTTACTTCATTCTTGTTTTGCCTCCACAGTTTCAAGACGAACGGGAAAAAAATATATTCGGCTCGTTACGCCACTGCCCCATACCCCATCGGCCAGCGGCACCCCTGTGATATCGAAGACAATGTACTTACCGAGCTCATGTGGTATTTCGTGGCATAATATAGCAATACTCGTCGATATTCCAACAAATATATTGGACGTGAAAGCCGCTCCTAACACTAAACCATCCATCACGTTGTGTAAGGCATCCCCTAACAGCACCATGATCGAAACAGGTGTTAATCCTATGGGAGTTAAAAAATGATTAAAAAAATACTTTTCTTTTCTGCATTTGAAGATGGAGTTATGAACGAGACCCACCATCCCTCTATACACAATAAAAATATCGAAGAAGAATTAAAGGTGATATTAAATCATAATAAACTTGTCAAGATTAAAAAACATATATTTATGGACAGATTTTTGATGATATATATTATGTATCGGGGCGGGTAGCTCTACATGTTTTTCAGTTTGTTTATTCGTTGTTTGTTTGCAAGCTACATGTTTGCATGTTAAAACCTGAAAATGGGACATTTGAAGCATTTTGTTTTATAGTGATAATGACGTATTTCTAAGCAGTAATTCACATACTTGTGAACGTGAACCTTTGAGACCAAATTTGTGACGCCCGGGGACGCGGTTACGAAATTAGCAAACATTATGTAAATGGGTGTCAGACTGAAATTGCTCTAAAACATATATAATATACATGACAAAGTCAATACAAAATCTGTTTCATGTAAAATTTCTGAATGAGTGATTATTCTTACTTTTATTGACAATATAGCCATTAATTTGATGATATTTACGACTGAAATAATGTCCCCGATTAATTTTGTCGCAAAATATTAAAAAATAAAAAAGATAAAGAAATACAAATAATAAAATGCATTAAAAAATTACTTTGGTACCGGATTTTTTTCCTTGACAGTTTTCAAAATGACACGAAGTATATTTTCACCACAATTAGCTTTCTAGGAGCTTTATTTAGTGAATAAGAGCAAAAAGTATGATTTCATGAATAAATTAGCATAGTTTATTCATGTTTCAACATTTATGACTTTTTCCAATTTACCTGTGCAACGATACAGATTATGAAATTCTCTACCTAAGGCAAATTGTTGTCACGATCGCACGATCCACAGCCGAGATCTTTAGGCTTGAAAATAGCCAAGATAAGCTAAAGTTAATGATCTATAATAGCAAGATATGAC
The DNA here is from genome assembly GCF_018143015.1 of Lytechinus variegatus. Lineage (NCBI taxonomy): Eukaryota > Metazoa > Echinodermata > Echinoidea > Temnopleuroida > Toxopneustidae > Lytechinus > Lytechinus variegatus. Next base: position 46,809,023 of record NC_054742.1, read on the forward strand.
TCTCATTTAATAGGTAATGCGAGCGCGAAGCGCAGGCAATATTTACATTCTTGAAAGATTTTCTATTCTCCAAGCCTTCCTCTTACCTGATCTTATACATTTTTCTTTCTTCACTTGTCTTTCATCTTTCTTTCTGTTTCTCCTCTCATTCATGTTCCCCCTCTTCTTCAATTTACTTTCTTTTCCCCTATTTATGCCGCCAATAGCCGCCAATTTTTACTAGCTTTCTGAACTTATTATTTCGTAAACATTTTTACTTTCTTTGTTTAGAGATTGAGTCTAAATGAAATAAATCTGGTAAGTGTTCATGAAATACACTCAGTCTTGTCCGCAAATAATGTTTAAAATTTCACTGTTAAAAATACCACAAAACTATTTTCATTTCAACAATCTTCAAAACATCTGATAATTCATAATATTAACAAAAAAGGTTAGTTAATATTGAGAGTTCTACTGAAAGTTATTTCTGCTATATTTTGAAATAATTACTAAGACCAAAATAAAAAAATAAAATATCTGTAATTGAGATTTTACAGCTAGTTGTATAGTTTAAACCTCACATCATACGTCATACGTGATGGTAGTTAATATCTATTTCTAAATACTTTGTCTTGCGTCTATACAATTTTGATTGAAATATTTATTAAACTTAGCGCTCAATATACCAATCTTGTTAAAGTCTAGAATTTGTTTTTACCTCTCATCAAAAACGATCTGTCATCTTCATCCTTTTGTTCTTGAACGAGACTCTCAAAACCTCGATCTTCCGCGTCATTATTGCCATTCATGTTAATCGATAATGGCTGCGAAAGAAATAGTCAAGATAACGTAAAATATATAATTATTGTAAGATTGTTTTGATCTCTCAAAAGCGTACATGCACCCTAAAGCAATCTCAATTAAACAAATATATATGCAAAACAGCATGAGAGAGAGCCCCTTTTTATACTGATCACAACTAACGTTCTTAATTCAAATCAAATAATTCCGAATCCTTCATTGGTTTAACATTATTTTCAATTTCTATTCTTTGTAATTAACGAAATAATTTCTTTGTTTCTTAAAGAATTATGAGTAAGAAATACAATATATGCATGATAAGGTTGCTACCAGTCAATTAAACACCACAATTTAAAAAGCTTTTGAGGGTGATTGTTGTTTTGATATTCTAGCGTGAAAGAAGTCCTTGGACCCCGTTTTTATATAATTAGACCTGCTACCAATGGCATGTATACAAACAGTGCTATAAACGACTGAAATAAGAATCTTAGTGACCAATACCATTTTTTTAAAGCGACATGGCGTATTCAATATTTTATTGTTCGAAAGAATATGAAACTATATTTCCCTTGGCAAGACAAGATTGTGTCTGATTTTCCAACACCATGCCTAAGGAATTGAAAACGTACTATTTCGATGACCGTTCTGCTTCATATCTTTAATAGGGGAAGCAATACATAAATTAAAAAGGAATACGTTGAAATACACACTTGATTAAATTTTAGCGAGTACTGTCATCATATAACACTCCACTGATTGTAATCAAAATTGACTAATACATATAAAGTATTTGATAGAAATTGCCAAAGAACTGCGGCTCTGATTTGATACAAATAACAATTTGATAAATGACGTGCTAACATGGCAGTCATATTATATTGAAGAGATTACCGTTAAAGTGCTAGGTTCGGGAAGATTGGGAATGCCATTGTCTGTATCATTCAGCCACACTTGCTCTGATTGTTGGTTGAATACTGATGTCTTCTCATCGCAATCCTTGTTTGGAAAAGAAATAATAAGATATTATTCTACAGATTATTTTATAGACTGTGAAGAGAATAGATTCAAAGCTCACAGTAAACACGTGAACAGACTACCCCCCCCCCCCCCGCTCTTAATCGCAGACGCATGCAGCTTGGGAAGGTTTCGCTGACTTTCCTCAATTACAATATGACATCTATCTCTTTGAATTAGATTTATGAATTCACGTACATATTCTTCAGGTCCAGTGATATTACATTTGGTAAATGAAATAGCTGAATGCATTCCTAGTAAATACCAATATCTTCTATTCACATTTACTCTTCTATTATGAACACAGGTATGTATATATTTTAACATTGACTCGCTCTCATTGAGTTCAAATGTTTATTTTTATTTAAAAAATAAGGAAATTCATATTTTCGGGAGGGGGCGCTAGACTTTTACATCCAAAGACAATACTAACTTCTACTAATCTTGAACATCTTCTTGTCTCCGCATCTTCACTTTTCTTTCTGCTAAACAAGACATTCATCAAGGATTCAAAGAGAAAGAAGAAGTAAATAGCCCCCAGAACCGTCGCCATTTTGTACATGATATTCATCATATCGACCTCAACCAACATCACGCTGTGATCGTGACTACCATCTGGAGCATGATGTTCATGTTCGTCATCGTTACCGTGACTGTGAAGACCAATGGCCTGGCAAAAACGGCATGAGATAAAAATGTTAATATTAAACAAGAGGAGAATAACAAGAACACACCCAAAATACTAAAGTTAAAAAGTTTTTATGACGTATTCGTGACGGAGGCCTTTTGCTAAACTTAAAATCATTGAATTTTCAGATGCCAAATGTGCAAATTTATTGAGGAAAGTAAATAGGCCTATTAGAATTCCATAAAGCATAGTTGCATGATCCAAACTTAGCTATGTGATGGCCACCTTTCACCTGTTTCTCTCCCCTTTTCACTACCTTTCTTCAATCAAAGGGGTGGTATCCTGCCCCCTGTGTGACGTCCATGAATGAAGTTCTACCAAACATATATGCAAGTTAAAAACATTTTCAGTGAAATCATTTTTCTTTTGCCTTCATGTAAATGAAATAGTTTGAGAGCATTCCCATGATCGGATACCCTTGCCTGTATTCTGAACTCGGGTTTAACTCAGACCAACGTATAACCCCGGGGGGGGGGCACTCGACCAAAAAAGTGGTGGGGGTGTGCCGCGGGCGAGACAAAAAACGGGGGCCTTGGAGCGGGCTTATTGTAAAAAGGAGGGTCCTCGGAACGGGCATCGGAACGACAAATGTTTGTGAAAACGGGGGTCCTTGGAACGGATCGCCAGCGTGTGAGCGCGTATGCATCCCTACGGAACGGTCATGCGTGCATGATGCAGCTAGCGCGGCCTCCGCAGGGGGAGCTCTGCGGCCGCTTTTCACCAAAATTGCAGCTCATTCAATGCGATCGGAGCGGCGTAACGAAAAATATGCGATGCTCTGGAGCGGATTTCTCTCTTCTCTTTTCTCGATAAGAAAATGCTATGCCTTGGAGCGGCTTTCTTTGTTCTTTTTCTCAACAAGGCAAAAATGCTATGCCTTGGAACGGAAATTTGAGTGTGAAAATGGGGGTCCCCTCCGCGGCACATACCCACTATGCATTATATACTGAGTGCCCCCCGGCCCCCCCCCCGGGCGTATAACCCTTTGTCAAGAGCCGAAAATATCACGAGTGAACAATGTTTAAATTGTTTGTGATCTTTACTTTGTTATTTCCTCATGCTTTAATGGTGACAAAAAATAGTTAACATTCCCTGCCAGCTGGTTATGAATGAGGTAAATGTCAAATGAGATGATAAATTGAACTTGTACTGTTAAACCACAACTTTATAGTTAAGATAAAACCCGAGCCTAGAAAACATGCCTTTAACGTTCAGACTTTAGCATTCTACATTCGAACCATTCATAAAGTCACGCGTTTGCGAATAAAATGATTTATGGAACATTTAATGTCCGGGTCATTACGAGGTTACTAGGTAACGAAGGCGGGGAGAGGAAAAGACAGAATAGTACGATGAACATTTACCCAACATTCACGGATACTGACTAATTGATCTGTAGGGGACATACGATGAAAACAGCATGAAATTCAGGGATGAAAAACAAAACGAAGAGTTCATTAGAGGAAAGACATGATGAGGGGAGTATAGAGAGAGGAAATTTACATTGACTTTACGAGTTTCTTATTAATAGATACAGACCAAAGTTCGAGCATCGTAAACTCATCTCTTAAGAATGCATCATGTTCCGGGAGTACAAGTCATCTCGATCTCAACCCGATTTTTTTTCACCGTGTCTTAAATGATATTCTGACCACAGAGCACACCACTGATTAAATCATTCGGCTTCAAAGTGCGCGTGGTACATCACGAGGTTAAAATTTCCATATTCAACTTCAAAGCCTTGCATATAATGAATTCTAACTGTGAGCGGGTTGATCTCATCGTGGGGGAATCGTGAATAGATCGTAAAGAGATCGTTGTGAAGAGATCGTGATGATTAGTTAAAGATCAGTGGATCAATAGGAGCTAGCATCACTTTGGCTATCCCTGACCAACGATCGACTGGCCTTGCAATTTTCTTTATTTGTAATTTCTTGTCCTTTCGCCAGAAATAAAATACATAATCGAGTATAAACGATTTTACCATTATCGTTGTCATCATGAGAAGAGAGAAGAAGAGAGAGAGAGAGAAAAAAAGTTTACCTGTGGAATAAGATGCATGAGTGCATCTCCCGACATAGTACTGATGGAGAGGGCCACAAAGGCATGTATGACGTATTGTTGAACCGGGTCACTGAGACAGGGTAGAATAAGAACGGCTAATATTGATGATGCCGTGATGATGAATACCGCTAGCGTTCCATAACCATACACTGAATTAAGAAAAAGTTGAAAAAGACAGAAAACAAGTTTAAAGATCTTAAAATAATAAAGGTATACTACACCAAGGAATCAGTTTGATAAAACCAGTCACAGCTGGAGCATTCATGACTCCCTCCACATCGATCAAAGGTCAAAACCCCACAAATATCAAGTACTAGTACATTTGAAAAAACAAATAAAATGAAACCATATAATTATGATGTTTAAAATTCAATCACAATTCAACTCAACATGAGAAGTTCGAATAATCATACATATATACTTCATGTCCCTTAAAATGAGAATAATGCCGTTGGGGTTTTATATTCAAGGTTTACATTGAGAGCTTAAAACATTCAATGATAAATAAAGGGTGAATCTAACTAATTTTGGATTTAAAACAAAATGTCCACGACTTAATTTCAAATTATTAGGCCTTATCGAATTTAAATTCCTTTAATTGGGGAGGGGGCGTCCTACTCCCTCATTCAATTACAAGAAATCATAGCTAAGACTTTCTTTAACAAAATAACCCATGATACAATCTCCCGTTTTTCTTTCAATATTATTACGTGATACAACATGTGGAGATGGCTTATGATGTAAACATAGCACTAAACGGCCATTTCCATTCATTGGATGGTGACTCCCCCCCCCCTTAAAAACGACACAATTACTACTTTGCTTATGTTGGGCATGTCAAGTTCACACGTCTCACTAGGAATTGTCTGTTTATCACCAAGACAATAATTATTGTCAGAATAAAAAAATACCAAAATGACGGAACTATATTTGGCAATTAATCTCTAAGGTCCTAATGTGCTAATAGGGGAAACTCTAAGGCCACGAAAAATAGTTGGCCTACCTTGTACTACCCCCCCCCCCCCCTACATACACTTTCTGTCCCTTCTGATGAGTCCTTCTTCCCCAACCCCTCCCCCTCCCTCCAAGGGTTGAACTTCACCTTCCGCAGTAGACAAAGGCCCTACAGGACGCACATCAGTATGCCTGTCGGGGTTACAAGCGTCCGTGATGATTTGATGTAAGATAGCAGGACAGAGTTCACTGAACTGCCTCTCTGAGATCCCCAGGGCCTCGTTGATACCAAATATATCCAAGAGTTGATCACCAGAATAACACTGAAACGAGAAGTGAATAATCATTATGTAATTATCAAGGTCTGTATTGCTTCTGATCGAGGGATGGAAGACAGGAGGTTAGGCTCAGTTTCATATAACTTATCAATTGTATTTTTATTTTTAACTCACTGAGTTTACAAAAGCAGAATAGATTATCACTTATTTTGATTCATCTTAGGAACCGACTGTCAAATACAAAAATAGTGCACGAAATGGGTGGGAAATATATCAGACTAGTAAGGGTGTAATACGCCATTTTTGCAAGACAATGCAGGGTATTTTCCTTATTTCCCTGAAGACGCGATGAGGGCTGGACGTGAACACCATCATCTCTCAGCGGTTCAAAGTAATCCGTCTGAGGCGCGTCTGTAGAAAACGTCTCATACCCTTGACAGCATTTGCAGTAAAAAGCAAACATTCTTTGCATAACCAAATGATCAATATAAATTTAAACCAGATTGTTTGACATATAGTAATGGATATCAATGAATCCTTGAAGATTTAAAATGCTTTAAAATGACAGTTGGTTGATTTAGCATTCGAAATAAATATATGAATAAACAAAACATTCATGGATTAGAAAAAACGGAACCGAAAACGGTATGGATCCAGCATATTATCCTATTATATATTCTCATCAAGTTAAACAAATGAATACTATTTTTCTACTGTAATATTTCTTATATATTCAAGTACCAATTTTTAAATATAAATTAATTTAAAAAAGGAGAAAGAATTGACAAGATTAAGAACTGATTCAGCTTACAGTAAATTAATTCAGTCTTCACAGAGGCAAAAATGTGGTACCTAGACCCCGACAGTAATTACTTATTGTCATAACGGGTGAGCACATTTGATGAATGGCCATTTGAAATTATGAAAAACCAAAACAAAATAAAGCTCTTTTAAAAAGCACTTTCAATTGATAAAATAGAGGTAATTGCATTCAAATTAAATTCATGATACTCACATACTTTGAGAACTAGAAGAGCTTGTTATGTTTTTTTTGGGGAAAAGTATCAAATAATAAATAACATAAAAATAACATAATTATTTTGTAAATAGTTGTAACAGGTAATTTTCCGTAATTTAGAAAAAAAAAATTTAAGGGGAGGGGGGCTTCATTACTGGAAATTTGCACTGTTTTACGTGAGACTACATAGTGCAATAAGAATAAATAACTATGCTGCAGGAACTGTTTTTTTTTAAGGAGAAACAGTGTAATACCCCTCACCCAATGAAGCGACTTATAATTTAGTGTTGTAAAGATAATCAACTGTCTGCAATATATATTTGTCGCGTTCTGCTTCAATACAGATGAAACACAAGCACTGTTATGATGAAACATAATTAGTTTGAACTTTAATAAATTTTCAATGCCGACCGAAAAAAGTGAGAACTTCAAATACTATTGATGGACAAAAAGTGCCGTGCCCAACATGAACAAATGTTATCATTCTTTGATTGAACATGACTTCTTAAAACATTCTTTGGAGTTGAAACGAGCAAACTATTTCTAAAATAATAATAAAGGTGCTATCAAACCATGTCATTAGATTCAGTAAACCATGCCTGCGTACATCACATGTACATTCACCACTTCTTGGGGATAATTTGAGCCAGTGGCAGTGTGAAACTCTCATGTTGCTTGGTGATTACAACTACTTTCACAACATACCAGGACTCCGTTGCACAAAAGTTACTATTATGGTAATTTTGTGATCAAATGGTAACTACAATGGTAACAATGCTCATCAGCCAATCAAAATCAAGCATTCCTATTTAGATACAATTGGATGGTCAAGTTACCATAATAGTAACTTTTATTAGATAGACACTATGTCAAAGGACGCTATTCCGCAGGAGGTTTCGGATTCATGACGCTCTGGGGATTTTATCAAAATGTTTGTCTGACAAGTTGTCATATCTGACAACTTTCATTTATTCTGAATTTTCTGATTAGCTTGGAAACACAGCTCCTTTGGTAGTTGTCGGATAAAACAGGGTTTGTCGGATAAAATGTCCGACAAATCCTTTCATGAGACGCTCCTCAGATGGAAAGGCATAAGTTAGAACCCCTACACCACGGCACTTCTACTATGACGGGATTGTGTTGGGCGAGCAAATCATTATCCCCCCCCCTCTCAATTCTTCGTGACTCACAAGTTAATACCACGTGACCTCATGAGTGGACAGGAAAAACCCTTGCCATGACACCACATCAAAATAGAACATCATTCATCGCCAAATAAACCAAGACAAACTGGTTCAAATAAAGGACTAACCCTCGATGGGAATACAGTCACAGGTCGAGACGAAAGGGGCGAAGGAACACGATTGATCACGGAGACCGCTTTAAATGCCAAAGAAAGACAATCTGTTTTGTTTGTTTCAAGAAGGAATTCCTAGATGGGTTGACGTTTACCTTTGAAGATGCAAGGTTTTTTTTTAAAATTGCACATCTGCACACTACCTGTAACCTTGAAACAATATCTTACAGATAAGTTCTTGACTGAACCTTCTTCTATAGCAACAGTTCACCTGCTTTCTTTAGCGCTCTTTCTGGCAATATGCGGTCACTATTGTGATGTTAAGAAGGAAGGAGTCCTTAAAGAATGACTCATGTAACTGAACTGTCTACTCGACTTAAACCGAACGAACGGAAACATGGAGAGAACGTCCGTCCTCTTCAATAAATCGTGAGGTATCCATGATGATTAAAGGGGTTGGATAGGTGCAAGGGGGTTGGTTCGACCTGTATAAGTGAGGTCTTGTCATTCGTCAATCTTATCGTGTTCGTTGACTGAAATTTAGATAACGGCAATGTGTTGGGATTCGAAGTTTCCCTCCTGACTTAGATGGCATGCATCGATTAATATGGACGTGTATACTTTCACTACATGTATTTTGCCTGATCATATTTTATAACACACACTTCGTCTTTCAGTACTTCGAATGCCAACAAATTTGCTGTTTTTTTTACGTTGTTCTAAGGAGCTAGATTTGAATTAAGATTATTTTACAAGGAGTGTAAATATGACAAATTTATCTTCCAAAGACAGCAAATATGATCTCCTTTTGATGGGATAACGTACATCTCTGAGACGTTTTTACGTTCTTGCTTCGATATGTGCGCCAAATGGGACTACTGCTTTATAATCGTTCCCCCGATCGCTTACTTTGCTCCAACGTATTTGCCTGGTAAAAAATTCTGGCTACATGAGTGAAAAAAGCCTACCTAGAAGAAATTGTAAATAATTTTTTTTCAGTACCCTGATTTGTGAAACGTTATAAGTATTTTATATGGAATAATGAACACACCCCCCAAAAAAAAGATAAATAAAGAGAGAAAAAAAGAGTTTGTTGATTAAACTTATTGAATTTACAATATCTATACACTCGGGCTAACCTGCTGAAAGGTGTCATTTTCTGCGTGATGTTCGTGTCCTGGGGAATGGAGATGTGTTGCTCTTCTTTTGGTTCGGTGGTCATTGATAAGGTTTCTTTCCAGCAGAAACCCGAAATGATGCGGTGGTCCATGACCATGTCCATGGTGGTCGTGGTGACCATGAGCACCATGCCCGGCATGTGGATCCAGTGTCGGTGTTACCGACGTTGTTTTATTCGTAGGCCCGTGACCGCCAGGTCCGTGCCCATGGTCGTGCCCGTGGTCGTGCCCATGGTCGTGTCCTGTTCCCTGTCCTTGGTCAGTCGTGGATCCCCGGCCGAAGGTAGGACCACTGTTGGCGTGGTCATGGTCATGGTGGTCGTGACCGTGGTCATGGCCGTGATGTCCACCTTCTGCTGATTGGTCGGTCAGAACAAAACCGAGATCGAGAATGCCAAGCAGACGCTGAAGTCCTGCAATTTTATCAGTGGAATGGAAAAAAGGTGCGATTAATCATTGAACATAATCATTAATTCTGATAGCATTGAAAGTTTGAAAGGAGTAAAGCTACATTATCACTAGGTCATTTTGCAATGTATTCGAGTTCTATAGATGAAAATTTTTAAAACCATGCTCACCAAACAGCAAATTGATTTTGATAGATTATATTCAACTTCATGAAAACGTATGTACATTTTCGGCCAAGCATCCCCCCTAAAAAGGGTCTGATAACTAGGTCTCCGCCATTACAGAGATATTTGATCTAATGAGGCGAGGCCCCTTCAAGCCCCCCCCCCCCCATCTACCTCTAGTACTGACAAATTATCGAGTAAATGCTCATCTTTTGAAATTTATCATCGAATATCATAAGTTCAAAGGCAAAAGCCTTTTACTGAATAACGATATGTTAGAATATTAACTGTATTGCATAATTGTTTAGACATGGCAACCCATTTTGATTTATTACAATATCATATGAAAAGTTGTAATATTCGGATTTCATATATTACAAAGAAAAAGAAGTTGGGAGAAATCATTGCACTATCACACGGGGTAGTTTTGTAGTTTGTATAATCGGCTCAAATACTTTATGTACTGATTGAGTGTTGGTTCGAATATATATTTTTCTTGTTTGAAAAATCCCTATTCATGAATATCCGACAGTTCAATTTGCTAACCAGATTGTATGATTTTATTACCACTTGTTTTATTTCCAACTTTGTACAGTTACACCATCGAATGTATCGTAGCACGAAGAACATGTTTAAGAGGAAAACGTACACTATGAACACCTTAATCATTAACAACTTCCTGACCTTGTCTTGTTTTGAAACATTAAGACATGAATCATAACGTGCAATCTCATCCTCCAGAATTTCAACTTTAACTGATTCGAAAGCACTATGTTAAAATAGTTTTACACTGAAGGTTCCCAGAGTCAAACAATGTCCTGTGATGGAAATAATGGTTTGAAAAATCCCCATCGAAATGGGCATCTATTGCATAAGATTATTTAAAGGTCGAGTTTATTCCAACAGCAACATTTATTTTCATAAAGAATAAAAAGAATCAAATAACAAAAAAAAGCAAATTTTCTCAAAGTTTGATCTCATATATAGTGGTACCTCTTTAAGTTGAAGTTTAGTTATCAACCACTCTAACATAATTAAATGGTAAAGAAACGATGACTAATATAAGTGAAGGGTATACAAAATCATAAAAAGTGAGAATGCCATGGCAACTTCAAGAATCATTTTGGAAATGAGGTTTTGTAATCGTGGGTGGAAATAAGCAAGGTCCAGACATTAGTTTCCCCAAGAAGTATGACCTGTGACCGGGGTAAGGAAAACTGGATTTAGAAAGGGTAAGGGGAGATAGGGAGGGAGAGAGGAAATATAGGGGAAGATAGAAAATGGATAAGGCGGAATAGGGGAAAGTGTGAGCGATAAAATGTAGTGGGACGACAAATATGGGTATGCATTATAGTTGAAGTTCCCCGATCGAAAGGGTAAGGGGAGAGGAAAAGCGAAAGAAAAGATTGAAATATTTAATTATCCTTCGGACATCATTTTAAAATCTGTTACAAAAGTACACAATAAATTTTCCAGCTAAAGTAGCCATTGTTTTTATTATTAATGTTCTCGTTAGCACCTCCCCCGTATATTCTGTCTCCTCACTAAATCCCAGTCGGTGAGTTTGTAGAAAAAAATCTTACAGGTAGATATTTATAATTTTTTCAACATATCAAGAACGACCTTACCTGCCTCTCGTATGATATGGTTGCTACCAAACTCGTCGAAGATGTAATCCGAAAAGTAGGAAGGAGGGACAAGAAGACCCTCGCCAATACAGTGTCCATGGAGTAGGGAACTTACTAAGTGGGCAGCTAAGATCTCCAAACCAGACTGAGCGATATCATGTTCGTCGGGGATGCTGGCAGCTTTGATCAGTGTGTGAGCCTCAAAACACTGAAAAAATATAATAGATGAAACTTTTAATCGATCTGTCTGCAATTAATTTTCATGTCATTTCGGTTATTTCCGTTTCCAAGAATATAGATCAGAAGAATGAATGAGTCGTACCAAGCAAAAAGATGCAACCTACCAATAAGAAATAATCAATTGACAGCACATCACATTCTTAAATGTTGAATAAGGAGGATTTAAGCATCAAATTCCTAAAATAAAAAATCAAAACCTTAAAGTTTACAAAATCACTAGCTTACGGCGCAAAGTTATAAATATAATATTTATACAAAATTAAAATACAAACGAAATGCGGGGAAAAGGGAAAATAAAAAAGTGGAAATAAAATATCTTGAATCAAATGGAAACTTTGGATACACAAAGGAAGGATGAATACATATATTCATTTTCTATGTTTTCATTTAAAATCCACCTTCTTTTCTGCTTGCCCTTCATTTAAAATATTTTGTGATGGTAATGGTATAATACAGGAATATATCATGTTTACACCATACATTATTCTAGTATCCATACACTTATTGGGTGCATAGTGCATACTGTATTTTTATATTTTTTACATATTTCAAGTACTCACACCCCCCCCCCCCGAGAGAGGGAGAGAGAATAAATTTATGATTGCTAAATGAATAGGAGATGAAAATTATCACGAATCTCATTAACCAACTTTGTGATACCATGGATACTGAGCATCATTATTCGTGGAAACTTAGAGAGATCTATAGTACTTTAGCCAAGGATTTATTTCAATATTTTCTGGGTACCTCACAGCTCTCTACTAAACAATAACAATGGCCTTGAGTGACTCATTTCTACTTCTGCCCATCATGACTATTTGCATTTAAAGCTGTCTTACATTATATAATAAGGCAATGAAACAATGTTTTCTCTTTAAAAACAGAATGATGGAAAGAAGAAACAGGTGCAACGTTGTTAGCAATCACAAGAATGATTTTATTAGTGAAACTGTTTGTTGTTTTCATCGCAATTGTAGGTAGGATGCAATTTTGTGGCATCACAAACATCTCATCAATACGCCTAGTGTAATTCATTGTTTTAAATAAAGATTGAAAACAATCTGACATGCGCATTCAATTTACAGTCAGATGCATTCGGTCACTTTATAATCAGATGCATTTTGTAGCCCTATAAACTGAACATCGCTAGTGTTAATTTAACACCATATGAAAGTAGTGAAACCATAAGGAATCATACAAAAAAGTAATTTATGTAATTCGTATTACACGGATACTTTTACGGAATAGCTGCATAACTGTGACGTCAAAAATTAAATATTCATAATATCATAACTCTGCTTATAGATTTTCGCCAAATTGTCATTTATGGGCTTCTTTCTTTTTCTTTCTACTTTTATCGAAATATTTTGACCTCTTCGTCGTAAAACGTTGCAGGGGAATTCCTGATAGTCCCCCCTCCCCAAATTATGCAGAAAAAATCTCTACATTTCCTGTATATTCTTCGGGGTTTGGCGATTTATACCTGAGAAGGGAGTTTTAGCAACAGCTAGGCAGACGCTTTCTAAAACGTAAAGAATCTATTATCAAATGCCCTTCAATACAATGAAATCTTTGTTGAAGATCGGACAGCAGTTTCATCAGCTCTGACACGTCGGACGAAACTGCTTTTCCGATACACCGACCCTCGGTTAAGATTCCAATGTGATTTGACTTGCGTTTTCAATTTATCTGCTGCCTTGTAGCTAGGATTCATTCTGCGTCGCGGAGCAAAAACTTGCTAGACTTTACAGGACGGGGCAGTCGGGGATGCTAATACAGGTAGTGTATAACGAACATAATTATTTTCCTACACGCCATGTACAGGAGGGTCGTGAGGCCCCATTACGGAATTTTCGCTGAGCAACATACAATACGGAATAAGTGAATGTAATGTCAAATACCCGCCAAATCTTTTTCTACATATGCAGTTCTCGGTCGCTCCGAGGTAGCTCCAATATTCACACTCTGCACGAATGCTATAACATGACCCTCGACAGCCTATTAGTAGGGATGAGTAATGCAGCAAAAGAAGAATGTCAAGCCATATAAAAATCATATCATGGCGATATGAATATTTTAGTTACATAATCAATAGCTGGTGTCTAGAAGTCTTCCGGCAGAATGAGTCGCATCATGTTCACTAAACGAATCTGACAAATTGCCTGAATTATTGAACTTGTGAACTTGTATCAGTTCAACATACAACAAGGCAAAAGCAATTTTGTGTCTCGCCCACTTATGAAAATAACCAGAAATATCATGATTTGTGAGGGCACGCAAGAGGATTTTATCGAAACTTCATTGTGAAATGACTGGGATGGAATAGCACTTGTCATAAGAGCCTTGCACGTAAACTTTAATGTTGACCTGAAAATGACCTTTGACCTTACCATGTGACCTCCGACTGGAGCATAACATGCACGTCCCCCAAGTCCATCTACCATCAAAGTTTGGTTGAAAAACGACATACGGTTGCGGAGTTAGGTGTCATAAGAGAGTCTTGCATGTAAACTTTAACGTTGACCTGAAAGTGACCTTTGACCTTACCATATGACCTCAGACTGCAGCAATAAGATGCAGGTCCCCCAAGTTCATCTACCATCCAAGTTTGGTTGAAAAGCGACTTACGGTTGCGGAGTTAAGAGTCTTGCATGTAAACTTTAACGTTGACCTGAAAATGACCTTTGACCTCACCATGTGACCTCCGACTGCAGCATAACATGCACGTCCCCCAAGTCCATCTACTTACGGTTGCGGAGTTAAGAGTCTTGCATGTAAACTTTAACGTTGACCTGAAAATGACCTTTGACCTTACCATGTGACCTCCAACTGCAGCATAACATGCACGTCCCCCAAGTCCATCTACCATCCAAGTTTGGTTGAAAAGCGACATACGGTTGCGGAGTTAGGTGTCATAAGAGAGTCTTGCATGTAAACTTTAACGTTGACCTGAAAATGACCTTTGACCTTACCATATGACCTCCGACTGCAGCATAACATGCAGGTTCCCCAAGTCCATCTGCCATCCAAGTTTGGTTGAAAAGCGACTTACAGTTGTGGAGTTAGGTGTCATAAGAGAGTCTTGCATGTAAACTTTAACGTTGACCTGAAAATTGACCTTTGACCTTACCATGTGACCTAGACTGCAGCATAACATGCAGGTCCCCCAAGTCCATCTACCATCCAAGTTTGGTTGAAAAGCGACTTATGGTTGCGGAGTTATGTGTCATTACAGGTTTGTGACGGACGGACGGACGACGGACGACATTTTGATCCTTTATACCCCTTTCAGTAACTCGCTGGCCCGGGCTAAGTCGTAAAATTTTGAGTTTATGAATGGCGCGGGCCAAAATAGCCCGCGCCAGGCCCGGGCTATTTTGGTGCTGCTTTTATCAGCACCAGACCAGCGCCAGGCCCGCACCAGGCGCCGACCAAAGAGTTTATGAACGGATAGCAGCACCAGGCCCCGGCCAAAATTCCTCACACGGTCAAAGGTCACACAATTCTGGCCGTGCCTCCGCATCGCGTGTACATCAAATTTACCGCGCGAATATTCAGCGAATACGGAGCACTTCCGCTCTGTATATGGCGTGTTCAGTTACCATGACAATTTGCCCTTACGTGCCCGAGTTTTTGAATGGGTGATCGTAAAAGTGGCGCGGCTCTGCTATAGTTACTGAAAGCATTTTTTATCGCTTGGTGCGGACTATTTTAGCGCGGGCCTGGTACGGACCAAAAAATCATTACTGAAAACGGCATAAGTCTCGCCTTCACCTCTGGTGGGCGAGACAATAAGAACGGTTAAACGAGCTTGGCCGATTTACGAAATTGAATTCATCGTTGGTATAATTAATGAACAAATTATGGGATGATTACTTTTAGTCCTATACTTCCCCCAAAGTTACAGTACAATTTCACACTCCACGATCAGAGTCACAACGAACGACCCTCTCCAGGGCGACATCTACACTTTAGTAGATAGTACTTCTTCCGGGATCATGAATGAAAGTTCATTGTCCATCTTGATCCCGTTGGTTCTGACAGACGGTCATTCACAGGGCGACTTTTAATCGCCTTTGAACAGTGGGTAATTAATTCGGTGAGTCATTAGTTATTTCAATATCCTTTGGGCATCTCAGAAAGTATTTTGGGAAGTCTGTCACTATATTCGTATCAATCATGCCACAGAAGTGCAAATTAATTATCTCTCAATGAGAAACGTAAAATTGCTATGAAACATATTGGGTGATATCTAATGAAGGTTCAATATCTAATGAATTGAATTGAATTTATTTTATTTTCATACTTCACAAGATAACAAAATAATTACATAATACAAGAAATACATTTGATTACATAGAAAATACAAAGATAATGGCAGTAAATAAAGTGAAATATGAAGGAATATAGAACCTGCATGAAAAGCAGAGCTTGTAATGTCTGCAGGTTCCTTAAAGTAATTATAAAGTTCGTAAGGAGATCGGACACTAAAGAATAATTAGACTACAAAGGAAAAGCCAAAGATTAACGCAAAATTCACGGGATAAAGAATTATAGGAAAAGTGGACAGTGCGAAATATAGCAGGGGGATGAGCGAAGAACATAATAGTCAAAAACTGTACCACATTATACCTTTAAAAAGGTACAAATCAAATACATTATATATTCAGCCAGTGCGTCTTAACGATGTCCATAACTGGACAAAAGAAATGATTTCAGTTTACATTTAAACAGCTAGTTATTTCGTTTGGAAGATTATTCCAAAGCCTTGGTCCTTCGAATACAATTGTTCTTTGAGCAAATAACGTACGAGTACGTGGAAGGTGAAATGAGTCCCTTTGGCGGGTGGGGTAAGAATGGATGAGGTTGTTTCTTTGAAACAAGGAAGAAAACATTTCCGGTAGACCATCTTTTGAGAGTTGAAACATGAATGTACCCAAATGAAATTCGTAAAGATCATGAATTTTCAGGATTTTATTATTTTTTTTTAATAATGGATTTGTGTGTGCATAAAAGTCAGATGGGTTAATTACTCTAAATGCCCGCTTTTGGAATTTTTGTAAATAACGTTTCTAATACAGTCTTGTTTGTATTATCCCAAGCCAATATACCATAATTTAATCGTGATGAAATGAGAGTTATATATAAGTTTAATAGTAAATAATCAGGGAAAAAGAATTGTAGCTTGTTTAAAATACCAATACTTCTAGATGTCAATTTACTCAAGTAATTAATGTGACTCTTCCAAGACAAATCATGATCAATATAGCCCAAGAAATTTGGTGGATTCAACCTGTAATAAATTTACATTATCCATGACTACTTGACCACGTAAATTTTGAGAGAATTACTGATAATCATAAATTAGTTTTCTTAACATTAATTGACAACTTGTTAGCTCTAATCCAAGACTGAACTGATAGAAGTTCTGTATTCAAAGTATTAAGTAGCGTATGTGGGTCACGATGAGACAGAAAAAGTTTAGAATCATCAGCAAACAAAATAAATGACAAAATATTGGAAGAATTCTTAAAATCATTAATGTAAAGAATAAAAAGTAAGGGACCAAGGAGTGATCGTTGGGGTACTCCGCAAGATATTGATTTCAAACTAGAATTTATACCTATATAAGAAACAAATTGTTTACGAGAACTGGGGTAGCTCCTGAACCAATCCAAGGTAGCTCCTGAACCAATGAAGGTTCTAATGAAGGTTGTTTCGAAATTAATTTTATTATTTTCACGTTCTTTTGGATTTATCAATCATAACCTTTTAAATTGTAAACCATAATTTCCTTATGAGATAAATGTTCCTTAATTATGCTGATAAGTATACTACTTTGATCGCTAAAGACCAGCGCGCACCTTACGATTGGTCTGCCATCCGATTTTGGAATAAATGTAGTGGAATTTGATGTTAACATTGATACATGGAATATCTTACTGTGTACAGTTCTAAATCATCGTACGAATAATTATTTTCAAATCTGAAACTATATGCCATCATCCTTATTAGAATAAAAGTAATTTTGTGTCCAGCCACCCCACAACCAACGATAAGTCGCTTGGGAAGGTTTTCTGATATAATAGCAAAATAAGTGAGTTGATCTTCCAAAAGCAAATGAAAAGTTTGCCTATTTGAAAAAAAAAACTTTTTTTTTCATGTCAAAATTTCAAGTTGTAGAGTTGTATGAAAAACTAAATACAGGAGTTTCTTTGACACAAGAGTTTAATTCCTTGGAACATGTTGGAAGTTTCATTGAATTTGCACAGGGTGTACTTTCATGCTTGAGTGAACTTTGCACTTCAAACATTTTTTCTTTTCTTTTATAAAGCTGTCGCTTAGTTTCACCGACATTCAATCAAGTACTTTTGTAGGTTATTGTTGATCAATTTTGACAAGTTAAATATCAATTCAAAGCTTAAGATGTACTTTTTAAAATTCAATAAAGGGTCTAAAAATCTATTTAGGGCGACTTATTGTTGGTTTGGGGTTGGCTGGTCACATTCAATATATATAGTAGCAAGCGTATGATTGTCAACAAATTGAAACTAAATTGGCATTTACTCCAAAATAAAGGCTTGCAATCATTCAAAATTGTTATATCAGTATTCTTTCAATTAATTGATACTTTTCATTCACATTTTCAGAAAATGAACAAAATGGGATTTATTCGTGGCCCAATCGTAAGGTGTGCGGTGGCCTCAAGACTGTATCCGAGCGCCCTGAAGATTTCAAAATAGACCTAACTTTACATTTAAAAAATCTTGCATGTAAACCATTTCCTGCTCGAATCACTACACGTCTTAGATCCGCGTTATAGATATGAATTCATTGAGTTCTTATATGCATCTCTCATTTCCTAGGGGCAAGGACAGTCAGCAAGTAGGTCGTTCGATGCCATGGGCAGACGACAGATTAGCTCAGATTCGTCATCATTCATAGTACCGCCTTGAGTTTGACCAGAGTTTCTTATCCATCAACTACATGTAACTGATCTGTATAAAAATGGGGAACGACAATAACTCTTAGATATTTACATCCGAGACAGATTTAAGACCAACCGTAAATCTGGGGGGGGGGGGGGTTGAAAGTTGTTTGTTTCTGACAAAATTTTAACAGAAAAGTGTCCACCATCACTGGTAAATCCTGGATCTGCAGCAGTTTATGACAGACCGAATTCTTCTCTTCAACACGTTTAAGGAAGATTTAGGGGGCTAAGGTCTTTTCATGTTTTTTTTCTTTATTTTTGGCTCCACATACTGCAGGACATAGACATCTCTGCTATTATCATTAAACAAACCTTATAGAATCAGTGTTTGGTATATATTTACTATGACTATCCCATAGCATTTTCCCGCCATAATTGACGAAGGGTGTAACAGTGAAATCAGGCAAACTATATATGCATCTGAGGGAGGGGCATGTAGCTTGCTTCGATTTTTTTTTCCTTTTAAAATTTGCTTTTATATTTGAAAAACAGAATATTACAGACGACATTAATACGTTCCCCGATTTACTGCCAGTCATAAATCCTCGTAAGATCCTGGTCAAATTGAGCAAAATAAATATTTAGAACCCAATTTACATTTAGCAGCAAGGTTTATTATCTACAATATATAGATCGTATAACAGTTTTCTGGTTTATTTCATGTGAATTAAATAACTGATCTTGAAATTTGGTTTACCATAATCATGAAAAAAAGAAAAAACATATACAGCGAGTATCAAAATGATTTCGACATTTTAGCTCGAATTTATGCTTAGAGTGATTTTACTATACTAAAAAAAAATCATGATTTGACCCATTCAAAGATTATATAAAGCAGAATGATAACTTTGATAAATGATAAAAATGATAAAATGCTTTGCATTTAAGAACATTAAAAGAAAGATGGGGAGTGCATGATGTCATCGCGTGTCTCATGTGTACACTATCATGATGTTTATGTAACCCTTTTATGAGATTATAATTTTAAATGTATAATCAAAGTTTAGGCGATTTCGATTCAACTTAAAATTTTTGACATTTCCAGCATTATGTATTTTTTGATTTCTTCTTCTTTTCATTCAAATAAACTGTTTGTTCGAGGGGACATGGCCTATTAGATAATATCATTACGTACCTCGGTTTTATAACTGGTGTTTCGAAATATTGGAAACAAAAATATCACAATATAGCAAAACAAACAAGATTAGGGACGAAAATATCCGATGGATGCAGGAATAAAACACACAGTAAATGAAACAATGCCTTGGAATCTTCCGAAATTTTGTCAATTTATAGCATGAAACTCAATAATACGATTCCAAATCAGTTGCTATTTATGGAACCATAGTCTTTATATTTTCAAGCAGGCCTCTTAAAGATTTAAAGTTGATCCAAAGTTATCGACTTCCTGTTATATACCTTGATGTGTTCATTGAATTTCAAAACAATTTATATATAGTATACAGTATTTTTAT
The DNA here is from genome assembly GCF_018143015.1 of Lytechinus variegatus. Taxonomy (NCBI): domain Eukaryota; kingdom Metazoa; phylum Echinodermata; class Echinoidea; order Temnopleuroida; family Toxopneustidae; genus Lytechinus; species Lytechinus variegatus. The sequence goes on from NC_054742.1 coordinate 46,829,200, forward strand.
TTATTTTTATTTGTATTATTTTTGTGATATATATATATATATATTTTTTTTTTTGGGGGGGTGGGAGTGTTTTTATTTTTCCTGGTATTAGACGTGTAAATTTTTATGAAAGCCCTTTTATTTCAACGTTTAAAGATGGAATATATGACTTCATATTCTTTATGAACTTGATTCAATCTTCGCAAATTATCAAAAATGTTAAGATTTTTTTTTGTCAATCCATATAGTTATAGCCTACTGTAGTGACTATCCTACTCCATCCCTACCTCTGCTCCACTCATTCTTTACTTACAGTCATCTGTCCTGAAACTTATATTGACTGAAATAATAACACTTAATACAGGTATGAATATCAATATGTATATATTTTTGTTGATGCTTCCAGTTTTCAATTACATCTGATGCTGGATATGCCGTCGTCGTCATTTTTGTTTAAAACTTTCATTTTTATCATTTGCAAAAATAGTCAACTGCTGCATTATACAATAGTGTTTAAACCGCTAGCTTGTGCCTCTTATCTATTTTCTTTTTAACACAGGAGGAGTCTCGGGTTTCCTTTCGAGTTATTTTTAAACGTAGAATCCGGAAGTTTGAAAAGTCATTCCACTCAACCCTTACTCGCCCCCAATTTTGTATCCTTCATCCAAGACAGCGAGTGCACCCTACCCGATGTGAACGGGTTCGTGTGCCGGAGTTATTTGGTGAATTGTATTGAAATCATTCATTCAGACGAAAAACGAAAATATGCTCCGAAATAAATTGCGTACAAAATTAAGTGAGGGTGATCCTGGAGGCGTGAAGTTTAACAGATGGGGAAATTAGTTATTAACGCATCTATTCAGACAATGTCAGGCGATCTGACCACTGATTTGGCTATCAAAACGATCGGCGCGGCTATCTGTATGAATTAGTTCTAGGAAGTTGACTGCTGCGTTAATAGAATTTATCTCCTTGTTCGGACAATTTCCGAGTAAGTATTTTTATTTCTTTTGACATGCAAGAGGGTTGCTATAGTCCGCTAACCGAGGACGCGTCCTACACGAACACATTTATTATATTGGCCGAACGGGAACATAATGCGTTCAGTACAGGACATATGGTAGCAAACAGTTTGAAATGAGATGAGGAATTGATTGACATGGTTATCTAGGACGTCCCTGGTTGATGTGTAAAATGTAAGAAACTGTCCCCTGAGATATCATAACACACTCACAGCCACCGGCGCATATACACACACACACACACAAGAAATTTGCTGATTTTTACATTTTAAGAACTTTTTGTAGAAATTCATGAACATGGATGTATGTTACTCATAAAAACTCATCTGAAAAGTCGAAAATTATGAAAATTCAAAATAAATGAAATAAAGTTGATGAATTCGACCAAAATTTATTTGCGTAAGCTACAGGTTAATACAGTAGGCGTATGTTCCGCCTTTGCATATAGCGTTTATCACATCGGAACATGTATTTTAGCCCCCATTAACGGATTTGTGGCTTGTCCGCGTACGATGTAAAGAAGGATCTCCACTCCCTGAGTATAGTATTTCAACAATGAGGGGTCAATAAGCTCTAATTGATTACGAAAATTGTCCTACAGGGTACCCATTTAACACCTGTATAGGTGGAGAGTGGTCAAGAGTGCATTGACATCTTGCAAAAAGGCACTATCAAGTGCCTCGGTCGGATATGAACACACGATCCTCTGAATACAAGGTGAGAGGGGTGAGAGTCAAAGCCGATACACCACGACCTTTCTTTTTTTCTCTCTTTTTTTTTAACCCAACTAGCATATAGTCGCTCCAAGAGTCGCTCGAGTCTCAAAAGTCTCACGATATCTACCAAAGACGTCAAAGAAAAGAAAAAGCCGTCGGTTGGCTACAAATGGCGGTGAAATTCTTGGCGTGACGCTGACCCTAAATACAACTCACCTGAAAAGAAGATGTTGGTATATAAGTCTTATTGATGCTCGTCAGAAGTAGCTCCAACTTCTCCTCCGAGAACATGGCTCCGTTTCCGAATGATATCCGAGAACCGAGCTTAGGAGTGGAGCCCGTCGAGTTGAGACCGCTCAGGGCAAGAAGGTAATCTCTGTACGAGAAGGAATCGTTGGTTCCAACGGTAGAAGGTCCAAGTGTACATGTCGCCTCTGGTGCATGGATGTAGTACAGGATGACCAGGCTAGCTGGACCAAATGTTGCTTCGCTCAGGTAACCGTCTCTTGTATCTACCCCTACTATCCGGAAGAGCGTCTCCGCTGGTATGCACTAGATTTGAGTAAGAAGGTAACACAACAAGGAATGAAATAATGGAATGATGCAGAGGGGCAGATGAGAGATGTATAACTTTATTCCTACTTCAAACATGTCAATCAAAGTTAAATCAAAGGCCGAAACAAAATTACAGAAATCTTTGAATTGGCTACATGAAAAAATGCCTAAACGTCCAAATCATAATGAATGCATGTTTTCAATCAAATTGCATAAATTTGTAAAGAGAAGGCATTTTTTTCCATTATTCTATTTTTTTATATGATGAATATGCAATAGAATATATTAATATTTCCAATTTCAATAGCTAAAGCTGACAAAATGCGGGATCCGATGGTGTTACATACTGACTTTCTAATTTATATTTCACTGTAGGGCCTAGGTCTGTGAAATTTGAAGAAAAAAACCCTCCGAAAGTGAAAAACAATTATGCTTTGACTGCTCGATTGTTGCTGTAACTGATTATGACTTAAAAGGTTTTGCAACTTATTGATGTTACCTCGAACTTACGAAAATTAAATATTTTTGATACATTACATCTACTTCTGCGGACTCCGATAACAACTACGGTGTCCCTCAAAGATCTATTCTGGGTCCGCTTTTGTTCCTAATTTATATTGGTGATATCGTAAAGCATATTAAAAATGGATCTATTCACCTCTATGCTGATGACACGGTAGTCTATTTCTCCCATAAAAATGTAACAACTATATTGAAACCCAACTGAATTCTGAGCTGAAAAGAATAAACAATCGGTTGTGTGATTCCAAACTAAGTCGTAACTGTGATAAAACAGTAAGTATGCTATTTGGCTCTGGAAAAGTGATTGGTAAATGTAATAGGTTGAACTTGAATGTAAATGGAATACATATGAAATAAGTGGAATCAACTAAATATCTTGGCATGCTGTTAGATCCCAGTTTAAAATGGTATTTGAATATCGAATATATATGTTTTAGAATAAACAAACTCATACGTTTATTAGCTCGGCTGCATCACTATATTGAAAATTTAGAAATTGTGTACAATGCCATTATCCTCCCTATTTTTGACTATGGTGATATAGTATATGGTTCAGCATGTGCAAAATACATCGATTAATTGAAGAAACTTCAAAACAGAGCATGCAGAAGTATATTAGGAATAAGTCCATACAGTCGCGTGTCTATACGTGAGTTACATGTTCGTTTGGGTTGGAAAACCTTATCAACTAGACGTTGTTGTCATCTATACAATGGTCTTTAAGGCTTTAAATGAACTTGCTCCTAAATATTCAAAAGTATTTTTCAAACATTCCAGTAGCCAGTATAATTATTCTCTCAATTCCCCATGAAAATTTAATATTGGCAAAACCTAAAACAAATTATTGTAAACGTTCATTCTCGTACAGAGGTGCTTCTCAATTCAATAATCTCCCTGCAAATCTAAAGGTCCCTTGTAGTCTCAAAGTCTTCTTACATAGGCTCAATGCCTTCCTCCCTGATCTATGAAGTATTTTGAATTTGATACTGGAACACCCCCCCCACACCATATCCCCTATTTTCCCCCTTTTGTTTTAAGAGATTTTTGTAAGAATTTTCTTAAGTACTTGTGTTTTAATATTTGGACCCTGTGGAAGAACAGTACTGTCTATGGGCAGAGCTGAACTGGGTGTTCTTCCGATTTCACTATTTCTCATGTCTCTTTGATACTGTTGTTTCTTTATATATATCTGTTCTAACTTGTTATTTTTTTGTATCTTGCTTTTATATGTTCATTTGTACACTTATGTTTTTATTGTGAATTTAATACACATTCATAATTGATATGATCCATGTTATGTATGTAAATGTGTAAAGTCTAGCCAATTTATTAATGAAATGTCATAACTTTCCTATAACTTGTATTTTTATTAAAATGAACTTGCTCCAGGATGGAACTTAACTTCAAGCTTGTTCAAGATTTTCATTTTTTGCTTCAAATTTTGAAACATGTAAGTCAAATGACAATTCGACCTTTGTGTAAACTTTGCGAAACATGTTTTTTTATTTGAAAAAAAAAACGGTTACTAAGAACCTCGGTGATGATGACTAATATCCTCGTTATTGCTTGACAAAATTATGTGCGGTATTCTTCAAACCTCTAAAAGAAACGAGAAAAGGATTGAACTTTGGATTAATTTGACTAGCGTTGTTGGCTTCAACTATATTCATTAACTTTCATGAGATGATTTCATCATAAAATCCCTGCAATACAGATCATAAAAATGAGTCGAATTGTATACAACAAAATGCAGTCCCATCAGACCCTGTATTATACAGTCATACACGTCACAAGGCTTTCCGTACAGCCTGGATTTGTATAATATCTGTGAGCACACGAGTCTATCTCACTGTGTATATCTCAATGATACAAACTAATGGTGTATTGTTACCATGATGTCATGAATATCAGACATCATCGTTCTTTTCAATAATCTCTAAGAGGCTCTATCATCCAGGGTCTAGCATAAGTTCGTTATGTGTCTATGCGATGTTATTGATATTCCTGAATCGCTCATTTTCAACTTCAGCTCTTTCTGACTCACAACGATGTGCTTCAAGGATATATGGTATATAGCCTTATGTTATTTTTAAACATGCATTTTCTTGTACCGATATACAAAACGTATTTTTCACTTTTTGAATCTCCTTGAATTGATAGGTGGTTTCAATATTGACAGCCCCTTCCCTTGGGAGGGGGTCATCGTTAAGTGACAGGAGCCACATACCCATGTGACATTTTACTACAACCGAGGACATAATCTGGCGTATATATGCAAAAGCATATGATATGGGCCCAATTGCAATGGTCAACGAACCCCAACGTCCTCAGTTTGCCGTGCAGTGTCCTGGGTTCAGATGTGATTTTTTTTGACGGCAAGTTAGCACACACAGAGACTTCCACGCACACACACACACACCCACCCTCTCACGCACTCATTCTCCCCTCTCTCTCTCTTCAGAACTGTCACTCATTTTAATGAAACTTTATAAGAGACAATTATGAAGGCATGTCATGCACACCTCCCGTTAGATTAGAATGTTTATCCTTAATGACTTGCAACAACGATGTTTTCATTCAAACATGACCACTTTATCATAACAATGCAGTATGTTTTAATAATATGATTTCCTCATGGCCTTACAAAAGTATATTTGTAGTGACATTCATTTTCCAGTGATTTGATAGATAAATTATTTTCAGGTTTTCTATTCAAAGCAAAATCGTGAAGGTCTTCATAAAAGGAATCTATGAGAGGCTCTAAATCTTCTTTTCCCACGAGATCTTTTTACTATCATGTCTGTCATAATATTTACCATAATCACGAAATAAACACCACTACTTTAACAATGTTTATAAAAAGCAATCTCAAATTTCATATGTGGAACTACAAACTTAAGGTTAATGTATTATATTTGTTTAGGGCAACCATACTTCACCTTAGAATGTATTTGAATATACAGAAGAAAAGAAATCATAAATGGCTTGTGGACGCCCTTGACAAAAGGGGATTGGGGCGAACTTTTCTATAAAAAAATATAAAGTTGGTCTTTTGATATTAATCATCTACTTTTTAAAATATTGTGTAAAAATTACAGCTTGCTTTTATGTGAGAACTTTTTAACTAGAGATGTTTAAGTGTCTCAAGAGAATAAAGCATTATTTTATTGGTTGATTTCATACTGGGTAATGAATCTTGCAATTATTGATTGACTGTACTTTTTATTGAATAGTTATTGATGTGGCCGATTGATGACGGAATTGTAAATATTATTGTTTTCGAATTTCACCGATTGGGCAGTAAATACTACACATCACATGAAATGATTTGATTGTTAACGTTACATTCCTCCCACTGAAGAGTTAATGTATCTCAATTAAACCTAAAATAATTACTCGTGTTCAGCTGCCTGAATTGAAGGGGGCAACTGTATAGTAGAAATGATTCACAGTTTGCTTCAAACAATAATCTCAGACCTTAACATGGCAAGGACCTGTTAAACCATGTTATTCGTACAGTCATTGTCTTGGGGACCATGACGAATATCCCGTTTTACATTTTGTCCATGCATGTATAATCCTGGATAGCTACAGACTACCCTCTACTGTATGATTATTTTTAGAATACAACAAACTCGAGAAAAATGATAAAAATCATCTTATGGCCCTGTATTTCAGATGGCAAGCAGCAATGGCAGGCTTGTCAACTGCAATAGAGTTCAACCTATGGTAGTTTTGTGTCTGTGCCCGTCCCCTCATCCCCTCTGAAAAGGAAGTGAATTTGATTTCAATAAGCAGGAAACCCTTTCACTATTGCAGTGCAGTTATCCACCGAACCTGCCAAATAAAAATTGTGATGATCATCATCATGATAATTCATTTAGCAAATGTATTGTTTTATTTATGGAATGTAAAATCGAATGGGAAAATGATCAAAAGATAAATAAGAAGTATGGAAGAAATAATGAGGAGGAGAGTCCTTGGTCTTGTTATAATAACTATAACTATAATAAACTATAACAGACCTAAAATTCAAATGGAGGAAATGTGATGTCGTATGCAACCCTTGCACGATATGACACCTTTGATTATTTTTAGAATACAACAAACTCGAGAAAAATGATAAAATTCATCTTATTGATATCTACCCAGGTAGATAATTATAAAATTCATCTTATTAATTCAGAAAAAAAAACGATCGTATGGTTCACCTTTCCCCTTTCTGAAAATAATACACTGGCGCCGCTCCTGCCCAAATCAAAGAAGAGTACACCCTGTCGAATTGTTTCAACGAACTGAACTACTTTTACTTGGCAAATCTCCCATTCATGGTAAGTAGTTGATCATATTTTATTCATACATATTCCACTTTATCCAAAGGCACTGTGGTCGAGTGAGCTGCTGTAGATGTCCAAACCGCATTGAGATTTACTGGCTAAGGCTGTAATCGTGCCCCTATTTCAAATGTATCACATTCTTCTCTGTTCTTTTTTAAATTAAACCATGCCTAGATAATAATGATAATAACAATTATGGTAATAATAATGATACTACACTATACTACTACTACTACTAATAATAATAATAAAGAGCGAATATGAACAAAATAACGGAGGGATGTTCACATGCATCATGAATCAATGAATTTATTTATTGAAATTCCTTATTTACTTTTAATTGAAATTCCTTAAATACATAAGGTGCACAATTCACAACAGTTGTAGCCCTATTTTAAAGGTACTAAACACGTTAAAGATCTTACCACAGAAAATCACATCACGTGAGAGGGGCCTTAGAAGACAAAATTAGAGATAATGGGAATCGGCTATGGAATGATTTAATGAATATGAATGACAATTATATATAAAAAAAAACTCAATATTCTTAAAGAAATACTTGAAAGGTATTTACAATGAAAATATTCATATAGGCCTATCATAAATTTGTCCGAACGTAAACCCAAAATACACCCATTTGCTAACACACAAACACAAACAATACTAGCATGTACCAACAAACACTAGCACACATGCAAACTCACCCACACACACACCACCGCCCCCCCCCCCCCCCCTTTGTAAACCTCCCTAAATCTAGGTCCAAGTATAGAAATCGCAGAGAATAACATTCTAGTGTTTTGTAATTTTACACAAGATTTCAAGAATTGCTAGTTGTTTGAATTATTAAGCATAAATAATCTGAACTTAATCCCGAGTAACTCTGCTAGCCAGATCTTCTGATTAAAATGGAAAACATGGTTAGCTCGTTCGCCACGCCTTTTTTTATAATTTTCTTATCACGTGTTTCGATTTACTCATAATTATTTGTTCGTTCATGAATGGCATGATTGATCAGTCACATTTTCATGCAAAAAAACATAGAATACCCCCAACGATATCACTTTTTATTCTCGACATCGTTTCGCAAAAAAAGAAAAGGTAGTTACTTGTTAGTTACACTCATGTTATGGAGGTAAACCCGCATTCACCACCTTTGAAACAATAAACTTTAATACATATTCAGGCTAGGCCCGAGTAAGAACGATAAATAGTTCAATATTTTAGTATTGTGTATGCATTTAATTTCGACCTGTAGATGTTTGTATCAAATTATTGTATTTATATCACTGTATTAAACGGGTATTGTTGCACACAACTGCCCAGGTTACTCTTGTTGGTATTTAAAGAACAGTAACTATCATTGGTAACCTACAAGGGATCCCCGACCTTGCCTGGATATTGAGCATTGTTACTCTGGTTTTTTAAATGATAGTTTTCTGGCATGGGGTCATTTAGTCATGATATGACAATAGAATAGAACTCCATGTCAAAAGGGTAGCTATAATTTCCATGATCAAGGTCAATTTCCCTTTCAACCTGTTCGATGATGTACACTCTGAATATCCTGACAAAGGGAAGACTCACGCAAACCACTAATTATAAATAATCCCATTTCTCCGCTACAATAACGCCGGAAAACCTTCGCCTTCACTGTAGTGGTGATGCCAATGGCCGCGTTAGATAAATCTTTCTACACTGGAGTTGGCGGTTCTTGTTAACCCCTTCGGTCCGACGACTATTAGAGCCATAGACAGAATCACAGATGAAAGGACTTGTCAGCAGCCTAGCTAGCACGAGCTTTCAATCCGATAGAATTAGGCAATGATCAATAACTTCCGAACAAAGTCATGGTGGTGGTTGGATATTCAATTTGCATTACCATAATTTTACATAAGGTAGGAGATTAAAAAAGAAACCTGTATAAATGCAGAGATTATCTAACTATATATTTAAAATTTAAGGAGCAGTTTTGGTAGGAATCGATATTTCGTACATTTATGTCTTTAAATCATTTTTATTGCTGGGGATGTATAGAATTAAAAAAATAAAAAGTATGCAAAAGCGGTTCCAGAATGCCCCTCCCGTTTCATTAAACTTAATCAACACTCATGATGTATCTTGCATTTTCCATAGAGACCATTCGCCATCATCCGTGAATGACTCTTATGAATATAGTGAATCTCCTTATTATTCTAGACCATGATGGCTAGCAATCAATTCACTTTTATGAGTTACATGAATTCAGATTATGAATAACCTCTGTAGGATTATAATGCCGCTGATCCTATATATGGAGTAATTGGTTTTAGAGACTGTCATCTGACAACATGATAGTTGTCTTCATAATTGACACACCAAATCAGGACTTACAATTCATTTCAGTACACCAAAAACTCCAATATCAAAACGTCTCTGTTTGAAGTTCAGTATTGTCACACACATGGGAATTAAAAGAAAGAAAAAAATATAACACCTCCAATGATAAAGTAAATTATTACTCTGATTAACTCATGCGCAATCATGAAATAAGCAACGGATCCTGCATTGATCCAATATCTAAATTTGAACGGTTTCTAACTCCAATACCCCTGACAAGATCCTGCACCGATCTTATCACCAAACTTCGCCTACTTGTATATTAGTGGGGGAAGGCGGGGTTAGTTGTGACACTTTTTGCATGTTAGAATTGATGACTAATAATATTGTAAAAATAAATACCTTGCCTTTAAATTTGATTCTTGGGAAATATTGTTCATCTATATATAACTTTCTACCCCTACACTGAAAGTCATTGTGATCTTTGAAAAAATAAAACGATGTCAAATGGCACAACTTGCCCCACCTGTGGGGTAAGTTGTGCCACCTTCTGGGTTAAGTTGAGCCACAAAAACTAGGCACAAAATGTATGCGGGAAGAACCAGCATGTCATTTTCTTTTATTTAAAGTCTTTTCACTTGCTAAATCTCTATAAATACTATCAACATCCTCTAAATATAAAAGAACTGTCATGTGACTTTGCTCCCTTCTGCCTGCATATCAATGGCTTTTTGAGGTTTTATTATTATTATCATTATCATTATTATTTTTATACATTAACATGAGAATTACCAGGGCTCAACTTGCTCCATGTCGGCTGGCTCAAATTACCCCAGTCCGAACTTAATGCGATATTTTCACATCCACACATTTCTTATGCATCCATTAATACTATGGCAAGAATGAGAATCCATACCTGGACTGACAATATTGTTGTTCTTATTCATTTATTATATTTCAAGACGTGTGTGATTAAAAAGCACTGATCTTTTTTTACATATTTTTTTAAATACTTTTTTGGCTGAAATTTGTATTTTTCCCTCTGAAAAAGTACTCTTTGTTTCAAAGTTGAATACAACGTGGTGGGTTTAAAGGTTATGTAATGGGTCATCAATACATGACACCACCATAATGCCTAACTTATTCATTATTGGCCTGGGGGTGGTGGCTCAACTTGCCCCTATGCTCAACCTACCCGCCTTCCCTAGCCAGGAGGCTTCTAGAGATTTCTACTGTCTCTCTAAAAGATCTAGCCCTAAATCATGTACGCTCTAAAAAATGAAGTGCTAATTCAGCTCTTAAAGAGCGTGTATAGTGACTGCACTTCGGAGTGCTGATTTTTCTCGTTCAAATTTGAACTAGACAAATCAGCACTCCGAGTGCACGGTCACTATACACGCTCTTTAAGAGCTGAATTAGCACTTCATTTTTTAGAGTGTACATGGGATACTTCATTTCCGACATTTCTGTGCTATGGATTTCATTTTAGACAAGAATTCATTAAAAAATGAGAAGAATATCATGAAAAGAAGGAAGAGACTTGCCCGATGTTTAGCCGCCATCTTGTTTTCTATTGTTCTTCACCCACGTTACGCGACGCAAGCAAAATATATTTCAGGTAAAATGGCGACTGCCTCATCAGACTGCAATTTAATATGTGTGCTTCACAAAGTAGATACAAAGATACAATGCCTAAAGATACAATGCCTAGAATTAGAAAAACTACTGGAAAGCTACTGGGTCTCCTCCCAATTTTACCATTATCCAACATAATTTCAAGCAGCTGTTTAAAAGAAAGGCTAACTGAGCTGAAATTAAAGGACCTATACATGTTCACTACCCTGGACACAACACACAATAGATTTCTCACAAAATAATCCCTAACATCCTAATCTCCTACACTTCTCATTGTTGCATGAGATCTACTCCCTATCTCTTATAGCAAACTGGCTGAGTGAAACTTAGATGAAAATTAGCAAGATTTTCTGGGTGAAATAACTAAATGAAATATTGTCATTCTCAATATAAAAAAAGATGGTCCTTATGAGTTTTAAAATAGTGACGGCCTTCCATTTAATGAAGAGCGGGCCTTCACGGCCGACACGTTAAGAATATTCCTTTTAAGCATTCATCAATTTATTTGATTTATTTGTCCGTATTCTATTTCATGAATAGTGACTTTTATCTGACTTTACCTGTATATAATGATTATCAATCATTTTATAGTTTCATGAATAACTATACCACGCGTACCATGAATTCGGATTTTGAAAAAAAGACACTATTATTTGTTTTTGCATTAATATTAATTTATTTACCTTTTCATGCATTTATTCTATTTTATTTTATTTTATTATTTATTACTATTATTATTATATATATATATATATATATTTTTTTTTGGGGGGGTGATTGTTTCTATGCTTGCTTGGCAGTACACATGGGCGGAAATCCCAGGGGGACGTGTCCCCCCTTCTCAAAATAGTAGGGGGACACAATATCAAATGTCCCCCCTACTATTTGTACATATATAACATAGGCGGATCTAGGGGGATCTATTGGCGGAGCAAAAAAAAGGAAAAAAATAAAGAGAGAAAAAAGGGAAAGAGAGGAGAAAAAAGAAAAGGAGGAAGACCTGTGACTAATAAAAATGAATAAAATGAGGGGAAGACTTGGAAAATAAAAAGAATCTTTCATGCCAATAAATAAAATTTTCGCTCGCGCTCCGCGCTCGCACCGTTAGGTGATTTACATAACTTGTTCAATATTGAGCACAAAATATCAAGTTTGGAAGTCAATATTCAAAACATATTTCACCTTGGAAATCAAACTTTCATTACTTTGTGTGATTTACAAATAGATTTTTATAAAGTGCTCTGTACAAATGTCAGTTTTATGGTCTGAATATTAACATTATCTTTTCGCGCTACGCGCTCGCAAATTTTGATTTATCAGGTACTTATCATTTTCGTGTATGCCATAAATTTTTTTTAAAATATCCCTTTTCAGGCCTGATTGTCAAAACGTATCAGCTAGCGCTGCACGCTCGCCTTTGATTTTCGAGTTATGTATGTCATGTATGTGGTATGTATCAATATTGATAACGCAACAAACTACTTAAAGGAGAATGAAACCTTTGGAACAAGATAGCTTGTGTGAAAACAGAAAAATCAAAGAAACAGATTAACGAAAGTTTGAGAAAAATCAGACAAATAATGAGAAAGTTATGAGCATTTGAATATTGCGATCACTAATGCTATGGAGATAGCAAATTGGCAATGCGACAAAGATGTGTGATGTCACTTGTGAACAACTCTCCCATTACTTTGGTATATATTTAACTAGAATTGCCTCTTTTATCACATCTATCCATAAATAATGTGTTCTGTTTACATGAGGGCATGTAATACATATTTTTTAAGAATACATCATGGATAAAGAGTTTGTATCATCATAAGAAAAAGCAAAAAGAGACATTTTGAGGGTATCTTATAGTCCACCAAAGGGAAAGTTGTTCATCAGTGACATCACACATCCTTGTCGCATTGCCAAAGTGAGGATCACCATAGCATTAGTGATTGCAATATTCAAATGCTCATAACTTTCTCACTATTTGTCCGATTTTTCTCAAACTTTCTTTATTCTTATTCTTTGATTTTTCTGTTTCTACACAAGCCTATTTGTTCCAAATGTTTCATTCCCCTTTAAAATCCTTTGTTCATGACTGTTTATCACAAAGTTTCGGCTCACAATTTGCACTCACGTCAATCCCGCGCCCTCAATAAATAAGATATCAATTCAATAATCAAATTGTCCCTTTTGTTTCATCTCGCGCATAGCAAATGGAATAGAAAGATAGTCCTCATGTTGACTGTCCTAAGGATGTCTCGGTCCTATTTCAATACTCAAGGTAATAATGACGAAAAATATCAGCTCTTTATTAAGTGCAATCCATATCCATATATTGCTGAATTTAAACTTCAATGACTTTGTTATCCGATTTTGATTAAGTTTTCGGCATTTTGCTCAGTGAATTCTACTCTATGTATTAAGATATAAATATTTTCAGTCCGGATCATCCCTTTAATGTAGATGGATCCCCTTATTACTCATCACTTTCATGATTTACAAAACATGAATACAGTGTCTAAATCTGGAATTTTTTGCTCGTGCTTTGCGCTCGTATCAATTGTTTAGTTGTCACGATTACAAATAATGATTGAAATTTTCAATTTTTATGTACTAGAAATGTCAAAAAATTTTAAGCTCGCGCTTCGCGCTCGCATTATTTGATTGTTTAAATATCTAACGTCTTCCTGGCTAAGTGCAAGTAGTCCTTAACAGGTAGGTCTACCTTTTCGATCAGTTCAAAACGTGTATAAAAAATTTCCGCTTGCGCTTCGCGTTCATAGTATAGTTGCATAGACATCTTTTCAGGATAACAAGCATTGCGTAAAATGTCCCAATTTTAAGGGAAGCTGTGCATAACATTTCCAAAAAAAAAATTTTGCTCGCGCTTCGCGCTCGCATTATATAAATTAGGATTATGATATTATATGTTTATGTTGATTTATAAGAGGAAAGCTAAGAATTAATTATTTACTACCACTTGAAAGAAACAAAACTAAAATCATGTTCGAGCGGCCGATCGGGGAAAATATGTCTGAAGAAATTCCACCCCCACACCTCCATTGGCGAAGGCTGGATCCACACCCCTGTATAAAATATGTATTTTAGAACGAGATGACTTTAATTTTGGGATGATAACCCCCCTTTTGTGCTTGTCAAATTCATTTTCGTCGAAATGAGCTTAAATTTGGGATGATAACCTTGTACAGGTCAAATTTTCCAGCCCCATATCCCCCCTACCTTTTGGGAGAGATTTCCGCCCCTGGCAGTACATCACAGCCTCCCAACCATGCCAACTGATCGATCATCAGATCCGCCCCAGTGGTCAATACTGTCCGCCCACACTGGCCAGATCCACCATCACTGATCAAGCCTAGTCCCACCCCACTGGGGAAGCCTGGATCCATCCCAACTAGTCAATCCTAGATCCAAGCCACTGGTCAATCCTTGCCCCGCTCCACTGGCATGACTGGTCGATCCTAGATCAGCCGCTGTTGTTAAACATACAATAATGGCAAGAAAGGTCCTAGAGTTGACCTTCAGTCTCCATCTCTGCGCCATACTCTGCTATGAGACGTTAACCCTTACATGCAGTCAGAACGTCGAAATCATAATACATGTATAATTGGCACACATTCCATGAGCGCAAATCTTTATATGTTATCTCATTGTCTATTATATTTCATGTATTGTATGACATGTGATAAAACCGATACAACAATAATTTGGCCCTGATGTCAGTCAATAGTAATGTGCATCATTTAGTATACATTCTTACATTCCTGAAATTGAAATCCTCCTTGTCAATGGTTTTCAATTACTTTCCTTAAATCAGCTCGCAAATCATTCAAAGAAAATATATTGTTTCGAAATTCCATTGACTCATTTCCATTCAAAACCTATTTGTAAATATCTGTATGTTATTGACAGTCGTCAGATAATGGGACGACAAACCAAGGATGAAGAGTTTTGAACAGAAGAGTTACTCATGTTTAATGTAATTTCTCTCTACAGTGTTTACTAATCATCCTTGATCCATGATCTGATTGTCATCACTTTCTCATGATCGAATGAGTGAATAGCTCTTTGGCATGTTTGGTTGGAAAGAAGTGAATGTTTCTTAAAAACAGGTTCATTAATGACTAATAGAGGCCGGTATCTAAACAGTCTATTGTATACATGACACCGCAGAATGGTCTTAAGCAAACATGGCTGATTTTCGAATGAAACGATGATTGTGATTTAAGGCCTAATTATCTTCAACGGAAAATGAAAAAGTGAATTCGTGTCAAATTATACTGCAACGTTCCACACATTCGAATGTCACCATCATGGTACATACAAAAAATCTTAAAATATCTGACCTTTTTTTTCATGAGCAGCTGCTGCAAGAAATATTTCAAACAAGCTGACTGACAGTTTCCGCCATGTGAACAACCCCAAACTTTTGACTTTTCCTAGTGCTGCTGAAATCGAGATAATGCATTCACGTTCCATTTCAAATACTGAAATTACTTGAAAATGGATTTTATCTGATCCTTGCTACACCTCTCCGATTTATTAAGGAAATTGCACTTATTATACATCTTAACCAAAAATAAATCGTTCCTTCGTCACTCCAGCAGAAACGGGGCAGAATTTAATTTACAGGACCTTCTTATTTCAAGGAAGTAACGTAATTTGCCTTTAATTTCATTAAAATTGTAAAGGTTGTATTCCATAATAAAAATCTTCACTACGATCTGTACTTACTTTAATAAACTTTTCATCATGAAAAGTATTAGTGCGTAAAATTAATACGTAATAAAATTTCGATTATACCGTGAATATTGTCCTTATAAGCATGACAAAGCAGTATTAACTGAACCAAAATGGCAAATCTGAAAGACCTGATATTATTAAGTTATCTTTAGTAGTTGTTTGAATCAAAGAAGAATAATTGGTATTTTGTAGAAAATATAGGTTACGGGAGTTGATGAATATATCAGTTTATAAAATTAGAACTTTAGAAGTCATATAACATTACAATAATAACGATAAGTATTTATTTGCATTGTCTTTTGATATTTTGTGGTTATAAAAGCTCTAAAGGATTCCAGGGCTACAACTTCTTTCCTTTTCGTTTCAAACTTTGTGTTTAATATTTTGCTTAATATAATATAATTCCAGCCTTGTTTTCTGCTATTAGTCGCCATAGCATAAATGCTTTATATACATTTTCTTGTCATAATGTTTATATGTAATCAATTTTATTTAACATTAGTACTGTACTTTGTCCTAGAAAAAACAAGTAACCTGGACTTATTTTCATTGTACTTCTCTTTGTTTTCATATTTGATAAAGTTGAGATTTAAATAAAATGGTGGCAGCAGTTTTTATCTTTGAACATGCACTTGCAAACTCTTCGCATGTCAAACACAACATACGTCTGGTATAACCCTATGAGTGGATCTTACACAGTGAGCCTTATGGATAGCTGATACGGAAACGAAGGCAAGGGAAGGGGCCTCTCGCTTACCCCTAACCAAAACTTTCCTACAGACCTGGATGATATTTTTAGCCACTTTCTGTGCCATGCCTCCTCCACATTTGCTACTGAATCGCATTCGTTGAATCCAAGTCTTGGAGAGAGGGATATGGAGAGGGTACGCGGATTGTAACCGCCGTGTAATCGTCATATATCCGGTAAAAGGTCCTTACTGCCCTTGATAATGCCTGACCTTTAAGAACTTTTTGCAGGTGGCACACAAATTGCGAATCTATTCTGAAAAAAAAATCTATATCATCTTACCTTTACAAATGAGCAGTGAAACATTACTCATTTGTAGACATCAGCCATAAGTATATTTAAACAAATTGTACATGTCTTTTATTCAACAGATGCCCAATATTCTCATTTATCAAGACAAGTTTGACTCACTGATTTTGGATCAGAACTGATTCTCGACAAAAAAAGGTAGAAGAAGGCGATTTCTTATTCATAGTTCGGCATGCAGTGCGGAGGCACTTATGCCCCTCAGCAAGGTATTTTTCCCACATTGCTGTTTTATCGTACATCAAATAAATGAAAATGTTATATGCATCATGAATAGCCATGTGTGGACTTGTTTTTAAAAAAAGTAGTAGATTTTATCCATCGTAACATATATTTGTCATGTTTATATAGCATAATCCACTCTTCTTTAACTTGGCCAGAGTTGTCTGCTACACTCTGGACAACAATAATTGTTTATGTATAAACATGATTAACTTTGGTGTAACAAAATATATCTGTATATCGTTTCATTAAGATTTTTCAACCTAATTGATTGACATGATTATTCTAGCCAGATGCATTGACTTGCTTACTATCCTCTTCGAACTGTGGATCTTCTAACATCGGGTGTCGTGAGGTTAAGGAATGATGGGTTGTTACTTGACACTTATCTCGGTGTGACAGCTTGCGTATGACGCTAGGAGGGATCCAGACTATATGAAATCCTCCGTGGCTAAACTTTCAGTGTTTATTCGATTCCACGGTCACATTGAAAAAAAAAACAAGTTTCCGTATATTCATCTGGTTTAATCGACTTTGATTTGATCTGTTTTCTTGTGCATTAATTTTGTCATATAGTTTGTATAATAGATTTTTCATAGCATAACACACATACTATATTAATAACTGATTATGGCATGAATCTTGGATATAAATATACTAAAATGTCATTCCAAATAAAAATTATCTACTTCCAATTTTTCAGAACATTCACAATTTGCACGAGGATTGTCATCATGATTGATTTTAGTCACCCTTTTTTCTTTTTCTCTTGTAGATTCCAAGCACCAAATTTAACCATGGATACATCAACACAGATGAACAACCTTATAATGTATATTCTGAGTAAAAAATATATTAGTAATGTGAGATACACGTAATTGTCTGGTTATGATCATTGGTTGGCCTACTGGGACTGCAATTAAGACAAAACTACGTTTCATTTTGCATTATGATTCGAAAAGGTTAAATCTTCAGAAGTCACTCTCTTTTCGAGAAGAATATGACATTATACGAATATTTCATAATAGGGTTTCTTATCATCATAAAGAGTGTGCATTCGTTATATTCACATCAAAGCACAATATTAAAGTTATGATAGTTTATCAAGATAAATGGCTTCACGGTAATTCCTTTTCTAAGCTTACAAATATAATACAGCATGCACCCGAAATGTGCGTCTTTCATCTGTATCAACTGGATGGCGTATATCATTATGTGGGTCTACTCTAATCCCTTTCTTGCAACCTTTTTATTATTATTATTTTTTTTTTTTTGGGGGGGAGGTTCTTTTCAGCAATCTGTTCTCATTATTTAATAAAATTGAATTCTAAGTATATATCAATTAGACGTATTTAACCAAGACAGAAAATAAATATAGTACATCTGGTATGTGTCTGTCTTCTGTGTAATCTGTTAATCGATTTTGATATATTAAACCTACCGGTGACCGAGCAATCTGGAAAATTATTTATTTTGCAATATACATGCATTCTTCTCTATGGGGTCGGGGCTAAAAGTCCGTTCTGATGGTTTACAATCCCGCACATTATTATTTTACGGTTCCATTTTTTATTATCGGTGTTATTAACTTTGTAAACTTTTGAATTTATTGGATTTGGTATATATCAAATTTGTATTTGTTATTAATCTTAGGTTAATAAATGGCATTAATTTTTTTGTCATTTTCCTGAAATGTCTTTTTTCTAGCATACAAGTATATACCTTATGTATTTATTACACCATACATTTTCAATATCCTATAATTTGTTGATTCATAGTTTGAACCCCCATCGAAAATGTTCGGCGAAAAAAAAACAACCCTCTTAGGGTGAGACAAATTATGATTTGAGAGATAAATCATCAGTCATTTTTTTAGTTGTGGACTTTCTTCTGTGTTCCTTGTCTCCACCCTTCATCCAGCCCATTTTCGAAGGAAGTGTACAGGGAAGGGGAAATGGGAGGGGCGGGTATTTAGGGGTATAAGAGGTCATATGAAGTTCAAATCGCAGAGCAGCCACAAACCCGATGGTAATGAATATGAAGTATGATTAGAAATTAATTAGGGCGCACAATCGAAAAAGGCCTTCAATTATTTTTACTTTATTACCAAGACATCACATGTATAATGCTAATACGACCGCCAAGGATACATTAATCATCGGGACTATTGCTACAATGGCATATATCAATCAAATACGTGTAACAAAACGTACAACTACACTGTTCTATCAGTCGCTAAGTTTTTTATTATTTGTCATGGCCCCTTGATGAATACAAACTTCAGATTCCCCACACTTGAATTTTATGACTTTGAGTTTGACATTGAATTGAAAATAATAACTAAGATTTTAAAAACCGTCTACATATTTCCTTGCTTTGTACTATTGTGTGGAAAGATACAAAATTAACAAATGTTATTCAACACTTTGTTCGATATATGTATATCTCTTTGTGTATTTGTTTCTAGCAAATGCAAGCCTGTACCAGTGCCATGTTGCTATGCAAACAAAGACATTTTGAACCGTCAACATGGTCAAAGCAGGTTGGTTGCATCGTGGATGTATTCAGGAATTCGACAGTTGGAAAGTTTCCACGATCTAAATCTTCGTAACCTCCCACAAATACTGCTCTTTGACTAGTTCTTTTGCCAAAGTCTGACAGTATATTGTACATTCTATGTAGCTTTTATGACAGGGGTGGCACCGTGGGGAAGACAGGGGCAACCTCCCCTTATAGTTTGTCAAGTAAGAAAAGAAAAGGAGAACAATAGAGGAGGAAGAAGAAAAAAAGAAGAGCATTGAAAAGAGATAATTTGGTAATGTAAAACTTTAGAATTAAACGTCGCTTTTTGATCCTTTCTTCAGGGTTCCAACTTGCCATCCGTTTGTCATGTGCGCTTATCTCGAAGTTAATAGATTTTGAAAATAAATAAATTGAACAATATCATTTTGAAGAAAAAGCAACATGAAAGCAAGATCGAATATAAGGTAATGCTATTCATACTAAAGGGAAAAAATGAATCAAGCTTGGTCATTACCCAGTTCACAAAATCGATTAGCCGATGATTAGCGTAATTTATTTGGCATACACACTATTGTTTACTATCTCCTATTTTATTTATACTCCTAATGCATGGTCAATAATATAGAATTGTGATATTTGCGTATTCGTATGCTAAAGTCTGAATGAAATTAATATATGGTATTCTTAGACAGAGAAAAATATATCAGGGTTGTATATTATTGTCATGAATTTTATCATTCATTTATTAATTACGCTACTCAGTATCCATTTATTCATGTTTATAAATTTTCTCTTTTATTAATTCACATTCAACTAACTGATCAAAATACTCTGACGCAGAAATGACTACCATACGACTTTGGTATATTATCATTACTACCAATAGGCATACATATTTTGTGTTTTTCTTCTTCATCATTATTCTCAATATTGCTGTTCTTCTTGATACTCAGCATAATCAACTCAATAATTACAATATTTGAAGTCATTTCTAAAGTACGTGTGAAGTACATATGCCTATTTATAAATCTTCACTTCGGGCCTTTCGGGGTGAAGTCCCTTACGGTTAAAGGGGAAGTTCACCCTGACAGAAAGTTTTATGTAAAAATAACATAAAAAAATGATAAAAAATATTGGCAAAGGTTTGAGGGAACCCCATGAATAGAATTGAATTATTTGATTTGTGACGTCATAAGCGAGCAGCTTTCCTATTTCGTACGGTAAAAAATCAATGAAATGTCATTTTCTCAGAAATTGAAAATGTTTTTTATTGTACCTTCAGTATATCAATACACAAACTTATTTCACACCCGCTCCTAAAAAGAAAATTAAACATACGTCATCGCGAACCATTAAAATTCAAATTTATTAATAAATTACTATAAATATATTCATTTCATATTACATAACATGTATGTGACGTAACAACACGTGAAATTCGGAAACTTTCTTATTCTTTAATGGATTTCCCTCAAACCTTTACCAAATTTTTTCTGCTACTTTTACAACAAAGTTTTCGTCAGGGTGAACTTTCCTTTTAAGAAAAACAAGGATTGTGACAAAGTGCACATGAAAGGTGGTAACATGCAGGCAGGAGGTCGTGTATATTAAAGGCCAAGTCCACCTCAGAAATATTTATATTTATAAATATTCATTTGAATCGAGAAAAATCAAACGAGCATAACTCTGAAAATTTCATCAAAATCGGATTAAAAATAAGAAAGTTACGACATTTAAAGTTCCACTTATTTTTCACAAAACAGTGACAAACAAAGAGACAGTCGATGATGTCCCTCACTATTTCTTGTTTTAAATTGTTTGAATTATACAATATTTCATTATTAACAGATATGACAGTAAGGGCGAACTTGTTTGAACAATATAGTATTAAACAATAATTCAACATATTCAGGGAGGGATTAATCATTGTTTTACTTGACAATGAGGAGAAAATAGAATATTTCATTTAACAAAATAAATAGTGAGTGGATGACGTCATCAGTCTCCTCAACTGCATACCGATCAGGATGTGCAAAACTGTTTTGTGAAATTAAGCGAAACTTTGGAATGTCCTAACTTTTCCTATTCTAGATCCTATTTTGAAGGCATTTTCAGTTATGTTCGTTGGATTTTCTCTTTTTAATGAAATTAAACCTTTGTTGTGATGGACTCAATTTAATATTGCATTTATTCAAAGTATTCATGGCATTGGTAATGTCTGAGTGTCAGTCAGTATTGTGTATGGTCTGAAATTCAGTGTCCTGACGTAAATCTTACGAAAGTAAACTTGACTTGCGCACCACCAAGCACCGACATACACACACACACCCTCCTATATGAATACTGAAATCCGTATCAGAAAAAAGTATCGGTGACGAAATATGTAATTTCACCTTCATAGGGGGTATTTGTGGATA
Source organism: Lytechinus variegatus (assembly GCF_018143015.1). Classification (NCBI taxonomy): domain Eukaryota; kingdom Metazoa; phylum Echinodermata; class Echinoidea; order Temnopleuroida; family Toxopneustidae; genus Lytechinus; species Lytechinus variegatus. The sequence goes on from NC_054742.1 coordinate 46,851,256, forward strand.
ATCCACAAAATTGCGCAACCACACTCGTTCTCATGGAGTAATCTCTCGATCTAGTGTCTCTCACCCACACATGCCTAATTAAACACACACTCATACACCAGGCCCTCACGCACACTTGACCTATGATCGGTTTCCATCGAACGGTGCTAGTATGGACACCTCCTGAATTTGCATGCAGAAAGGTATGCACCAAATGGGCACCCACACGCACACCCTATACACAAACGCACCCACCCTTATCAACCAACACAGAGATCACACACCCACACTCTTCCGGGAACCTTTTGACATTAAAATTCACTTTCAATGAATAATTGTCAAGTGTCTTATAATTTAGTAATTCGTACATCTTATGCACAAACGTTTGCAATACCGCTCCTTTCTTACCCACAAATTTCTCCACCCCCACCCCCATGATTGAATCTTATAAATCTTCTCTTATAGCCCGGCTGACCAGTTGGCCTTTTGTTGGGAGAGGTGGGCTACTTACCCAATCACATACTTCAGGATTGGTTGAGCTATAGCAGTCAACCCTCTGTAATAATGTATCTATCATTAGCTGGGTCTGCTCTAAGTCCAAACTAGGACCTCTCTTTGAATCCTGTTGTCTTTGTAGGAGACGGGTCACACGATCAAAAGGTCCATTGCGCCCATGAATCTGAGCGTCAGAGGTCTCTATGATGGCTGACAGAACAACGATGAAGGATAATATCCAAAGACTTGGTCCCGACCAGATGAACAGTTTCCTAAACGACCCCATTGGCTTTGACCTGAACACGGCTACGAATGATTCAGAAATCTTGTTATCCACAAAATTTGATAGTCACTTTAAATCAAGTACTTGTAAAGATGTAGTCAATGCAGACCTGCATGGGCCTGACGAAGGATCGCCGTTTTGTCAAATGTGCGTCAAGTGTCAAAACGGAATGATCTTAAGAGGTTTTTCCGTCTTTCACACTTTAATGAACTACGTACATGTAGTTTAATTGACTTGTTACAACAATTGGATTTAATTCAAGTGACTCAAGGCAAAGAACCCTCGCAACAAAGAATGGTTATTTCACCGCAGGAAAGGAAGTCATCATCTGAACGTTAACTGATCCCACAAACTAGAATGTCATATAGATAAAGCTACGCTGGTTCGTCTGGATAAAATATATCGTTCCAGTCAAAGGTTTTCGTAGACGGAGCCACTTCAACCAAATGCGTCATTTCCCACCCTGTGCAGTTGGAGACGCAGTGAACCACGTGGGTTTGAATAGGAGTCTTCCTGGTCTGTACGTACGCAGCTGCAACAACCATTGCACGCGCGTTAATTCGAGCGATGGCTATAGTGTCGATATGATACACAATATCTTCATGTTCCAGGATGAAACACACAAGACAGGAGGAGCACCACTGCAGGGGCGGATCCAGGATTTCACGGGGGAGGCAATTTGAAATAATGAGAGCGGATTTCTTTCCTTTTTTGGCTTCTGTCTATGTCCCACCATTTCCTTCTTAACTATCAGTCTTTTCCTCTCATAAGTTCCTTCCTTCCTTTCCTCTCTGCATATACCCCTTCTTAGCCTTCACTTTCTCTCATTCTGCATTTCCTTTCTCTCTCCCTTTCTACTCTCCCTTCCTCTTCTCCTTTTTGTGTGGGTGCAGGGGAAACCGGAGGTTATTTAAAAATAATCATGAAGACATAACCATCATGATTTAGTAAGTTTCCAGCCAATTTTGACAGGACATTTCCTTGCACATTCACTATTTTCACAAACAGCAAACTTGATCTCATGTACTTCATAAATGACAAAGGAACTAAAAAGTGAAGAAGCTTTGTTCAGGGAGAGGATATGTACTTTAATTCATAAAAGCATCCATCTTTTCAAGTTGCATATTGGTTAAATAAAAAAAAGGTGATACATGAGAGATAGGAATATATGATCAAAGATGGCAGATAATAATTGTCCATCATGGACGATAACTTTTGCAAAATCTGCATTGAGGAATAGAAAAGGAATTAAAAAGGATTAGTTACTGGCAAGTTGCTGGCTAATTGTCTGAAATAGGGCATGAATACTTTGTTGTTGAATCAGAGCTATAGCTTTGGCTATCAATAACAGATTGAACAAAACCTATGCCACATGCAGCCCAAAAAACAGAACTTCCTATGAATGGATCGAGATAGGTGGAGACTGAATCTAATCTAATTCTAAGTCCTAAAACGTACCTTTCATACTAAAAGCTCTACAAAAAGGGAGCCAATATTACAACAATAGGGTATAATATATCTTAGAGTTTAGCTTTCATCTTTCTTGTCATCCAATTGATAACTTATCTTACATTGAGATTAATTACACTCCTTCCAACAGTCTTTCAGATTTTATGGTGGGGTGAAGTGAATGCATTGGGGGAAGTGATTGCATTGGGTGAAGGGAAACAACAGGGGGATGGTAATAATTACATGACACTTTCTTTTTTTTAATTCTATCCAATATCATGTCCAGCAATTTTTCTGAGAGGATGTGGTTGGGAACAATTGAGGAAGTAAAAATACAAAGTGTTTATAGGTTCTCACTTTACTTGGGGGCTTAGTGTACAATCGCAATACACAGCAATAGAAAAATATCTTTTTATTATCCCTAGGTCACCTCCTTGCCCCCATCCCTTCTGTGTTCAGCCATAAATTTGCTGAAAATACCTTTACACCTCTTGTAGTTTATTCATCAATACAACATACTAATGAAATTAATTATGATCTATGCAATAAACAACAACAAAAACACTCGATAGTCAGCATTTGAGTTGCGGTTTAAAATGTTTTCATCATGGGGGAAAGTTTTCTGTATTGAAAAAAAAATCCACAGCATTTTATATAAACACCAAGTGTGATAACTGTTATATACAAGAATAATACAAATTTACATTTCATATTGGGGGTGGATTACAGTCACATTTGATTAGGTACAAACTTTCCTTGGGAATCGCGATGTAGGTTTTATCACAGTATTGATGTACATGGATAAGAAAAATCAAAGAATTTCTTCCCTGTCCAAAACCGATGAAAAGTCAGACTGAATCAGATATTGTTACAAAATCTCTATGAAATGGTTATATTCATATAATAGTTTTCAATTTAAGGTTTGCATTAACAGCTTTACGGTTCTATTGTAAATTGTTGAGAGAGATGAATCTTAATATCTTTACAAAACTTTGCTGAAAGGTTGAGAAAACAGTAAAGCATTGTGTTTGCAGAACACCTACCATTCAATGTCTTTCATTAAAAAAAAGAAAGATTGGATGGGTACCATCCAGTACAAGAGGTAATATCAGATCATTCATTTTTGTAAAAGTATAAAAGAGCATATAAAGCTATCTAATTCAAGATATGAACCATGAACTACTAAAATGACATACATGGTTTTATAATTATCAGTGATATGTTTGCAAAATGTGGGAATCCGTAAAACCATTCATGCCCCCTTGATAAAAAGATGACTAGATAATAATTGAACAAACACTGTGCCGAGAGATGACTTGACAGCATCTGGTGAACTCCTCAGCTATCCGAATGAACGATTTGATTAATTTGCAGGCTTGTTAGTCTGCAAAGAGAAAGAAAAAAAAAGGATGAATAGACTAGAGTAATATTACTTGAACTTTTAGCCATAAATATTGTTCAAAGTTTTTAGTATTTTTATTTTTTACTTACAACACTTGAGTTACAGATGTCTGAATAAATAACCTGTACATTATGTAGCTTATCCAGACATGGTAAGTTGCATGATGTCAGGTTCAAATATTGGGGATTAGGCTCAGAATCATGAACATATTTGAAAAAGAATTACATTATTCATGTATTAAAGTAAAAAAAAAACTTTCTATCTTCCCTTACTTGCTATTTATTTTTCGATTCAGATACACAATCCTAATCTCAATGAGATATAAATGTTCCATATGCAAGAAAAACCATTTCACTTAGAACAATTTGCTATGCAGGTCGAAAACTTTTGAATTCTACCCAAATAACATAAAATCTGTGTGTCCACTGATTATTTTGAAAAACAAATTCAAAGAAACACTTTTACACACACAAACATTAGTCATCACATTAGTCACCTCATTATCCATATCATCATTATCATGATTATTAAGTTATTTTTTATGTGTTTTGTATGCCCCTGCATAAGAATGCTCATGAGAGTGGGTCTTCATTTTTGTCTTCTCAACTCTTCTTTTTGATTTCCTAATTAAGTTGGTGTTGGATGGCTGCATGTACTCTTAACTGTCAATTATTGATTTCTCATAAAATGTCCAAACATACTTACTGCATTGTCGTCTCTCACATGAGACGCCTCTGTCATTCCGTGGATAAGCCATGTCATAGGAATCGCTGGTTCCTTTGCCATACTCTATGCACAAGAAGTAATATGGAGCACAACCGATCCCTGCATAAAAGGAGAAAACAAATGCCAAATGTTTTTAGATATATATACACATACAAGGTGGTGGTCGCCTGATTTCGTGATCAATAATAGATGCAATATGATCTTAAAACCTAGATGACCTTTGAACTTATCATCCTCAAGGATACACGTGTGGTATTACCCAAAGATCATTTGTAGTGAGTATGAACACAATTGATGCAGACATAAAGAAATGAGAGCTTGAAAAGAGGATGGACATGACCTCATATCATTTGTTTTTTAACCCCTTGATGACCTTTGACCCCATGATCCTCATAAACAAAGATGTGGTATTACCCAAGGATCATTTGTACCAAGAGTTAACACATATGATGCAGAAATAAAGAAGTACATTAGACAGTTTGAATAAAAATCTGAGCTTTTGACCCATAGATGGCCTCTGATCCCACCCTCCTCAACAGCACACATAGGGTATCACCCAAGGATCATTCAAAAAAAGTTTAATAAAAATTGATAAAGATATAATGAAATGAGAGTAAGTTGAACAAAAATCTCAAATAAGGATGAACGCGAACTCATATCATTTGATCTTATGATTCCTAGATGATCTTTGACCCCCTTATTCCCATGGGGTCACATGTGCTACTACCCAAGGATCATATTTACCAAGTATGAACATAATTGATGCAAAGATTAAGTAATGAGAGGAAGTTGAATAAAAACTTTAACATTTTTAAACAGACCAAAGGACTAAAGATCTAACAGGAAAAGTGATTTTGAGGTCTCTGCTGAACTTCGTTCAGGCAAGACAATATGGTAAATTCACATCTTGGGTCAAGAACCTTATGTCGTCCCAAAAATTGTCAATGCCAGTACATGTTTTATTTAATGCATTGTTGAGTAAATGTAGGCTAGTGCTAGAGGTGCGCTATTACAGCGCTAGGTATGAGCTTTGACGCACTGTGACTATAGCTGCTCATATAATCTAAGGTAGATATGAATAATAAAACTAATTCTGACAGGTCGCCCTTCTAAAAACACCTACCACTACTTCCACTCCCCCCCCCCCAAAAAAAAGGGGGTGGGACAGGGGAGTGCTTTTGCACCCACCGCATCCCCACCACCCGGTGACGGCTATGGCTACAGTACCAAATACGACTCATATGTTGTCATGTTAAGTATCCAAATATAGTTCACAGATTTCGAAACAATCCTCCATTAATCAGAATCAGCATTACTATCGGTTTCCCATAGACAATGGTATAAAATTTTGTATGTAACAATTGTTTGAAATTTATCTTTCAAATGTACCTTCTCTTATCACAAGAACAAATTCAAATTAAAGTTTAGGTTTATTTAAACTAATCAATAAAACTGTACGTTACAATATTTTAGACATCTATTATCGATATATTACATTTTAAGACAACATCTTTTATCGATAGTCTTTGCTAGCTTTCCATGATTCCTTCAAAATAAGATTGTATCAAAATACTTTTAAAAATGCTGATATTATAAAAACTACCAACTCTCTGCAAAAGAAATTATGGTAGAATGACAATAACAAAAGAAAGTTGAAAGAGAATGCAACAAAATATATCATACTAGACATATCCATTCTGAATGAAATTCCGCTGATAGTGGTAGACCTTCCAGGTGCAATGCGGGTCTTGGCCTGTTTGGGTGTTAGAACGTTGCCAGTATATCCAAACTTATCATGAGTAGAATCAGAATCTTCACGGCTGCCATAGACTGCCATGTGCCACAGTCCAGGACCAGAAGGCACTCCAGAATTCGCTGTGAATCCCATGGTGGCGTCCATGGTCACTTTCACCTCTCCAGTCGTCAGTGGATAGTTCATGTTAGTAGCCAATGATTCCCATTCCACTCGAGGGCGTTCAGCAGCCTGTCCAGCACCTTGTCCACGACCTGCGCAAAAATTTAAGAAAGAGTATTATCGCAAACAAATAGGAAATTCATGTTTCATAGCCAAAGACAAATGCATTCTGGGTAAGTGCTGTATTTTAATGCATTACAATAACAATAGTTTATGTGGATCTTAATACTTAATGTTTCTAAGCATGGAACATTGTAATCAGCATGAAATGAAAGCTAGCTCAAACTGGGACTTGAACCAATAGAAGCTGTTGTAGAGATGGACACCTGCTTGTAGATGGTTTTAAAAATGGACCTACAAAATAATCTTACTTGGAACTTGAAGAATCCTATACAAATACTTTCACTATGTTTTCTCATACCATAAATAATGCCCCATAAATTATGTTTTCACGGAAGGGTGAAATATAAGCCTGTTCTGCAGGCTGCTGAAATTTATACCCTTTTCCTTGACCACTGTTTTTTTTTAACTTGCTTTTGTATATGAGCATGGTGTCCATCTTGCAATGACAGTACCCTCATCCCAAGATGTGAGCCAAGATTAGGATTATAAAGCCAAACTCATCAGTCAAAAAAGAGTTTGAAGGATGAAAATTACAAATGTTATCATCAATATAATAGGTGCTTTTTAAATGATTCAAAAGGATAGAAACAAGTGAATTTCAGGACATTTACTTAGTATGCAAAGTATCTAGACTAGAATTGAAATAAATTGAATCAATTCAAGTCAGCAAAACAGTGAAAAAATCATTGAACACGGATATCAAGTGACAATCTCTGGATTTTCAGAATTTGTCAACAGTCAGCTTCTGTCATAATCTGCCATTTAGATCAGGCTATTGACTTACCAGTATCTCTAGAAGGGGTACTACCTTGATCTCCCATGCATGTCAAAGCTGTACATGATGTGAGAGCTTTACTATTTGGTCTACCCTTCAGGGTGAAGCCAGGTCCTGTTTTGGAGAGCTTCACACACAAGTATTTTACGTTTTGACAGCCATCATTCAGATCAAGAGTGTAGGGAATCCTGTTGAATCTGACCGGGGTTCGCCTGTCGAAATTCTGCTGTCTTTCTGCCCCAAGATTTAGATTAGCGGGAGAAATTTTGGCCTTCTTTCCGTTTTTCTTGGAACTGCCCCAAGCTTGAACAGCCCACCCTGGTTGTCCGGTGACTTCGGTAGAGGTTCCTCTGTCATGAACCACATTCAAGTTGAGGAGCATGTCATTGTTCCTACCAGACTGCACAGCTGAGTTCACCTCCCGACTTATTCCTATATTATTGACCACGAACATCTTCTCGGACGCGGCTGTTTGATTTGAAGGAATTGGGGAAGGGTGAAGGGAAGGAAGGGATGTGGGATGGACAATACCACGAGAGGGTGATGAGGTGGAGAGCAAATCAGCAGTCATGTTAACACCTAATTGATAGAAACATAAATTAATTAAGGAGTTTGATTTATGAAATAAACCCAGGTAAATCTCCAGCAGCACCAGGGTATATTCTTATAGAAGGGGCATGACGACCATATGGCATGGCCCTAGGAATCGGGGGTGCTGTGTGCACTATTCTCCATAAGCAACACCCCAAGGTATTTTGGACAATGTGTAAAAATGTAACAAAAATGCCCTTAAGTTTTTTCTGAAACCCTTTTTTTCTTTTCAAATTTCTCGGAACCAATTTGATCGCAGTTTTGTACAATTATCATCAATAATAATATAACTAGTAGTATTACCAAAGATGATTATAGCCCCAACCTATCATAACAGTATAATGTGGTAGGAAATGGCTACATCATTCTTCCATATTACAATGGCAACAAAGTTTTTGTCGCTCTCGAATAATGAACCCTGCATAAGTCTTTACTAAAAAAACAATGTTGTCTCATGAGAACTTGAACAAAAAGAAGTGACAAATTAATTTGCTCTGCAAGATATTTTACATTGTAGTTCTAATTGGGCAAAATGAATTTTGGGAATATTTTAATTCTCAAATTTCTCTTTAGGATAATAAAATATGGATTTCCATTTTTTTCATTTTCATTGTATATTGGTTTCAACTTAAATATCAATTAATTTGATCATCATAGCATGAGTCCACATCAATACACATACATGAGTAAAGTTTGAAATGCAGTGTCAAGTTTTTTTTCATCTACCTATAAATGTTACAAACAATATAAAGCAAAGAAATCCAATAGAATACAATGTTTTGATAAAAAGATTATTTTAAGAATATTTTTTAATCAAAGATATTAATAAACTAGTTTACAATTTCTCGTGGAATTCCAAAAAAGAAATGATGAAACGTAATGTATGTCATAATCCTGAAAAAGAAGGGGGATTAGGAATGGTTGACTTAAAGACTAAATGTCGATCACTACGTCTGTCATGGATCAATAAATATTTGACAGGAGAAGACAGTGCTTGGAAAACCCTGTTTGAACATTGGACCCAGAAAATTGGCGGGGATTTCCCTCTTTGTTTGACTTTTAATTGCAAAAAGAGTGATATGTATCGTATTTGTATGAAAAAGCATGTTCTGTTCATGGGATGATTTAAAGTATATTGATATGTTTAAAGTAACGAATATTGAAAACGAAATTATTTGGTACAATAGTAACATAAAGTATAAAAAGATGTATTATATTTTCCTAACTGGATAAAAAACAATATTTTAAAAGTTAATCAAATCCTAACGGGTGGTGATTGGAAGAAGATAGATTCAATATGCACTGTTTTTAAAGAAAGAGAATTACTTTCTACCTTTGAATTGTTGAAAATAAAAAATGCGTTCCCGAAGATCTGGCTTGACAAATTACGTAATAGTGCACGAAACGTAAATAGCATGTCATCGAAATCCAGCACTATTGAAATATCAACAGGTGACTGTATAGAAATCAATGGCATGAAAGCCAAACATTTTTATCATTTAATGATCAAAAAGGAAAAAAGGGACCTCCCTTGTATTCATTTTTGGAACGATTTCTTTAGCTTGCCTCTTGAATTCAATTGGAAACGATTATTAGAGTTTAAACTTTATTTTATAAACGACAACAGGATTAAACAGTTTAATTTTAAATTACTTCATAGAATACTACCAAGTAAAGACAACCTTTGCAAATGGAAAACTAAAAATGATATTTTATGTAATATTTGTAAAGTTCCAGAAAACAGTATTCATCTTCTTTTTACCTGTCAAGTGGTAACAGTTTTTTGGAAAATTGTTTCTAAATTAATAAATGCTTTGTTCGATGTTAAGATTGTTTTGAACGAAAAAATTATTGTAATAGGTCATGAAATAGAAAAAAAGAAATGAATATGGTTAACCTTATTATAAATTTTTCACAATTTGTAATTTATAGAAATTATATTAGAAAATGTTTTGAAAACGACAAACATAAGACTCATACCTTTTATCTTTAATATCAAAGATCTAAAGGCAGAAATTCGAAATTATTTGATACGAAAATGTAATCAGAAGAGACTTGATATAAAGCAAGTCTCAAAGTTTCTTTCAATTCTTTAGTTCCTTTTCCTTATTTTATCTATGTATATTTGTGTATGCGACTTTGTAAAAACGATTGCAAATATCAGGTGAACAAATAAAGTACCTCTTATGAGGATTACAGAGAAAAAAAAAGAATATTTTTCTCCTGCTTGTTGAGAGTTTCAACAGATCTGACTCCTTTTCAACATTTCATGCTTGTACATATTAATCTCTAGGTTCAAACTAAAAAAAAATCTATGAGCTACAACATTGAAACAAGTAGTTCATTTCATAATGGGATTTTGTTGATCAGTTTTGACAAGCCATATTATCTTCTTGAAGCTTCAAAATAAGCTCCTTGAAATGAGTTTGTATTCCCTGGCTTATCATGTGTTTTTTTAATTGGGCGGTGCACATAGTATCATCAAATGATAATTGTCTTACCTTCACACTGGAGTTTGAGGCAGCCCATGAGGAAATCAGGGTTGTTATCTCTCACTTGAAGTTCAAAATCTGGGTGTGGATTGTCCTTATGCAGCTTGACACACAGGAACTTCACTTGCTTACATGTCACATCGGGTCTCATATCAATTCTATGTTCGAGGTTCTGAAATGAAATGTGAGTTCACATCATGAGAAGTGATTTCATTATATTTCATTCCTTCTCCAGTCACCATGTGCATAATAGCAAACCCAACTGCACCTAAAATCTTAACCGTCCTACATTTTGTATTTGGAATCATGAATTCCTATAATTTGTTTGAAGTCTACATATAGATCCCTGTATTACATTGATCAGACTTGTTGAATGGGGAAGATGAAAAATTTTGTACATCTGAGATGTGATTTATTTGGAGATTAAACATTCTTCCTGTGAGATAACAATATGCCTACTATAGGTACCAAATAAATGAAGCCAAGAATGACTTACACACATATATATATATATATATATATATATACACACATGAAAAATCATATCTTTTAACTGGTGGTATTTTTCCTACATACTTACTACAACATCTGAAGTTATGATAACCTCCTTGGAATCTCCTAGTGGAGAAAAATGAACTGTCCAAAAAAGCCCTCATAAGTTGCAAAAAGCCTTTGTCCATTGAAATTTAATAAGGTAGCAAGTAATGGACAAAGGTTATGAAGGCTATTTTGGACAGTTCATTGTTCTCCACTAGGAGATGTCCAAGGAGGTTATCATAACTTCAGAATTTTCAGATGCTACAATCTACACTTTTGTCTTTATCATATGATACCTACAAAAAAGAAATATATGCAGACAAGATATAAGTATCATATCGCATGAGTCTCTAATGAATAAAATACAAAAATCATGCGAATCTCTATTTGAGATTCATGTCTGTGCGGGTACAAATAGTAAGGCACACCAGAAGCCCAAGTGTGGTGACACTGACAAGCTGGCCTAGCCTAACTCGTGCTATAAAATCAAAAGCAATATCCAGAGCTACCAACCTGAACAGGAACATTTCAGTATTTTTAGAGCTGAAAATCAGTATTTTGGTGGGGAAAATCACTATTCTTAAATAAATACCATAGGACAAGACATAAAGCTGAAACTTTAGATAGCAGTTTTCTTCTCATTTTACAGTCCTAAATACAAAAAATCTATTCTACTTTGCAGCTCTGAGTATCGGATACTTGGAGCCATTTCATAGAGAACATGATTCTGTGTCTGCTCATTTGATAAGTAACTCCCACAAAAACATTGACTTTGATCAGCTGTTGAGCCCTAGTACAATGGTTGCACCAAAATGGCAAAATGTTGGTACATCGTTTGAAATAAGCCCTGAATGCATGCAGCTATAACCATCCAACCCCTTGCACTGTCAATGACACACAGACAAGAATGGACCAATTACCACTCTGGTACACCAATCTATTACAAAATATTTTGGCATGTACCGTAAACGAAAAGTCACCAATCCTTGAACTGTCGGTACCCTTGGTGACCACAGTATCCCGTACAAAGTCACTATTCAGGATCTGTGTGGAGTGAGATAGTTTCCTTCCACTTGCTCTATTGGAATTTGAAGCCCAGGCCTCCATTCTCCAGAGATCAGTACCCTGTAACAATTGGTAAAAAATCATAAAAATGTCAAACTTGCATTGTCAAAATAGATTGGTAAACAAAATGGATTCTCAACTGCACACAGGCAAAATTTAAGCCCCCGCCACTGCCAGATTTGAACTATAACCATCAAATTAATCTAATCATGTTGTTAATCTCATAGTTATTAAAGAGAATCACTTCTTATATTACATATAATTCTTATTCATCTAAATAGAATAAGAAGACATTCATGGATTCAACATAATATGTGAGCTTGACCTTTAACTGTATGATAAAGTCACCATTTAGCTTTACAGGTCTACAGCATCATATTTCTGACATTAGTATTGGGGTATAATTCACCTTTGGATGATGCAACTTATTGGAACTAAACATTCAGTATGTAGAGTTAGGAACATTAAGAAACAGCAAATAAATAAGCCATTTAATTTCCTACACTAGTTTGCTATTCTCCAAGGATAGGAAGCCCACAACATCTTTGATATGTTATTATTGTCAATATGCTTGCATACATACATAAACCCAGTTTGAAATCATGCAGTCTTTCAGACTGTTCTTTAGTACTGTTGTAAAAAAAATCATATGTTTGAATATGAATGTGTTTGTTTGAATATAAATGTGACCTTCGACCTTCGATGTCTGTCCAACCAAATCTATATCAGATTATTGTCACTCCAGTAAGCAAACATCTTCCATTTTTAAAGTTGTTACCTCAAATAATCAATGAGATATCTCAAGTACAAGGCAATTTAAGATACATAATGCCCTTTATGAACTTGTACCCCTGACCTGCGAAAAGTATTGGATCACCCTTACTCCAATATGCATACATGACTCAAGTTTAAAGTAAATATGGTTCTTGAGTTATCATGAGAAGGCATTTAAGGTATGTAATGACCCCTATGACCTTCAACATTTGACTTTCTACCCCTAAACCTAATCCAGTCAATTGTCACTCCCACATGATCCAAATGTGAAGTCAATCCATCAAAGAGTTCTCAATTTATCATGGGACAGAAATGGGATGGACGGAAGGACAACCCACAAACATAATGCCTCCAGCAATGCCCATGAGGGGGGGGTCAACATGTAAATCCCTGAAAAATGATTTGTTTTTAATATGTCAAAACTCAGAAGTAAACTTGGCCTTTTAAGACTTGTTATTTTTCTCAGATCTATTTCTTAATATCACATTACCCATTTTGTCTACTATCCATTTGGTCTACTTTCTGTTTAATATTGCCAATTTGAAACTTGGTATTCTGTCTTCTTCCAATTTTATGTAAAGAACTGAAGGATCTGATCATCTTTCTATGCATTATGTTGGCAACTTCATCTAATGACCATTTGATTTATTATAAATTCTGTTCAATTCTCAATTCATCTCTACCCTCTCAACTTTGAAGTAATTGATTAATTTCAATCTAACTATGAGATGATTCTAAAATGATTGTAAAAGGGGATTTAAGCTTATGCCTATTGTTAATTCTCTGTTTGTGTGCATCACTCTTTTCCTTTAAAGAGAAAAATCAACTTACCGTAATGCTCATAGTCCTCGGCCGATCGAATCTGACCTCGACATTAAATCGTACATCATTATCATCCTGTGCTACTATCTGAGGGTTAGATGAGGTTGGGGTGACCTTCATCACATAAACTGATTTTGCTGATAAAGCAAACAAAATGTAATAATTTAATTTGTAGCTACATTCTGCAATGATTTATAAACACAATGATTTTAAAACACATACATATAAAATCCACTTCAAAAGATATCGTAAATCTATAATGAAATATCAAACAATCACAATCATGAAAATTTCAACAAATTTTGTAATAAGTAATAGCATTTAGGGGATCAGGACAACTGTCCGGGGGGTAATTGTCTGGAGGTAGTTGTCGGGGGGGGGGATTTGTCCTAGAACCAGCATTTAGAGATTTCACTTCATTTCCTAAACCATATGAGCACATTGCAAATTCACATTACAAATGAGGGAATCAATGACATCACTGACTCACCATCTCTTTTGTATTTTATTATATGAACTTTGAAATAACTCAATTTTGTTCTAATGAAATGCTAAACATGTTTACTCTTTGAACATGTGGACATACTATAGTTGTAGCAAATGGTTTCTATCAAGGGTAGCCAAGTCAAGAGCACAATCAGGTGGGAGAATCCCTCAAAAGGTGACAAGATTATTTTTTAAATTTGTGCATGAAAAAATTAATCTTATTGCTTATTCCAGTCCATGTCAATTTCTCTGTTTTCTGTTTCAATTCAATTGGTAATTCTCACTGGTACCTTCTTTTTTCTTTTACATTTCTTCAGAGTTTGATTTAAAAAACACTTTATTTTTAGTTTCCTTTCTTTAAATTTGTAAATATTTAATCAATATGATATTCATTAAATATCATGAATACATTTCAATGAATGAAAATAACTACAGAAATCGATGGTCAATTATCTATGCACGACAAGATGTTCTAGACTGTCATTTAAGGATACATCAGTTTCAATGCTGAGTGTTAAGAAAAGGTATCTGGAGAAGTCCCATCAACATCATAAACTTACTTATTCTACAAGTCTGCCTTTTACATGATATCCTTGTCTGTCCATTACCATGCGGGCCTGATATGCTGAAGGACGGGTTGGGATTCCTGGCCTGGCCAAACTCAAAACATAAGTAGATCTTTCCTTCACATCCAGCATCAGAGATATTCACACTGCAGAGTAAAGGGAATTATACAATTTTAGCATGAAATGCACAAGAAATTATTTTCTAATATCTCAAATTTTAGCATTTTTCTTTATACGATGTTGTAAGTATAATACACTTTCATGTAAGATGTCCATGCAACCCTCACTTTCTACCAGATTAATTTTTTGCCTCAGACTAATTAGACTCGTCTGAATTTCTTGAATGGCTGCCATTCATAGAAAACATGAAACAACTTAAACAGAAGTAGAAAAAATGGCAAACGACATCCGAGATGTAAAAGGGACTTCATTTGTACGGTATCATACCTTTTTTCCCCCATATTAATAATAATAATGTAGGGTATTTATATTGCACACATATCCACCTTGTTAGGTGCTCAAGGCGCTCCTATATTACCCGGCTAAGCTAGGTGTTCATAGCGCACACAGCTAACATATTAACATGTTTATTCTATGAACTGATGTACATAAGCAGTTATATTTGTATTTATGTGCTATTCTTGTTTCTATTTGAATATGTCACCATGTTTGATATTTGTCTATGTTGCAAAGGGCCCCCTCTTTGAAATATTTGTAAATTATAATCATATAGAAAAATTAATGGGTGCATAGGGCCTGAATTCTCAATAAGCCTACAATGGGCATCAAATCAAAAAGTGGACACTATCCTCGAGAATCATCCTGAAAAAAAGCGACATAAACAGAAATTTCATTATGACTAATTGTGATTTTCATACAAGCACTGTTTACCCTTCATTGGGGATTTTGGTTCAGGTTTGAAATGTGGGGTTATAGGGATCTCAGTTCGAATTTGGACTTTTTATCAGGTTTTTATCAAGGTAGTGATTTCCTTTCATGGGTCTCGTTACATATGTCCCACAGTCGATGCAAATTATATAGCTTTTTGCATATTAGACTATTATGAATTAGGTTTTTTTTATTTTTTTTTTGCATTCTATACCTACCCTTAAAAAGTGCCCCTTTCCCATGTTTTATTTTCTTGCTACTGTCCAAGTGATGTCCCTGAATTTTAATAAATTAAAACTTATTAAATATTTTATCAAATTATTCTTTTGGTGATATATCCTATTTCAAGGAAGCCTCAAGAAAAACCTGGTCTTGGAAAAACACCCTAAGAAACAAGGAAGTGGCACTGTGTAGTGGTTCTGACCCTTGCCTTTTAAGCAAAGGGTCGTGGGTTTTTGGCTATGTCTTAGTCTTTGGATAAAGTAAAGCAGACCTAACTGGATGAATTACAGCGCTAATTCTTACCGAGGATTGCTTATTTGGAATGTATTTCCCCTTCTCTGTTGAATGGTCCTTGATCTGTCTGCACTACTGAGGATCTGCTCGGTTTCATCTTGTCGATCTGTCTGGCCCTCAGAATCAGGACTTGCGAAAACTCCCATCCTCCACAGATTTGAACCTTCGAATGTCGGGCCTGGTTCAAAGTTCAGGTTGACGGTAGCTTCCGCAGAGTCAAAGAAATTACTTCCACGACTCCTCACTGGTGCCCATGACAGGCCAGTGATTTCAACTGATGTATCTCCATGGCTTCCACCACTACTACCAGTATGGCTACCACCGCTACCACCACTTGTACCAGAACCCCCTGGATCTACCCTGGGTCCTGTATTTGATCAAATGTGTAGGACAAGTCATTAACAATATACAGAATTGTTATTCGTTTAAAATGTATGGCCTTTTTCAAAATCATCCTCAATTAAAAGAAAGACATACATGTAGCCAATGAATAACTTACTTTTTAATTGATCCAACTTCAAAAGGTTTTCAATTGATCCAACTTCAAAAGGTTTTCATGGCAAAGGAGAAGATGTGTGTGGGTTTCACCGTACACCTTTTCAGGACCAAAAGCCCACGAAAGATACATGGTGTACCATCAAACCCACTTCACATTTTGATAGATCCGTAAAATTGAAATACCTTTGCAAATGTAATAACCTGCAAAAATCACTTTCACAGAGAAGTTTCAAGTAAATAGGCTTCTTTTAGTAATCCAATTCAGCTATCTTTTGTGGACAAATTTTTTTTCGTCAGTCCCATTGGTCAGGTATCTTTTGTGAACAGAAAGATTCTTGTCAGTCGCAATGCATACACTTTTTCCATTTCACAATTATTAACCCTTCCTGCAATTGAAGTTTAGATACTTTTATTCAAATAGATGCAAAATGATGACCTATAAGTGTTTGGTACTGCAAAATTGTAAAATAGCCTTAAGAGACGGACATACTGAAGCTTTCGGACATGCACTCATCATAGGAAAATCACATGAATGGCAAGTACTCTAGACCTAAACAATATATAATAGAATTCTTTTGCTCTACCTTTCTAGTTATTCATGCGATATTACTCCAATGAGTGCATGTTGAAAACCTTCAGTGTATTTATTTTTAAGGCTACTTTACAAACTTTTTTTTGCTGTCAAATATGAATTAAAATAATTAAATGTTGTCCATATTTTCTGATTCTCAACAAGAAGATTCTAAGGAAAGTTTTTTTTATGGGGGGGCTGGGGGAAGTTGAGGACAATACTGTCTCACCAAAGTGGCCAGTTTCTATCAAAAGAGTATAACAAGCCCCCTTAAATAATTTTAAAAATCAAGGGAGGTACTTACTTATTCCTTTCTTCTTTTAAAGAAAAAATTAAATGTGCAGATTATTGAGGGAAAGGTTGAACTTACCATCACATTGCTGTTCCATACAGCCTGGATCTGGCCGACTCATGGAAAAATCCATGCTGGGATTCTCTGATTTATCAAACTCTATACACAAATAGCGGTATCCTCTTGTGCATCCATCAGGGAAATTGAAAGAACCAGAGAGCTCGATGATGTTTTGATTGCTTCCTCTCGGAGGCTGAAGGGTTCGGCCACGCCCAGAGTAATCGAGGATGTCTCGGACTTCTCCATTCCTGTGAATGCATCATGAGAGTCAGAACTTTCACAATATTGCCAACAGAATTGCCCCTTTTTAAGTTTGCTAACATTTTATAGTTACTTACTACATGCTAATGAATACTCTGGTGCCATCTAAAATTATGAATAGAACAGTGTTGCCGATCAATAGTTTTCATTAACAAAGAAAACTTCCTAATGAGTGACAGTCAAGCTGCCCAAAATGTAGCAACTTCTCATGACATTTACCTTTTACACTCTTCTTCTTCACCATGGAAACGTTCAGAAATTACATTTACGCGTTGCTGTTGATAATTTTCAACCCATTCACTGCTCCTTTATCGATTTACAATCATTTTAGGACTTCAGCTATTTTCCCATCTAGAACGATTCTCTCTCTCTTATTCATATTTTTTTCACCTTACATTTCCATCTCTCTTTAACATAATTTGTACAACCAATGAAACCTTCAAAGATCATTCAAAAGTGAGAAGATAAAAAAGAATTGAATGTTCATATATTAAGTTTAAATAGCTTTCCTTTATTGATATTACACCACGAGCCATTCATATTGTCACGTTGCAACTTCTGCTCATATGTCTATACCATTTTCAGGTATCAGATTTATACTTTCTCAATCTGGAAATGTTTCCTAAAATAAAAAGTCAACGCTAGTGCTATTAATGTTCTTAAGTCAACATTCATTCACAAAAACAAGCATTAACTGAAAACTCAAGAAATTCATGGTTTCACAAACATGTTTTGGGGTACCGGTACAGTTGTACAAGCAGAACTAAGTTGCAATAAACCATTACCTTCGTCCAGATCCGTCTGAACGCTCACTACCAAAGACTCCAACCCTCCACAGATTATTGCCATGGATTAAGTCTGTATCAGGATGAGGGGTTACGTCTACTGTGGCAGTGACCCGGTTACGATTCCTTCTGTAACCAGGGGCGATTTGAGACCACCTAGCAACAGTTCCAGATTCCACTTCATGTCCTATGGGTATATAGGGGCACAAGGGAAATCAGAATGATAGCAATGATATTAATGATAGAATGATTGTGACCTTCCTTATCCTATAGCTTTTATATGTTCTTGATTATAATAACAATTATACATACCTTGAGGAATATTTTGTATCCTCTCCCATTATTAACACCCCCCCCCCTTCCCGAACATATATGAAGATTTGATCAATTGTTGATGAAATTAAACCTATTTTTCTCCCTGGGTTTCTCACTAGTGTTGACTACCCCTTTGCAAAGTTATTAGGTAGATAATAATAAAATAATGATAATGATGATGGATATGAAGATGATGATGATAATAAAAATAAAAATAAAAACAATAAGATGAACAGTAATAATATCAGTAATATTAATCATCCCAGTTTTAAAGCTGGTCTACACACAAAATATGGTGAATTCATTATCTTGCCCTTAAATTCCACCATCTATATCCTTATTGGCTTACCCCCCCCCCCCCCCCCCCTCTCTCTCTCTTTCAATTCTACTCTCCTCCACCTGTTTCAGTATCCTCTTTGGTTGCACTCCTTCCCTGACCATCCACCTGAAAATCAAAATTTCTTCTCAAAATATGATGAATATAGCTAATGAACATATATAATAGAAAAATAATAACCACAATACTACTACTAATAATAAATAATATACTATAAAAATAAAGACTACACAACCACTACTACTACTACTACTACTACTACTACTACTACTACTACTACTACTACTACTACTACTACTACTACTACTACTACTACTACTACTACTACTACTACTACTACTGCTACTACGACTACTACTACTACCACTACTACTACTACTCCTACTACTATTAATATTACTAGTAGTGTTTTTAGTACTATTACTGCTACTTCTACTGCTACCTTCATAATAATATTGATACAAATAACAATCTAAAGTTCTTTTTTTCAATTGCTTGCATGTACCCAAATCCTGAGGTATATGTATTGATATGATGAAAGTGTAAATTCAATAAGTGGCATCTAGATATTGTCAGGGTTGATTGACCACTCCGAAGTGACATCTTGAAGTGGTATTCTGGACAGCATTTCATGAAACAAAATGGGAGTGATTTTCATTATTGTTTACAAACTCCTGCAAATCCTTCGAGGGGAAATAAGTCATCAGTGAAAGTGAAAATCCCTGACAAAACTTTCTCATGAAATAATCTTTCCCCTGACAAGTTCTTTAAGCAACGCGTGGCTGCATGCATGAGAACGGCACCGAAAGAAACACACATTGAGTGCAACATAGATACAGGGATGTGGGAATTCCCATTCAGTGATTCGCAAGGCAAGCTTTGTTCATCCACGAGATGTGAGAGAAAGAAGACGTCTCATAGAACTACACCAATAGGTGATGCATTGTCAGACTGTGGAGCAACATGCTGTTTTTTTAGCCTTTTTTTCTGCAATATAGCAGCAGTGCTGACTTTGAAAACTAATATAAAAAAAATATTCACAAAAAACACCATTCATATAATAATAATAATAATAATGCTCAATTCTTGTATAGCGCATCACACATAGCATAGCATGTCCCTATGCGCTTAAAGAAGAAATAGTGAAAGGTATATAAGAATAAAGTAATCGAGATATTTAGATTGGACCATTGGTTCAAAGTTAGTTTTTTATCCATTGAAAAGATATGTTTTGAGATATATAATGATACAATACTACGGTCATTGACATTTGACCATGTGACCTAAAACTTGTCAGTGATACTTGATTACCCCTATATCCACATTTCATACACTATATCTATAAACTTTGAAAGTTATGACAGCAATCTAATAATTACCTCTAAAATGGCCAAAGTTCAATGACCTTAAATGACCTTTGACTTTGATCATACAACCTGAAACTCGCACAGGATGTTCAGTGGTACTTGATTACTCTTATATCCAAGTCTTATGAACTAGACCGATATACTTTCAAAGTTATGATGATAATTCAACAAATACCCCCAATTTGGCCAAAGTTCATTGACCCTAAATGACCTTTGACCTTGGTCATGTGACGTGAAGCTCACGCAGGATATTCAGTAATACTTGATTAACCTTATGTCCAAGTTTCATGAACTAGGTCCATATACTTTGTAAGTTATGCTGTCATTTCAAAAACTTAACCTTAGGTTAAGATTTGGTGTTGACGCCGCCGCTGTCGTCGGAAAAGCGCCGCCTATAGTCTCACTCTGCTATAATAATAATAATAATAATAATAATAAAGGTATATTTACCCAGGGTAGCCACTTCAGTTCCGAAAACTGTTCTCCCAGCGGGCCCTGCTATTATTACCCGGCTAAGCTAGGCTACCTTCTCGGTGCACACAGCTTTTTGAGGAATTACTATGCAAGTTATGATGACATTTCAGAAACATAAACCGTAGGTTAAGATTTTGATGTTCATTCCCCAAAATGGTCTAAGTTCATTGACCCTAAATGACCTTTGACCTTGGTCATGTGACATGAAACTCAGGCAGGATGTTCAGTAATACTTTAACCTTATGGCCAAGTTTCATGAACTAGGTCCATATACTTTCTAAGTTGCTGTCATTTCAAAAACTTCACCTTTGGTTAAGATTTGGTGTTGATGCCGCCACCGTCGTCGCAAAAGCGCCGCCTATAGTCTCACTCTGCTATTGAGACCAAAACGGCTAGAATACAGTGAATTACATGTAAACCATGGTTTGAAACTACGGTTTATGAATGCTTTATCCAGCATTAATTAACCCATTTTTTTATGAGTGCACTTTCGGGGCTGGTAAACTTACACAACAGCTGGGTTATAATGTGCATTATTCAATTGTTCATTATTGGATGCTTTCTATTTCGCATTGAATAGAAATTGCATGAAACACCATTGTTTAAAACCATAGATTCAAAACCACCTTTGTGAATCATGCAGGCCTGGGAATGAGTTGCGCTTAGATAAATCACTTTCAACTAAGATGGCTAATGATTTAAAAATTTGAGGCCGTCGTCAACATCAAGCAGGTCGCTCATGACGAGGGTCTCCTGCGTTCTGAAATTTAGTTAAATAATATTTTTCATATACTTTTTTTTATATTCAGAAAGAGATTGTAAATGATACGCGTGTCTAAAATGTATATATATGTAAAATCTATGTAATAATTGATTATGTTGTATTATGTTGAACATGTGGAACGCAGAAATAAATTTCAAGCAGACAAACAAACAAACAAAAGATTAACTTCATACCTAGCCTAATCCTAAAGCTAGATCTAGAGGAGACCTCAGTTGAGATCTGATGTGAAAGTACTCCACAGAGTACTTTCTCTTTACTAAACAGTATTTCAATCAAATTGTAGACTCCATAGACTGACTCTGCAATAATTGCCAATGCCTCAACAACTCTTCAAATTTCGTCCAATATCCAAAGTTGTGAGAAATTATAGTGAGAAAAATTTCTACCAAATTTTGAAAAAAAAGCCAGTATCATCACAGGCACAATTTACTGGTTAAACATGTAAAATGACATATTTTGCCAAAACAGCTCATCCAACAGTGTCAAAACAAATTTGAAAAGGCAGCGCTTGCTGTTATCATTTTACTTAGTGTCTATTATGATTATTTCTTTGTTCAAATTCATATGCAATTTCTGACCTGGTGTATGATTTGTCATAGATACAGGCAGAGAGTTATGCACAGGAATTCATTTTGCTATTCATGGGCAACATGTTTTGATAAGAGGACAATTTTGAAAGTGAGGACCATATATACAATATAATGTAAAAAAATGCACTAAATTCATAGTTTGGGTTTTTTAAACGTTTCTTTTAATTACTGCTTACAAAGTAATCAACATACATGACAAATTTCACAAAAGGCAAAATACAGCTATTAATAAAACATAGTAGCAAAACAAAGTAAACAAATCTAATTTAATATGAATAATACAGATCAGAAAATTTCATGATTTCTTTTTTCTCTGTCTCACAGAGGTCAATCACATTTTTTTTAGAATCATCAGGAACCACAATCAGCTCAAAGACTGCTTCAAAATTTTGACTACAATCAAGAGGGTAGTTTAGAATGGTAAAAATAATTTTAGTGATGATCTGGCCAAATCCTTGGTACCATTTTTCTGGCAGCAATTGGAGGTATCTTGAAATTTGTTGCTGTACTCTTCCTTAAAATGTAACAAAAAAAATTGAATATTGTTTGAATGCCTTCAACGATTCAGATTCCAAACATTAAGAATGCAGTCAGAGCTTGGGCCTATATTTTTAATCCAGAAATAATCCAGAATGAAACCTTAATTCTTCAATTTTCATTAACAACCTTCAAGAGAGTAATCAACTTCAAATACAACTCAAAATTTGTGAATATTGTGAAAAGTGAAATTAGATTGCATAATTACTATCTTACCTGTGTCTGAAGTGTCACAGTTTATACTTGGCATTTCTTGGCACATGATGCCTGATTCCATGTTAAATGGCATAGAAGGTCTATCCCCTTTATCAAATTCAAGGCACAGGTACTCATAGCCACGGAGACAGCCCAATCTTCTACTCAAGGGAGTACCAATATCCCCAGACAGAGTAATTGGACGACGAGGTACCATAGACGTCCTCATGGCTCGGTCATCAAGGATGTTTCGTATTTGGCCTTTTCTATAATACCAATCAAACAAAATCCATTGATAGATAAGAATAAAAAGTGGAACGCAATTCGCAGTCTCGCCTGCATTGCACGAATTAATATAGCAGCAGTGCTGACTTTGAAAAAATATCAAGTTCACTGACCGTTAACATTGACTGAGAAACTTGTTATTCTTTTTATAAATACATAAGTTATATCAAATAAAAGTTCCATATAATTATAAGTTTCATGTAATTTGATGAAGTACTATTAAAATAATGAAAGAATATTAATATGTCAATTTGATCTGAAATAAGCTTTGACCATGACGCAGTAATCTGAAAATATTTCTGATATCTCTTTTCATAACATTCAAGTTTAACATAAAATAAATTTTATAATTTTCAATATTATCTTGAAAAAAAAAATCTAAAGTTGATTTCATTTTATTGACCCTAATTGACCTTTGACTTTCACCTTGTGACCTTGAATTTCATTTATCTATTTTTTTTTTCAATAAACCGCTATTATGTAAGTTTGATGCAATAAAAAATCATCTTGTAAATTCATAATCATATTTGTTGATACAACATGGTCAAAAGTCACAAATGATCAAAGTTCATTGACCCTAGATGTTCCTTGCCCTTGGTCATGTGTTCAAGAGCTCATGCAAGTTTATCAGTGATACTTTATTACCCCTATGTTTAAGTCTAATGAAATTGGTCCTTATACTTTCAAAGTTATGGTGACAATTCAAAAACTTTAACCTTGGTTAAGATTTCAAAGTTGATTGCACATAATCAAATTTCATTGACCCTAAATTACACTTGACCTTGATTATGTGATCTGAAACAATGGAAAATGAATAATGATACTCGTTTTCCGTCACATCCAAAATTCATGAAATAGATCCATATTCTCATATAAGCTATGGTGACAGTTTAAAAATTTAAAAAGCAGGCAAGAAATATACAGTTTCTTTATCATATTTAAGAGGCATATTAAAGGAAATGCTTTACCTAATAGTATGAAATCTCGAGAGAACTTATTAAATTATAACAAAGGCTTCCATTTCAGTAAAGATTTGTGAGTAAGCAAAACCATACTCAGAAAATTACAAAGGGTATTATCAGGGGATATGGGGTAATACTCTTTACTTTTAATGATTGCCCCATGCCAATCACATTAGGTTAGAGTGAGTAAATTTTTAATCCAGTGTGAATACTTTTGGTGGAGGAATATTATCATTCAGACTGATCAAAATCACTTTCATTTAGAAAGGGAAGCCTAGCCCCAGAAAGGAATGTAGGCAACTTTAAAGTAAAAAATACATTTAAGACCCTATTTTCAAACTTCAAAAGGGATTTTTCACTCCTGCATGCATGATGGTAAAAATATATAACGTAAACTATCATGAACTGACCTGCTTCCAGTGCCTTCTCTATTTGAACTTCCAAAAGCTCCCACCCTCCACAGGTCACTTCCAGTGATCCTTGAAGTAGTGTCATGAGGATGTATCTCCAGTGAAGCACCTATTGTGTCACTTCCAAGCCCCTGTAAATTGGCACCCATCCGCTGCCATCTGGCTGTATCAGCAGCATTCCCAGTGTTACCAGAACTACCAGTGTTACTGGTATGGCCAGTACTACCGGTGTTACCGGTATTAGGCCTCCTCGAAGTATCTGGAGAATTATTAAGAATCAAAGGGAACATCATATATCTCACGTGATTTTGTGATTTACTACTTCAATATATATATCTATGTATTATGCTGGTTTGTTTAGAACCACTTAGCCAACCAATAAACTTTACATAAGTTAGAAGGTATATATATATATATAGGTATATATAGGCCTATGGCTCAGAAACATGGACTGTGGAGACAATAGAAGGTAACTTAAGAACAGAAAGGCTGGGCCATGATACCAAAATATGTGTCAAAATATCTGATAGAAAAAATACAAGTGCCCTCTTGAATGCAAGAACTTGTTGTGGAAGAAAGTGGATTGGGATGGACGTTCAGAGATGATGAACCTGTGACAAGAACTTGTCTGGAACTGAATTGCAAAAAAACGTTATCCCTATCTAGGCCGGGGTATTTTGGGAGTTCATATGGCCGGGGGGGGCCTCCCAGGCCCCCCCTAAGATCTCGGCCGTCGATCGCGCGATCGCGCCGAAAATTGGCACGCGGGTTGCCTTGGACATAATCTACAAGATCGTATAGTAATTTATTTCATGCGAATTGCTATTACATGGTTATGCTAATTTATGCGTAATTAGTATGCGAAATCATACTTTTTCCTCTAACTCCCTAAATAAAGCTCAAAATGTACTAATTTTTGGTATAGAAACTCTTTGTGGTATTCTTAGCAAGTGTACATGAAAAAAATTGCAATATCAAATCATTTTCTTATGTATTATATTGTTTTTTGCAATTTCTTATGTATTTCCTTGTTTTTTTGACCTTTTGTTTTTCATTGTTTTTTCAATGAAATTTGTTGGGGACTCTTCTTTTATCATAAAAAGCATAAAATAATTACATTTAGACCAGCAAAACTAAAAATAATCATGCATTTATGAATTTTGGTTGAAAACACAATTTGCATTGACTTTGTACACGAAATCACGTTTTTAAGCAATTTTTGGTCTGACATGCACTTGCATAGTGTTGCGTAATTTCGGAACCATGTACCCGGGTGACGCAAAATTGGTCTCAAAAGTTGCGCAAGACTTGAAAGTAAAAAGTCAGCGAACAGCGCGGTCAAAAAATTTCGCGGGGCGAAAATATTGCACAATTTGTTGAGGGGCCTCTGGGCTTGACTGCATAGATTTCATATGTTGCTTGAGTAACTAGCGTTCACGTGTGTTAGTGATATCGGGTCCGGTCTGAGCGTTTCTGGGCGACCGCACGTTTGTTAGCCGACACAGCCAGCATGCATTGGTGAACCACTTTCAATTTGCCATTCGGTTTTAGTCTGAAATGTATTTATTAAAAGGTTAAACGTTATCACACTGTAATAAGATGGAAAGGGGGCTTATCAAAGGTATGTTTCACAGAGGGACATGTTCGTCAAAAGACGCGAGGCTTACTATGATATGTAATTGACCCATCGGGGGCGAAAAAAGCCGCAGTTTTTTTTTATATTTGACAATGGAAATCACAACTTTTAGGCAGAAAAGTACCTTCGTTTACTTTCGTCCTTAAATAATTAATAATTTTTCTACTTTTAGGGGCACATTGGGGGGCAAGTGCCCCTCCTGCCCCCGCTTCCGGCGCCCTTGCGGATGGATGACATTTGGATCCCTGATTCTATCACACCTTCACCTCAGGTGGGTGAGACAAAAATTCTGGGAGTTACGTACACCATACATCATGCATTACTAGTGTGTTTTACTGATTATCTCTACAAAGTTCAGATTTCCTCCATTCTGTCAGAAACAAGAATCTCACCTCCAACAGGTTGGCAGTCCATTTGTCGGCACATGACATTGGAATTCATGGAAAATGTCATGGTGGGATTATCTCCACGAGCAAATTCTAGGCAGAGGTACTCATAGCCAGGTCTGCAACCCACATGTTCAGCTAAAGGCAGCCCAACATCTCCACTCAATGTCATCTCCTGACTTGGTCGCATGGAAACACGCTGGGATTCTGAATCCAGGATATTTGGTATTTCGCTTCTCCTAAAAATATTTATTGAACAGAAATAAAAGGGAAATACAAGATTTGCTGCAGATTTTTGCTTTGATCCTTCAGCCTGCCAGTAAAAATATACAGAGATTCAAATAAGGGACAAAATTATTTTTCTAAATTGCTTACAACAAACATATCAGCATCAAATGAAAAATTGATTTAAACTGTAAGCATACAAAAGAACATTCCTTTTAGGTAATATGCATTATTTTTGAGAAACTCCCCAAACTATGGCAATAATGAAGGCAAGTACATGCCCATTCTGAGGACAATAGGTTCCCCCTCAATTTTTTTTCTACATATGTATATCAACAGAATGCCTCTTACACTTTAATATAAAGAAATGGGCAAAAACAGTGTGGAAAATGCTGTTCAAATTTCCTTTACACTAAATTCCCCATCAGTCGATTTGCACTTACGGATTAAAAGAATCATATAAATACTACCTTTTGTGAATGAAATATGGTATTTGGAGTAATTCCCCCCAAAGTGCTATTGTAAAATTCAAGATAAGGTGCCCTATAGGTCCAAACTCTGGATGATTGCATGGTCCCCAAGAGTTAAACTTATATGTATTTACAATGTTCTATAATGCAAAAAGGAATTATTCATGACGTTCAAATACTTTATAGTGACACAAGTCGCATATGATTTTGGATCAAAGTAGTTTGGGAACAATAATTATGAAACGCAGTGATTTAAGCTTGCCTTGAACCACTGCCGTCAGAAGATGCACTTCCGAAAGCGGACACCTTCCACAATCGATTCCCAGTAATTGTTTTTGTTGAATCACCAGGGGTTACCATCAAATTAACCCTTATAGGAACAGCCCTTTCACCGGGTGCACTTTCTACACCGTAGCTAGCGCGCATACTTCTGTAGTTGGCGACATTAACAGAAACAGCTGTAGTACCATAGAAAACAAAAGAAAATCATTCATTAATTCCTGTTGAGATAAACAAAACTTTAACAGCCAATGTAGGGCCTACCAGGAGCATCTAATTTTTGTTTGGCCAACATTTTAAGGGACTTGTCCCTATGTTGATGTACAGTACTATGCATCCATATTACATACTTTATTTGATTTGGGGGAATCATTATGATGATCATAAATATGTGAATGCAGTAATCACAATGAAAGTGTCTACACCGAACATGAAGCAGCGGTATAGTTGAATTCCTTTCAAAAATTAATGCTGTATGTTAATAATAAAGAGTAAACTTGGCTAACACTGTACACATTTTCATAAAATGTGTAGATTTCTGTCACGGTGAAAACAGTACATCTGCGTCTCATTTGCATCCTGCATTTAACTGCTTATGCACAACATATTATTTCAGAGCTTAGACTGGTGTTAAAAATGTGAGAAAATGTCAGAAAGCAAATATCACATTGGTACAAAATGACTGTGGTTTAAGCATAAAAGGGTTAAAACATAGCAATGGGAAAGACAAATGTGAAAATCTGACAGATGAAGATGTCACAAGTAATGAAAAAAAAAACAGTGAAAAAAATGGAGGTGGGGATCGAGCTGGGAAAGAAAAAGAAACCATGAAAATATTAGTTTCATTAAAAAATAGTTCAACATATCACACCATGCAGACTGTTTTTCCCTGAAATTTGATACTACCAATTCTGTTAAACAAGGCTTAATAAATAATTTGATTAGTATATATACTACATGGTAAATGATGCATATGTTCAGTATGTGAACTATGAAGAGATGATATGGTCAACCATATGAACTGAAACTAGACAATGGTAATTCTATGAATATGGGATAAACATATAGCTCAATATCTGACACATAGTAGTGGCAATATATACCTCACAAAATAAATTTCTACACTATGGTTAAACTATGAATACAATGGGAGTTTACACAAACTTCAATAAATCCAACACTGGTAAATATGTATCACTCTGTACTTTGTATGTGAGATCAGGGGAGCGTTTCATGAAAGGACTTGTCGGACGTTTTATCCGACAAGTCCCATTTTATCCGACAGTTACCATAGTAACAGTGCCTCACAGCCAATCAGAGTCAGAGAAAGATGTCAGATCTGACAACTTGTCGGACAAAAATGTTGATGAAACACTCCCCAGGACTAACCCAGCAAAACAAGGTGATTTGAATTGACAGAGAAGGGTAAAAAAGGAGAATGCTTAAAATTGTCTACAGGTCTGATGTAAAATAAGAAATCATTAAATTCTACAGTTTTGCTTATATTCATGAAAAAAAAGTGTATAGCATGACATGAATGATATGCGAATGAGAGCTGATAAGGAGTGCAACAGGGTGGTTTAAAGAGCCATGTGCCCCCCCCCCTTATTTGAGGCCATTCTTCTTCCTTTTTTTAATTGCTTGTCCAACATTTTTTAAAGGAAGGTGGCTCCAAGACGACTTTTAAAACTGTTTTCTTCTTGCTTGTTCAGGTAAGAGCTGAACTCCTTCCCACACAAATTGAGATACCACCCAGACCTGCTTTTCTACTCGCTTTTAGATTTCTATCGTCGTTTACAAGTTTCTCTTTTATACAGATTCTCACTTATTCAAGTCATCTTGTTGTTTGGGTGGAGTTCATCAATAAACTTAGTGCAAATCATATTCAAACCTCTACCTGTAACAACACATAATTTACACATACTTATCAAACACACATGAAACACAGTGAACACAAGGCAATGATCTGATGCTTTAATTAGGACTCATTCTCTAAAGAATTAATTCATTCATGTGATCTAGGAAATCTACAATTATTTTTGGATGGGTAGGGTTATAACATATCATTGGTCATTTCTTATCTTGATTTTCAATTGTATTCAGTCTTTTTTAAGACTTAAATATTATACAAGAAACCAACATTACTGCACACTTTCAGCAGCTGGAGCTTAATTCTATGGGTTAATTGCTGCAACTTCTTATCAATCAACCCCCCCCCAAAAAAAAATCAATTGCAAACTTGCAAATGATTTATGATCAATTCTTACTTTTCAAAGTAAGAGTTGTTTGTTGTAAGAAGCAGACCTGCAATTTGTAATTTATGATTGATATCAAAGACCTTGAATGAAACCTGCCATCATTGAAAAAAAAGTTCACAACTGTGCATGTGACACAACAAATTGTACGATCATTACAGATTGCAGTGCTTTTCATTTATTCTATTTAAGTTTACCACTCACTATTTCATGCATTTGAGTGCATTCCATTATATCTGAACACTTGCAGGAAACTTTTAAAAAAATAGTTTGCAGTGTACCAACCACTGGATCTACCCTGAAGACATGTCGCTCTTTGACAGGAAACAACTGCACCTCCACCAGGTAAAGGAAAATTGAAATTTGGATCAGGAGAATCTCCCTTGGCAAACTCAACACAGAGAAACCCTATGTCATTACATCCAACTCTCCACAATTCAAACTGCATCGGGATTTCAAATTCAAGTGGCGCTGCAGCATGCATTGGAGCATTGGCATCACGAAGAGGCAAGACCTGCCGACGGTACCCAACTTTCGGTCCCTTCCCTGTTTGCAACGAGTTGCCAAAGATACCCAATCTCCATAGGTTGACACCATGGATGAAATCAGTTGTTGGGGAAGGGGTAATCCATGCCCTGAGATTTATATCGCTCGACATAGCATCCCGGTATGTTACTGGCTGCATGTTCCATCGAAAGTTTGTAAGTCTTGCCGTCTTGAGGTGACTGTTCTGATTGCTGACAGGACGAGGTCCTCTATCGGGACCCTGGTTAGAGGTGGGAGTGGGATTCGGATTTGGACGTGGTCTCGGTCTTGGTCTTGGAGCTCTAGTTGGTCTTGGATCTGAATCTGATATGAATAAAAAATAGAATCTTTTGATTACAGGGAGGCTAGCCACAAGACATCACAAGCAGCCATGTTTGAGGACACCAATTTTTTTTCCTCTAAAATGGCTGTGTGTACTGTATATAGGCACCATTAATCATAATATACAGCATCTGTTTTCAAGTATAACAATCTGTCCATTATTGTATTAACTAAATCAAGAAATAATTTGAAAACATGCAGCCTTTTGAATTATCCACTGAAAACAACAATTGGGGACAGACAGATGGTGGACCATCAGGTATATAAAACTATGTTGAACCGCCCCCCCCCCTCCAGAATATGTCTGAATGGGCAATAAAAAACGAAAGTAGGCCTGTTAATACCTGCATGTTCAAATAAATTGACTCTTTGTCAAGTTACAATTCATCTATGGAAAGTTGGCCATGAAAAGCAGTTAACAGTCATCTTTCATCTACTGGTATCTAAATCTGTGATACAAACTACAGGAATCATCTATTTTCGTAACAGAACAATCTTCTGATTCTATATCATTTCAAGATAGAAATAAATCAATTGTTTCTTTTACTCACTTTTACAGCGATAAAGATGACAATTAATAAAGTGGTTATTTGTCATCGGTAGATTAAAGTTTGGACGTGGTCTATCTCCTTTTGTGAACTCAATACAAATGTAGCGTGTATCCCCACATCCAATTCCTTCCATGTTAAAGTCTGTGTTTAAATCAAATCTCAAGGGTAAAGAAACAGTCAGTTCTCTGCTTGTCTCATATTCATTGAGGATCTGCCGGACATATTGGTGTCTTACACCACGACCATCCCGTTGGCCGCTCGAGAACAACCCGACCCTCCACAACCCTGACCCATGGATGTAGTCAGTCCCAGCCTCAGGCATTACGATGAGCTGAATACGGACACTTTGGGCTGCTCTCCGAGATCCTAAATCCAAAATTGGAGTCAGCATCCACTGCATACTAGAGAAACGAGCCGATGGGAGACCTTCAATATTGCCACTCGTGTCTGTATTGGAACGAGGAGAAATGGGGCCGGTCGGCAAGTAATGCAGACCATAGTTGACAGAGAAAGCACTATAGCTATAAAGTTTTGTGCAACTCACGAAAGTTCATGCTTCAGGTCAAGTAGTGCATCCAAAGTCCTTTGTACAAATCGATGATTAAAATCGTGCTCCACTTCAAAAATTTCACCATACATGTATGAGTGCTTCATGCGTAATCTAATGCTACATCCTGTGTGTATTCAGCAAATGTTGATGCTATCGACAATAAGCATAACAGTGGAATTTAATATTGTCATTAATACAAAACATCTTGTTGCAAAAATAATTAGTAAAATGATAAATCTACAGGACTGTTTTTCCAGGAGTACAACAAGCTCAAGAAATTGACACACTACAAATCCACAAATTTCATGAATTGCCAAACAGCTGCAAATTTTACAACACAAAGTATATTGACACATTTGGTAAATAATTCTTATACCCCCAACAGCAAAGCTTAGCTATTTAGAACAGGCCATATGGTAAAGTCCATGTGATATTTATCTCTACATGTGTAAATTGTAAAAGGTCAGATAAAGTTTGTTAGAATTTCACTTTTTAAACAAACGAAGAGACTAAATTCTATCTTATATTATTTTCCTATCTAATAAATAATGATAGTCATTCATTTCTGGGACATTCCAATGTTTTCCATAAAATAATTCAATTGTATTGCCGTCTGACTAAATAAGATTGCCTTTACAGAACCAACTCTGACATGATAAATTTTCATATTTAAAGCTACAAAAAGTGAAATTTAAGCCATTATTCTCAAACTTATCAACAGGTAGGCCTATTTACATCGACAAATTTACGTACAAGACACATTTTGGCCTTAGACTATTGAGAAGCACAGTTTAGCACACAATGTGTACTATATCATCCCTGCTCTTAATAGTCTAGTCATTTTAACTTTTCCCTTGGAAAAAATTTCAACATAAATGCATTGTAGTGAAAAAAAATCGGTTGCACTTTGTTTCAAATTAGCCAATTTTGGGACTAAAATGACTGTCAGGCTAAAAATGCTGGGGAACGGTTTATTTCCAGATCATGAATTTAACAACTCAAAAGAAAATGTGGGGCCCCAATCATTTACAAAAAATATGTACATGAAAAATAACATCTTACCCTTACATATGTCTCTTACACAGATGAACACAACTAGTTATTGGAATTATTGCATGCTTTAATCATGGAGCTATTAATAGCTCTATAATTCAGGGAATCATAAGGGACATATTGGTCATACAAACACACTAATAGTCAGTGATACACTAGAGTTTGTCTCTGGCATGCATCAATGCAGGCCAACAACTCTCTCATCCACTTAAAATGCAATACTACAGACAAGGAAGAGTTTATAAGGTTACTAATCTAATATCAAGCTAGAGGTACAACATGCCTAGTTATTCAAGGAAGCGTTTTGTCATGCTGATTTGCTAACAGTAAAATATAATAGTCAAATTTCCCTAATAAACATTCATACAAATAGGAAAATAACAATAAATTTGCAAGATCGTTACTGGATGATTAACTTCCATGCCAAAAATGGGAATGATTGTCAGCCCAAGAGGACTGAGCTCATGTTTAAAGAAAACTTTATCACTTATCAGAAGTCATTTCAGGGCAATTGTAAAACAGAATGTTGTTGTTAATTCATTTTTTTTGGCATTTATTCAGCACAATGAATATATAAATAAATGTTCTTTTTAGGTTAGTATGTTAAAGCAGAATTTGTTTGGCTTCTAGAGCTAGGATTATTCCCCTTAACAGCACTCCTAATGCTTAATGTTTCTATTGCATTATAAGCACATTTAGATTTTTTCCATCCTAACTATATGTACATTATTCAGCTTATGGAAGAAAAGGTCTAAAATATTTAATTAACATTTTGGGAAACATGAGAGTTAATAACCATACCATATTTTGGTGAAACATTTTGAGAATGAATTCATAAATGTTGCAAGCATTGTTTTAATTGCATTGAAAATAACATGTAAAATTGATACTGGCTATGCTCTGAATGTATAAATACATATGTCAAAACTTATCACAACAGATCTAGCCAAAAAAATATATAATTTTACCGCTTAGTACATTACATTCAGTCATTCACATAATCATTTCCCCTCAATTTTTATAAATTTTACATTTTCTAAATTATTGGGGCTTGTAGTTGCATTGTGGATTTCATACTATTAGTAATGTCTTAATTAATTCAAACTTCACACTATTTTGTCAAAGTAACTTATTTCCACCATTAATGGATTTATCTTCACAAGTACTGGAAATATCATTGAGCTATGTGATATAATTTGATTTACTGAAATTCAATTTCAAGACATTGTTCTAAAATTTTGAAAAAGGTATAATGACTTGATATTTTGATATAATTTTTAGAAGTGTACTATCTAGGATCAAATTCAAATAAAAGAAAATTACTGGTACAATTTGTAAAAAACAATGAACCAAATGCATTTAATCAGAATGATATTCAGTTCTTAATGAGTGATGTAAAAGAATTGTTACCATGGCAATTGAACAGATTGCACTGTCTAATGCGCTCATCTGTGGCTAGGAGACTGAACGGTGGCTGTGCCCTTGGGTTCTTTCTCACCTCAACACAAAGATATGGGCGGGGCCTAGAGTCACTGCATAGATAGCGATTAAGTGGTTCAAAAGGCGTTGATCCTACCAGTTCAAGCTCTCTATCCCGGCTGTAAATACAATGAGAATTAATAAGATATATACATGTATTTTGATTTTTAATAAAGTGCCTAAAAGACAAAGACAGACTAAGCATTCAAAATATTGCTTAAAAGGGAAGTTCTCCCTGACAATAAGTTGGTGGTAATAAAAGTAGAAGAATGAGGAAAGTATCAGTGAAAATTTGAGGAAAATCCATCAAAGATTAGAGAATTATAAATTCATAAATATTTATATTCTCTTTCCATTTATTTTCATTTTTTGACAATATAAATTACATAAATTAATTTTTTTTCAATGAAACATATTTATAGAATGGGTTAGAAATAATACATGTAAAATCACTTTCATTTTTTTATCAAAAAGCATTTTAATACCAACTACAATAAGAGTTTCAATAAACTGTTCAGCTGATAACGTACACTAAACAAGATTTTTTCTGGATCTGTCTCGCCTGCATTACGCAATTCAATATAGCAACAGTTCTGAATATGAAGAAAAGGCAATAGTCATATTGTAGCTCATCCACCAGTGACTACATAACACAAAGGTTCCCCCCCAAAGTTCAATTACACAAGGCAAACCTCAAACGGCCTTGACATTACCTATTATCTCTAATGTCAGTATAATACACAAGTTATCCAAGTTCATCTGCAACCTAAGTTCAGATGAAATGTGAGAGTTGCAAAAATAATCTGTCAAATGAGAGTCTTACAAGTAATCTTCCAAATTTGACCAGAAATGTATATCTTTGACTTCACCATCTGACCTCCAAAGGCACCATAACTGACATGAATACATCCCAAGAGCACCAAAGATTGCTTACCATTGCAACATGCGCAGAGTTATGTCATATATGTCTCTTCTATCATAAGAGATGAGTCTTGCAGGTAAACTTTAACACATGAACTCAGATAATAATAATATTATCATGTTAAGCAGGGCCCACTGGTATAGAACAGTTTTCAAAACTAAATTGGCCTCCTTGGGAAGAAATCTGACATTATTATTATTATCATTATTAGATAACCTTTGACCGCTGAACTGCCATTCTTTCTCTCATCAGCTACTGAAGAGGTCAGAACATGTTGCTTTGTCAGATGGGGGGGGCTAGCCCAGAAGATGCATCAAATTTTCACATAAATAGTAAGATCTTTCTGATAGATGTGTCTACCCATTAGGCTATACCAGCATGGAATAAATCCTAAAGAGGCTTGTCTGAAAAAGGAAGGAATTAGGCACTAATAAGAAAGAGAAACAGAGGTTCCAAGTACCTTCCATGCAGAGGAGGCAAACCGTGCCTGAGGAGATTACTTTTAGGTAGATATATATATAGGAATTGGCAGAATGACAAAGAGTGGCCATAAAATTTCATCAAGCATGATGCCCTGAAACAGTGCCCATGATGTATCAATCCATCTGGTAACATGGACATTGGGTTTATCACCCAAAATGTGCATGTTTGAGCCCGCAGCATGGATCATTTTGACAATGCACCAAGAGAAAGAATCGCCCGAATCGCAGTGAAGGTTTGTGAAGCTGCTCAGACTTGCTGTGGTTTTCAGTTGTATCCAAATATCACATGAGGGCACATATAGTGCACCAGACTTTTCACCTTGATTGAGAAAAAGTTGTATAAGGGACCCCAAATTTCATCTGAGCCCAAAGATGCTGTCTGATTCTTCGCATGTAGCGATATGTATAGAGATAAGGCAGACACTGCACATATCTCCCATCTGATGTGCTTGTGCGTGGTGCACAGGGCATAGAGGAAAATCTGCCTCTGGCACAAAGCAACAGCGTTAAGGTAAACTGTCTTAACAGTCACGTGATGGAGTGCCAAATCCGATAACAGTTCGAAGCCAAAGTCTCAAGCACCTTTGACAGACACCAAGGAGCTAGCTTCAATTCGGAAGAATGTTTATGGAAAAAGTATAGGTGATAGTCTGGTCAAGAGATTCAGATTGTGACAGCCGAGCCATCGGAATGCCTATGTGGATTGTGGCGATGGCCGATCACAATAACCTCTGATGGTGGATATTGAAGAGGAAGAGGAAGGGGCTACCTGCTTATTAATTAAGGTGAGGGGTAGAGGAAAACAGGGCCTCCTCTGCCATCTGGATGCTACCATAAGGACCCAGGCTTGATCCTCCTTCATCTCCTGCAAGACTTGAGGGTGCAGGGGGACAGGGGAAAGGCAATAACCCCTTGGGCTCCCCAATGATAAGAGGTGTCCACAGCCCAAGCCTCTGACTCGATCCTTAGGCTTATCGGTGAGCAAAACATCTGAAGTATATGATTGCAGGATGACCCAAACAATTCTATCTCTGGCAGGGCTCAGTTCCCACATGGAGACTTGAATGCTTTCGGGATCGATGATCAATGAAACCGAAATGCCGCAACCTCCGTGCATGGGCAGGGAGGTGGCACATGAGGGTGCGTGAATAATGTGTATACTTTATTTGGGAAACAAGATATATCAGTGAACTAGCATAACAGTTAGGTAATTTAATTATTGACATAAATGACCACGGCATGTTGATACCCAATCACAGTCAAGTTCAGTTTAGTGTTGGAAAAGCTGTGCCTATGGTCTTGCTTTACTATGCAGGCGAGGCAAGAACTGACATTAATGAAAACACTGACATTACTAAAGAACTGTATCTTGATTTTCTTAATGAACACAAAGGATCATTGGAAATTACTCACTAGCTTGTCGTACCCATAACACGTCCATCAAGTATGTTTTCAACATATCCGTATTTCGTCGGGTTTCTATTCTCAGGTGGATCCGAGGCGTATACACCCATTTCCCAAAGATTTCTTCCAGAGATTGTTTCATGACCGGTATCTGGGATCAGCCTCATCCTCACTTTTATTGCAGAGCTGTCATCCAAATACTCCCAGGTCACCGATGTTGCCTGAAATATGGCTGACCTTTGAGATTGTGCAGCTATATTTTTGATGAATTAGAGGGGGTGGGGGCAGTGGGATAGTAGGTTGTGGAAGAACAGAGATCATTTCAGTTAACAAGGTAGCATAAGTCTATATTGCATTTTTCCCTGTGAGGAATGAAATCAGTAAGTTAGCCACAGAAAATTACAAATTACAGCTTTCTAAACTCCAACATTCACTCCAAGATCAACTACTTCATTTACACCATAACGCCAACATACATACCTAGCAAACACACATTACCCACTCACACATGTGCATTCACCTCTCCCATCTCATCAAACAAACTGAACACAACTGGAAAACAGACAAGAGGGGTAGGTTGACAAGGAAAGACTTTATTTTAACAAAGGTTTGCTGGAGATATGCGTACAGACATTTACATAAAAGACACAAACAGAACAAGGATTACATTGACAGTACAACAAGCATCAGGTAAGAGAAGGAATGAGCTTTGTCGTAAATCTCACTTACCAACCTAGAAGCAATCGCAGATTCGCCACACTGTAAGAAAATCTATGTCGTTAGCATGATATGTGCATCGGGATTAGAAGAAAATGCATCAAATATTAATGTATGACATGAAAATGAAGAAATGAATAACTCACTTGTTAGTAAATCATTGTAGACCTTATAAAATATCATGAGACTTATTTACTCTTTGTTAATGAATATACATGATTTGTTATGAAAGAGCCACTTGTTGAATGGTGTGAGCCTAGTTTGTCTTAGATGGGTGACTAAATAAACTGACCTTGGCAAGCAATTCTCTTGCAGGAAACAGCTTCATCATTACGTAATGGTAAGTCAAAGTCTGGGTCTGCGGCATCTCCCTTCGCAAAAGAAATGCAGGTGTAACTGAAGTTGGACCCTGCGCATCCCATACCAGTTATGTCAATTGAAGTGAGAACATTAACAAAGTTCAGTGGCATCTGAAAAAAGAAGCATTATTTACAGATTATTTCTGATTAACCAAGTATCTAGATCTGATTAACATGCAATTCTATAAAGCTGAAAGTGCATTCTGAAGATGGTTACAGGGTTTTCAAAATTTTCAGTAAATGGAGGCAGGCACATACACCATTGACGGCATTATCTCTTCATCATGTGGTCAGATCCTCAAAAGAAACTATCATAGCTAATCAGCTATGCAATAAAAACAATCACCATTGGTAAAAATGTAGTACAAAGTATCATTTTGAGGCAGTTTGGATATAGCCACCATTCAAAACAAAGCTATTTAGACAGTGTATTCAGAGTGTATATATTTTAGATTGCTGAGGCAGAAACAGTCATACCTTGAAACTAAAAAGTTATTTTTACTTTAAATTCTTAATTAAGCACAGTAGAGAAAGGGTATAGGTGGATACCCCGGGAATGATGGGATGTGAAGAATCTGCTTGGCTTAGGATCTGTTCTTTGTACTGGCCTCTCCTGCCACCCACTCCATTAGCATCACCGCTTGTAAAGAATCCAAGTTTCCACAGGTCAGTACCATTGACAGGTGAAGATCTTTCTGAAGTAGCGATCGACACGATGATGCTGACATTGCTTGGGCTACCAATGCGATGCGTGATAAGGCCTAAATTCCAGTCAAGACTAAGCAGCCGCACAACAGGTTTGGGGGGACCTGCAATGATGAATTACATTGATCTTATAGCCATAAGAATGCATTCAGCATGGGGTCATATGGGTGTATGCTTAATCACCATGATACCATGTACATGTATCCATCTTTGAACAATTAGGATTTGACCAGGAAAATCTCCAAGATCTGTTCAGGCAAGAAACATCCAGCTTGTTTAATGATCAATGGAATTAGTGTACCAACCTGAAAGATACAGGTAAGGCACAGGAGTACATTAAGCTGTATAAAAAAGATAAACCCCATCAATAGTAACGCACTTTGTGAAAGCAAACATTACCAGAGGAACTTGACTTTAATTAAATTTAATTTGATTAAACCTGACCGGCCTTCTGTTCCATCAGTGTGTATTTCCATTTATCATTATCAAACTTGAAGTGGAGTGTAACAGAAAGTCTTGTGAATTCACAACCA
Organism: Lytechinus variegatus; assembly: GCF_018143015.1. Taxonomy (NCBI): domain Eukaryota; kingdom Metazoa; phylum Echinodermata; class Echinoidea; order Temnopleuroida; family Toxopneustidae; genus Lytechinus; species Lytechinus variegatus. Next base: position 46,890,736 of record NC_054742.1, read on the forward strand.
GTGCAGCTATGCCAGATTTTTTTAGAGAAAAAAAATAAAGTAGGCATTCTAAATATGTAAACTTTATTGTGTTTAAAACTTGAATTTGGACTATATTCAGTGGTAGAGAAACATTTTATTTGGTGATAGAATGGGAGCATCATCACATGTGGGATATACGGAACAGAGTTGAGGAAACCAAAATACATACTATTCAACTTTGAATATGTTTTAGGAGATCAATAATTTGCTTACTGTGCTTTTACCGCAAAATAATATAAGAAAATGAAATTAAGAATGGCAATCCAACAATTACAGGTAAATTAACCTTCAAAACAACCCCAAATGAACAACAACAAAACTACAAGAAGAATTTGGCTTATGATGATAATTTCAGGATATTAAAAGCAATTTCAATATACATCCAGTTTAAGTTCGAATTCCAGACATTTTAATGTTAATTTCTTCATAATTTATTTGAAATATGGAAGCGACTTATAGTGCTAAATTCTTTTCCACTTGCTTTGGTTAGTTTAGATGGCAGACATTAAATAATTTGAGATAGCCTTCCTGTGACCTGATGTACGGAAGCTTTCAAGTGTCATCAACCACATTGACATATGAAAAGTTGCCAGTCAATGCGAGGTACATTACCTTGCAAAAATATATATGAAAAGTTGTATGTCAATATGACCAGATACATTTCCTCACTAAGTCGATATCTAAAAAATTGTAAGTCAACTTGGCGAGTTATGTTATTTCACAGAGTTGACATATGAGAAGTTGTACATGTACATGTATGTCAACATCAGTCTTATCTTTTATTCTCTTTGCATTTTCAAACAGGGTTTCTATTAAGATGGCTTACCAGGACAAGACACAGATTTGCAGAAGATGAGAGGCTTCTGTTGGTCATTGTGAAAGACAAAGTCTGGCTGTGGTTCATCACCTTTGGCAATCTCTAGACAGATGTACTTGTACCTGGAGCAACCCAGTTCAATTATTTTGAATTGAGCAGGAAGAGCAGGAAAGTTAATTTTTTGGCCAGGTGTAATAGGTAAGGATGCAAGAGCTGGGTCAAGGAGCTGTCGGACGTAGTTAAACCTCTCAGAAGAACTTCCATTGGCCAAAGGACTACCAAATAATCCTATCCGCCAAAGCCCATTCCCTTGAATTAACTCGCTGTCAGGAGTGATTTGGACCAGCACGTCCAATACGATATCACTGGGTGCACTCCGACGGAAGGTTGCTACTGTTATACCCCAAGTCACTGGTCCAACTGCCATACGATTTAAGCTGGCTGGTGGAAAATGAAATAAATATGTTTTCAATACTTCAAATCATGGAACTGACATTTATGAATCAAAGTTCTGGGATGTCATTAATAAATACTGTTGGATCTTTGTGGTTAAATAAATTAATCATTAAAATAATTACAATAGATAATGTGACAGTACCATGTACCTGCAGTATAGTGACATAAAAATACAACACAGATCATTTTCTGACAATTGATCTGAGAAAAATAAAAAGATTAAACAACCCAATTAAATATGCATTCTGGTCTTGGGTCTAAGATTATGATGGGCAAACCTGGTTATTGGTGTATACTGTGTGTCAGAAAGTTCAAGTCTTGTTTCGTAGGAGATATTTTTTTATGTAAGACAGTCGCTTAGAAGACAGTAGCTCAGAGAAAAATGCAAATCTACACTAATAGACCCTTTGCGCATGAAAAACATGAATGCTTATTTAAACTTTTCATAACATTACTTGGACAGCATTGCATAGAGATGGAAGGCAAAATAAAGCAATGCCAGAGTGTCCATAGGTTGGCTGGAGCAGTGGTCGCCAAGGTCGCATTTTCACTGTACTCCAAGTTCATTCTCTCCAGCTATCACTCATCAAATTAAAGCTCCCCAAATATCGTTACTTTCAAACATACTGCACAAGCACAATCAACAAGGATACAAAAATTGAAATTATGGCAAAACATCTTAAATCATCTACCTAAAGGATCACATGGCGCGACTCGACAACTTGTGAAGGTGTCCTTTCCACTATTGGTCTGGAATGGGAAGAATGGTTCGGCAGCATTGTCACGAGTAAACTCCATGCACATAAAATCAAATTCATTACAGCCGATTGTTGCCACATCAAAATGGAACCGGGCTCTGATTGGAAGTGGGAGGCCAGAAACTAATACCTGACTTGCAGCAGTCTCATCAAGAATCTGCAAGAAAGAAAGAGAAACCTTTCACATTCCAGTTGCTTTAAGAGCTTCCGACATATTTGTTCATATTCAATTTTAAATTTTCTCTCTAATTTTCTTTATATCATTTCAGACAATTTTCATCTGTACTTTATCACAGACAAAGCCAATTATTTCAAATGGTGAGACCTCCAGGTACTCAAATACCTTTAAGGTTGTACACCCTTTTCAGAAAGCTGTTAATTTACTGTAGAAAGCATTACTTGTATTTTTCAAGCTTGAAGCATCAGCAAATGTACTCATCTTGACACTGACAGTGGCCACTTACATTCAGAGGAGATTCATATAGGTTGAGGGATGTAAATGATTTTCAAGTAGTCTTGTAAAATTATGACTAGATGGCCCTTGCCTTACACATGAGGGTTATCAATGCTAGTCTTGATATCTGGTTCTTTCTACTTTGAAGATCAACCTGTAGTCCAGCTTTCTGTGCTCATACATAACAGGCTTCTAGTCAAACAGTTGAAATTGATCATCTCTTTGCCTCCAATACTCTACAGGTGGATTTTTTTTGATGAACTAAAATTGTTTCAAACTATACTGTGACCTTAGCAGGCTAATTCCTTCCAAACTCTGTTATTATCTATAATAATTACCATAGGCTTCCAAATAGCGAACACTTTTCAAACATGGGTTCATGAAAAACAAAATTATATTTCTTCACAATGTTGGGGAAAAGAATTGGGCTCTATGTTGCAAATTTTTATCAAAATTATCATTACGTCAAACCCCCGTTTGGATTGCAAACTGCGGTTCTAGACCCCAATTTTCATTTGAAATCTCAATAACATTTCCGAGCCCCGATAAACCCTTCTTGGCCAGGTAATCCCGTTGTCTCAATTTCACCTCCACAGGCCAGTAAATGAGTGTTGAGCCAAGGACGAAATGATAAACAACAGCTGTGCTATTACGTAAGACTTCTCTGCCTGTAGTAGGACCTTCGGAATGAAATTATTGTATTCGATTTTTCATCACGTTTTCAAAGGCATATTGTATTCAGAAATCCAATGTTAGTCCATTTTAAATTTCGAACGAAGAAAATCGACCTCGAAATAAGGAAAGTAAGTAAATAAATGACAGCATGCTTTGCAGGGACCGCGCTCGGGCTGTGTGTTATCTTCGGACCGAGGTCAAGAAACAGGTGTTTTGATACTTAAATATTATTGCTTGCTTGGGGCATGGATAGGTCTATGCTTGGGGCGGTGGGTTTGTCGTACTTGGAGAAGAGAATTGATTGAGGGATATTGGGGTATAGTGTTCTCAAATGGAGGTTTTCGTCATGTAAATTCCTGCAGTACTTCATTGATAACTTCATTAAACATACATCCTTGCTTCGTTGAATCATTTAATTTATTGTAGGTGGAAAAAATTGAACATGAATGCAAAATTTCACCCACCAAAAAGCCACTGCAAAATAGGCTGCAACATGTACATTAGACATTAATCATGACAGCAGAATACAACACGAGGAAATGCAGTATCTTACCTGTGGTACATAACCAAACTTCGGTCCAGTTCCATCGACATTCATGCTGCCAAATACTCCCATACGCCATAGATTTGTTCCAGCCACACTCTCACTGGACTCGTTGGCAAAGAGGAACGCTTCCATTTCCAGTTCAGTCAGTTCACCAGGTTCATTGTCTACAACACTGGCAGACCAAAACATACTCTCCATGATAACTCCTAAGATGAGAGAGAAATTCATATGGGAATTAAGACCTTGGTCTATTTCTTGATCAAAAACAGGTAGAAATCATTGTTTTGGCAAAATGAATTGTCTTGTACGGTGTAACACTTACATTAAGTAAGCATATACCAAGCATGAACTGGCTAAGGATCAGACCACATAATTGTCCCTAAGGACAGCCTCAAGTAGCACAACACTGGGGACCAGGTGGAACACCTCCCCTCATCCACCAATTGATGGTTAAAATCTCCAGATATTATGAAGGCAAGCACATTTAGGTTCTGATAGGCCTATATATAACAAACCTTGTGAGGACACCATTGTACAACAGGTGGGAGAATGCGCCCATGAAACAATTTGTTAGTATATGTACTGAGGTTATAAGAACAATTCAAAACCATATTTCATAGAAAATATGATTTAGTATATATGTACATTACGTGGACGATAGCGCAAATAACCCTGAAATACTAAATGGCAAGAGATTTCAATTGCAACTGACCTATTCGACATTCCCCGTAGTAAGCTATTGTTACATCCCGTGACAGACATCTGATCAAATTGTCAACCTCACATGAACTGGGATAGGTGATTCCGTCATTTCCACAAACAGGTTCATCTTCCGGACACGGGAGGCGACATCTTCTATCCACCCCTATGTATAAAGAAAACAAAGAGGTTTGATTAGGGTACTGCTGTACCTCATCTCACTGCTAATACATACCAGCCATCCCCCTATCCGCTAATGATTACAAATCAATGTAGGCCTATAGTAATTTTAATAGCAAATTGGTTAAAGCTGGTGCAGGCCTATTATTTTTGCTTAAATTGCACTCTCATTTAGGGACAGGTTACAGGTATGGCGTGATATGAATAAAATTCAATAAAATTCAATAAATTATAACGAAACCTCATAAACCCAAATTCTGTTTTTATTCTACCATTATTGATAATGACAATGGCTTACCTGGACCGGTTCGGCCGAAACAGGGTATCTCAGTACATAGTACTGCACTTCCAGTTATGGATACAATAGTGAGATTGTACCATGGACTTGGGCTATCACCTTGTGTGAACTCCATACACAGATGATGGAATTCGACATCGCACCCTACCTGTAAAGATGATCATTCAATAATTATGATGACTTATTCTGTATAAATACCCTTACAAGCACCAAGTTGCAAAAATTACTGATGCTAAAGCAGTTTTCACATCAGATAAATCTATGTGTAAGCTATCTCCTCAGTCATTTTTTACCTAGGTCAAATTACAGGGCATACTAATGGAGACCTATCTGTGTTCAAATTAAAGACGCTTCATATTTGTTATTTTGAAAATGTAGTCATGACCAATAATTAAAAGCACTTTCAATTTAATTTCAATAGTAACTAAAATTAAATCACATGAATTAATTTCATAATTTAGATTTTATTTTCTTATATAATTATTATCTAACTATCTTGAACCACTAATGGTTTTTATCACAAAGACTAAATTTTTCACAATGATAAAAATCAATCAAATTCAATACTGTATCATTTTTCATTTGGATTGCATTTATCAAACTGTATTAAGTCTTTTCTAACAATATTTCTAATCATTTTTCACCGCATTTGAAGCAGTATATAGCCCATAATATTCCATTATATTAAAAAAAAAACTATATGAAGCACACATATGATATGCATTTTTGAGCTATAAAAATATTATTCAGAAATATATCATTGAAAAGGTGTTCAAATGAACCCCTCCCTAACCATGAGTTTGACAATGGGAAAGGTCAAATAATAATTATTTCTTATTAATTTGTGTGTGTTTTAAAAAATCCAAGATTTAAATTACAATATCATTATGATAAAAAGATACATTAATTTACAAAAATACATGGAAAAAGAACATACAAATTTGTCCCTAGTTTATGTTACATATATAAGCAACACACTCATTTGAGTTCAGATATTTGGAAGTGAGCAAGAGGAAGCTTATAATAGAAAATTTTAGAAAATAAACGAGCCTCTTTATTCTTTGAAATTATTTATATTTCACTAGGTGTCTAAAAATAAAAAATGAATTGATACTGATTTGTTCCCATGCACAGCCATTCAGTTGGGACTCACAGATTTAAATCACTGATTTCCACTTGATAACAAATAATTAAAACTTTGTTGCAGTTGTGATAGTTGGTACAAGTATTATCTGAATACAATTTTTGAAATGGATGCAAGACCTAGTTATAATGTACAAAATATCAATTCCTCAAAAGAACATTCATTGACCTGAAAATACAATGACCTTTGTCCATACCAGTGACCTGGAATCATATTCACTTTGCTGATAGTAAAAAAATAGTGACTTCAAAAGTTGAAAATTCAAAATCTTGTTGTACTTGATACAACATGAGGGATGAAGTTCATAAATCCCAAATAAAATTTCACTTAAATCTTAAGACCTGTAATTCATAGGGATAATCAACATTGGCGGCGGAAGCGAAAAAATTTAGGGGGGGTCCACCTGAAAAAAAGTTATCAACAAAAAATTTAGGGGGACATGTCCCCCCCCCCCCACTTCCGCCGCCTATGATTATCATAATACCAACCATGCAAATCTATGAATTAAGCCTAAATTTTAAAGTAATGACCGATGCTGACATTTCAAAATCAAGTTATTACTTTGGTTCATTTCTTTCATTTGTTGAGACTCGAGTCAGAAATAAAATTAGCTCAAATAGATGAAAACCTAATATTAATAGCGTGAAAAACAAAGCATTAAATTGTGAAAAAAAAATTGTACAGTACGTAGCAGTGAGCACTTGCTATTGGTTCCTCCATTGTACGCATCTCGATCGACTTATAATACCGTACGCGTTTAAAATAGACGAGTCGTTCTCCTAAGTTAAACAAACTGGCCTTTTCGTCGTTTCTTTATAATATTCGATAAAGACACTAACCTCATTCAAATCATACACTGTTTGGAGATTTGTAAAATGATATGGTCTTCCAGTACGGACTCCCATTGAAGCCTCCTCATCGCTAAGAAGTTGATAAACGTACGGCCCAGCCCGATCACCAAACCCATCTCGATATAGACTTCGAAACAGACCAATCTTCCAGAGACCTAGGAAACCGTAAATTAAATGTCAATTCTACATGCATATAACAGAAGTGCCATATGTCCACTTGTCGACTTAGCGAGCCAAGTTGACTCATCAAAAGTATGTATACGTGGAAAGATACGTTATCTCGACAAGTCGACATAATTGGCGAGATTAGAACAAGGAGTATATCCACAGCGCGTAAAAGCACCATATCAATGGATGGTTGACGAATCAAGGCGCTCTGCGGCCGGCCACGTGCGCGCACGCTATGGATATAAATTTAAATCTCGACATACAAAACGTCGTCAAACCTATCTCGCATGTTGATATAAAACTTTTCAAAAGTTATATAAAGTACCGGTTCGTTTCTCGGCAAATTGATATTAACGGTTTTATGTCGACTTTGCAGGATAAATTATCTCGCCACTGAGCACTTTCAGGCTTTCGTAAAAAAACACACCTGTAAGTCTGTAACAGCGAACGTGTGGGTGTGTTTGTGTTTGAGGGTGTGTGTCATGTAGCTGTGTATTTAAGGATCTTTATTTCATCGTAGGCCTACATCAAATTGTTGTAGTCATAATTGGTATGTGTACGAAAACCAATTTTTAAAAAGGAGGGAAAGGATGAGAAACGGGAGAAATAAACGTGTGGGTGAGTGTGGGCCGTGTGCGTGTGTGAGAATATGTGAAGGCCTATAGACATTTTTGTTTCCTTTTGAGGTAAAATATTTGGGAGGGCCGGTTTAAGCTCTGAAAAGTCACCCCTCCCCCAGACGAACAAATTAGCCTGTACACGCAAACACACACACACCCAGTGGGGACTCAATTATGTTTCATTCCAATAGTGGAGAAAGTTAAGTAAATCGAAATCATCTTCACATATTAACGCATATAATATGGTCAAAGATCTTCAACAATAAAGTTTTGCTCTCGAAAATAAGCATTTCTCCCGTTAGCTAGACTAACTCGATCGAGTAGGCTATTAATAATAATTGCAAGCCTGGAGACGAGAAGAACACAGACCTATTAAAGTCTTGTCCCCTTTACTGTGAAACAAAATTTGTAGGCCCTGGATGTTGCAGATTAAATGAATGATAAAAAAGTTACTTAAAAGGTTGGGAATTATGTTTTGTTTCGCTCGGTCGCTACGCTCTGTCACATGATTCGATTATTTGACCTAATTTTATTGACGGGGTCGGGGAGAGAGTCTTATAATCCCACCTGCAGAGTGAGTATGTCTCCCATCCCAATGCTGCCGACAGTAGGTTATTTTCCTTATCCCCCCCCCCAAAAAAAAAAAAAGCATTTTGCGGAACCGCGCATGGAGGGTAAACGCCGTGTCATTGCATCAAATTTACGATTTTTTTTCTTTTTGATCACTCAGTACAGAAAAAGTCCTGAGTAGAATTTATTAACTCATTCCTCTTTTCTTAAATCCTTTCAGATATAGGAAAGGGAAAAAGTGTTATTTGATTTGTTGTTTTTTCGTTGAAATTTTTCTGCAGGCTTGTCTGCAATTCTGGTTTTGTCCCAATTTCCGAGGTTGTTCATATATTCTTAGCTGTAAATATAATTTATGAATGATAATTTCATACGTCGAGAGAGTGGATGTCCACAGTGTATTCAAATAGTGGACTATGCAAAAATGTGATTTTCATACTGTAGACACCTCGACACTTTGGGTGTCCACAGTGTATTCCAATAGTGGACTATGCAAATATGTAATTTTCATACTGTGGATACCTCGACAGTGTGGGTAATCACAGTGTGTTCAACTAATGGACTATGTAAAGATATGATTTTCATACTGTGGACACCTTGACACTTTGGGTGTCCACAGTGTGTTCTAATATGTAAAGATGTAATTTTCATACTGTGGAAACCTCGGCAGTGTGGGTGTCCACAGTGTGTTCAAATGGTGGACTATGTATAGATGTGACTTTCATACTGTGGACACCTCAATACTGTGGATGTCCACAGTGTGTTCAAATAGTGGACAATGTAAAGATGTGATTTTCATACTGTGGAACATCGACAGTGCGGATGTCTACAGTGTGTTCAAATAGTGGACTATGCAAGGATGTAATTTTCATACTGTGGACACCTCGACAGTGTGGGTGATCACAGTGTGTTCAACTAGTGGACTATGTAAAGGTATGATTTTCATACTGTGGACACCTCGACGGTTTGGGTGTCCACAGTGTGTTCAAATAGTGAACTATGCAAAAATGTGATTTTTCACACCGTGGAACTTCGACAGTGTGGATGTCCACAGTGTGTTCACATAGTGGACTATGAAAAAATGTGGTTCACAATGTTAAAATTAATTAACAATATGGAGATCACTTAACACCTCGTCAGTTTGTGTGTCCACAGTGTGTTCAAATGGTGGACTATGTATAGATGTGACTTTCATACTGTGGACACCTCAATACTGTGGATGTCCACAGTGTGTTCAAATAGTGGACAATGTAAAGATGTGATTTTCATACTCTGGAACATCGACAGTGCGGATGTCTACAGTGTGTTCAATTAGTGGACTATGCTAGGATGTAATTTTCATACTGTAGACACCTCGACAGTGTGGGTGATCACAGTGTGTTCAACTAGTGGACTATGTAAAGGTATGATTTTCATACTGTGGACACCTCGACAGTTTGGGTGTCCACAGTGTGTTCAAATAGTGAACTATGCAAAAATGTGTTTTTTTTCACACCGTGGAACCTCGACTGTGTGGATGTCCACAGTGTGTTCACATAGTGGACTATGAAAAATGTGGTTCACAAAGTGAAAATTAATTAACAATATGGAGATCACACTGTGAACACCTCGTCAGTGTGAGTGTTCACAGTATGGTCACATAGTGGACGATGTAAAACTATTGAAATGTTCAGATTTAACTGTCTGAATCTTTAACATACTGTGGGATGCTGTGTTTTTTCCAAAAAGGAATCAGGCGTCCAGACAGCCAACTCACCTCGTCCTTTGATGTTATCGCCCGCCCTTGATGTTTGGAAGGTGACATTTATGGAGATACTGGGATGGTAGTAGCCATGATGATGTTTGGCCGAGATGTCCCAGCCGATCTCTTCTAATATCACATTTCTATATCTAGAAGCGCGCCGAGATCGATGTTGATGATCACCTGTTATATTGATGTCATAAAATATGTGCAGAAAAAAAAGAAAGTTGAGGGTGAAGGCATGTAAAGAAAATGATGCTATGTGATTGAAATCAAGATGGTGTTACAATAGTGAAGATGACCATGATTGAAGTGATTGCCAAACGTTGCGAGAAAGACCGATTTTATGAGGACGCACAAAGTTGCATTACAGGCAACATTTCAATAAGCCATACGTAATCATTACAATACAGTAGATATTGATATTTGAGAGAATTGCCACAAAATTAATATGACCGGGGTACCGTTGCATGAAATCAATGTCCAAGTAAGAGCCAATGACAATCAAGGATGCAATGGAGCAAGTTACTATCGGTTGGAAAATTTCCACAAGCGTAACATTTCTGAACGGGATCCATGTAGTCTGCTGTGCAAACTGCAAACCCTTCACTCGAGGTAAAGGTCTGAATATAAATTTGCAACATATAATGCCTTGTGTGTGTGCTAGTCTTTGTATGGAGCCCATCTGTTGATCAAAGTTTCAATCAGGGTCTGTGCCTGCAAACTTGGACCCAGGTATGTAAAACATGCCAACACAGATTGATTTGTACCGATTGGCAATAGTAAAAAAATAATAATAATCAAGTGTGTTTTGATTATAGCAAATCATTTTGGAAAGTCCAAACATACCGCACACTGTTGGCCAGAAAAAGTTTTGTTGAATCACGAAAATAAAAAAAAGAGAAAGAATTAACACTATATAATTGGTTTCTTTCTTTCATATCCTGAAACACCTTGAGCATTCGATTGAAAGATATTAAAAGTGGGGACCCAGATGTGTATACCGCTGGACCAATAATATTGGTGTAAATGCAGCGGGTGAGAGCAACAATAGCTCTTTGGAATTTATGAGAGGGGCCATCAAGGACATCTTTGGACGTATGGTAGGTGGCTTTTTTCAACCTATGACTTGAACACCACTTGTATGATGTTACCATGCGGATACTCGCAAGAAGTGATCGTTTAGTATATTTGTAGTGGTTCACTCTTGTCTACCGTCTTATCATAAGGGGACGGGCACATTTTCCATTACAATTATGTCACCATTAAAAGCCTTTCTCCCCTCAAAATGAACGTTTTACAACGATTAGGGACATATTCAAACAATAGGAGATACTATGTACAACTGAGGCCAAATATGCGGTTCCCCCCCCCCCAAAAAAAAAAAAAAAAAAAAAAAAATTCGTCATTTTTCTGAAGTTATTTTTACCGGAGGTGGATACTGGATATATATTTCATTTTGGAAAGTAAACTGTTTAAAGAATGTTTTCATAAGAATTCATCCAACTACTGTATACACTTAGGGCTTATACCCATTTAGACATGGATCCTCATCCCTAAACAGAAAAGCGCATAGCACCCTATTGTGAGCATAAAATACACAGTTGATAATTCAAAAAATAGGTCACACGTTTTTTTTTAAGAAATGATTAATGAAGTAATTGTATAAAGGCGATTTATAAAACGATTGCTCAACATAAAATGAATTAGAAAAGATATGTTCGTATTTTACTATTGTCTTTGTTAAATTGTATACTCTCAATATGAATGAAACCTTTGTTCGACAAAAATAAGGACATGCAAATGAGAACAGAAATTAAAGCCTGAAGCAACGGAAAGTGATTATGAAATGTATTACAGGAATTCAAAATTGCAAAACAAAAAAAAAGTTCATTTAAAGGCCACTACTAACGAACATAAATGAAGTCTACTGGGTATAAACGCATACTTATTTCTCCTGCTAACGTTTGAGGGAAGTACCAAAAAAAAATATTATTTTCAACGTTATTTTCACTTTCAGAAATTGTACACCAATCGGTTAAGTTAAAACAAAACGAATGATAAATCCATTCACATCCTTAGCAATACTTACCCTATAAATAACTCAAATTTGAAACCTATGTCCCTCCACAAGTTCTAGCCACCTTGCACAAATCTTTTTTAGGGATGTAGTAACGGTTCAACTCTTCGACTGGGTAAACGCGGTATTCGGTCCATGACTGTCCATAGATATATTTACTGTTTTCCTCATTAATGACATTCCTTGTATTGGATACGCAGTAATCGATGATCAATTTTGTTAATTCACTTGTATGATACAAAGAACGGATTGAGAACAGTCCAAAATAGGAATTGTTTTGGCTTCCAACCAACAGAAATTGACAAAATGGGCTATTACCGAGGAAAGTGGGCATGCGCCTCTTTTTTCGTTTTTTGCTGACGAAGACAAAAAAAACAAGAGCCTCGGATACGATGCGAGGGTGGGAATAGGCAGATTCTAGAAACTTTTATTTCTCTCTTAAGTAGCGACGGCTGCCAGTGAAAAGACAGCAGTGACAATTTCTCATCCATCTCATCGCAAAGAAGAAAAGGAAAAGATAGCAAGATAGATAGATAGATAGACAAGACAGCAGAGACATCTATCTCACCACAAGGATGAAAAGGATTAGATAGAAAGACACAGAAAAAAGGAAAGGTAGAATGGAGATTGATAGGTTAGATAGGTAGGAAGTAGATAGATAGATAGATAGATACATACATACATACATACATACATACATACATACATACATACACAGATAAATAGATAGATAGATAGATAGATAGATAGATATAGAAATAGATAAGAATACAATGAAGCAAAGAAACAGCGAAAGGGAAAGAGAGCAACAACAAAAAAAGCGGGAAAAAAGGAAAAGAGACACAAAGGGATAACTTTTTTTAAGACAAAATGAAGAAGAAATAAAAACGAACAAAAAAAAGAAGAAAGGAAAAAATTAAATAGATTGGTAGAGAAAGGAAGGAGAGAAAAGGAATAGGTAACAAAGATAAGATATGAAAGAAATGAGAGAGATATAAGACAGGTAAATTCGCTAATAGGGGAGAGGGGTTAGATTTAATTTATTTTGTGAACAGGAGAACAGAAAATGATAGATTGCACCATTACAATAATAAAAAAAAACAAAAAATACTAATACAGCCGGGAGATTTCGAGAAACATTGAGACTTCGAGGCAGAAAATTCAATGTTTATATATGAAGGTGGTTTAAAATTGAATTTCCATCATAGTCAATTTACATGACCTTATTCCTTGGCCCTAATATTGTGAGGATCAAAAAACCACCAGTTCGCCATATGCTGCCAAATCCCGGCAACTTTCTCATTACAGAGTTTTGTATTTCGGGGGGGGGGGTAATATTCAGCTAACGGTTTTCGGAATGCAAGGATTTTTTTTATTTGTGAATATTCAACCACTATTTTGAACTATACAGAGTGTCATACTAAGCTCATCTCCAATCGCAAGTGCAGTATAATGAAAATGAACATAAATAAGCTGTGTTCAGGTCGTTTTTTTTATCCCATGATGCTATATTTTCAGTTTTCGACTTTGAATAATAGACTCACTGCATGAGAACACGGGCATTACTAATATCCTTAGACATGTTAGAACGGGTGAATGACAGCTCGACAGTTTTTCAACCTATAATAGTTTATAATTATCTCAATATATACAACATATTTTTATATCACTGGACAACGTTGAAGTAAGCTATATACAACTATACCAGTATACACCCAACTGATATCTAAATACCATATACCGACATACAAACTCATCTTATAATATATTGCTTCGTTTTTAATATTGATCAATGCCTTTGCTGACTTCGCCCCTATAAAAACAAGTGCGACATGTCAGCGCGATGAGATGATCCCAAATAATTTCAACTAAAATTTCTCCGAAGTTGAAATAACAACACCCTCTTCTTACACTATGGAAATGGCAAGACAACTTTCAAAGTAAACACCCGGAGTAAACATTAATACCCCATTTCCAAAATAAATCAATACTTTCAATTCTCTGCACAAATTCTTCAAACTGACTTACCTCTATTCTAATCACCAATATATCACGCAAACAATACCATCTGTTCCGGAACTCATTTACCCTTCGTCATCAGCAAGTTTAATAGGATGTCTGACGTCTCGTCTGAAATTGCATATTCGGTCTGCAAAGGTTTGGGCATCATAATACCCATGTTGGGTCCATGATATACCAAACTCTGATTCGTGGAAACTTCAGTTTTGCCAGACACATCGCTTGATCCGTCATCGTCCGTGGTTGGCATGTCTGCTGCATGTATGCATATCATGCTCTTTGGGCTTTACCCCTGCTCTTCTCTCCGTCATCCGTGGGGAACTCCTGCGCCATCTTGAGGGAGACGGTAGGTACCATGGTACCATGTGGTGCTGACGAAAGCACCGGGTTGTTGTTGTGATGGCGTCTGTAATCCCGAGAGGTCGAGGTCATGGGGAAACAGTGACCCGTTGCGGAATCAGCGAAGAGAAATGTTTCTCCTGTATTATTTCAGGTTACGCCCCTCTCTTTATCGAGATCTTCTTGTGAACAGTTTTTTTTCCCACCCCGTTTATGCCCGGGGGGGGGCACTTACATTGACGAGTGGATACCATGCGCGACCAAAAAACACGTAAAAAGGGTGTCTTTTTCAAGATAGGGCACGTTACGTACGTAACGTGATAAGGGTGTCAAAAACACAAAAATATTGAAAAAAGGTATATATTTCGCCGCATACATTCGTAATTCCGAAGGTTCGGTTATTCCGAAGGTTCGTATTTCCGAAGGTTCGTAATTCCGAAGGTTCGTCAATCCGAAAACGAAATAAGGTTCGTAATTCCGAAGGTTCGTCAATCCGAAAACGAAATAAGGTTCGTCAATCCGAAAACTAAATAAGGTTCGTAATTCCGAAGGTTCGTTAATCCGAAAACGAAATGAGGTTCGTAATTCCGAAGGTTCGTCAATCCGAAAACGAAATAAGGTTCGTTAATCCGAAAATTAAATAAGGTTCGTATTTCCGAAAATGAAAATAATTAATTTTGGTAACAAAAACGACATTGCTATTACAAGATTACACGATATTATGCAATGATCGCTACGCTCGCAGAAATGAAACGTAAATATTTAACTTTAGTGATCACTTAAAAAATTTGCTCAATTTAATTACTACAAAACACACAACCTCTTTACACAGATGATAATCTCATGGTGAAAAATATCCGTTTGCACCAAATTGCCCCTATTGACCCCTTTTTTTTGCTTCCCCCCAAAAAAAAAGGAAAATACGTTCCGCCGCCAGTGGTTGAAACACGCATCGTCTTCATGGCTAACTGCAAAAAGTTCTTAAAATGTCCCCTTTAGATCAGGTCCGAGCTTATATATTTAAAGATAAATTCCAGTTTTGGTAACGATCTGAAAATGACTTTTTACAGAATCGAATATAATGACCACCCAAGTGTCTGTTTGTATGAATAAAAAATATGTGCCAAAGGATTCTGGAGGAAATTGTGTAATTGCAGAGAAATCAGCAAAATAAGCGCGGATTCGGTCACTTCCGTCGGGTCTTTATTCCAGCAATAATAATACACTGTCCCACGTGTGCCTATCTGTGTTGGTTATCTTCAGTGTGAACATTTTTCAGCGTAGATTTCAAGATTTCACAAAGTTCAGTTTATGTAACTGTACCAGATCTAGATCCTCGATGATATACTGACAATTAAGCCTGGTTTTACAGACTTTCTCATGAAATCAGTCTTTACTGCAACTACTGGAATTTCTCTTTAAAATTTCTGTTCGCGCTTCTTGCTCGCAGTTATTATCTAAATTTAGTTACATAGGCATTATTCTCGTTTTGAAGATCACAAACATATTGCCCATCATATTAAAAAAATATATAGCTCGCGATCGCATTATTTAAAAAGGGTTTATCATGTTATTACATATTTACTTTATTTTATAAGTATAAAGCTAATTATTGACTGTTAGGACTACCCTTTCAAAGAAACAAACAAAAATCAACTTTAAGCTGCCGATCGAGGAAAATATGGCTAAAAAAAATTGCCCCCCCCCCCCCTATTTGACGAAAGTTGGATCCGCCGGGAGGGAGGCAGGGGGCACTTGCACCCCAAAAATGAAATTAAAAAAACAGGGAAATTAATATTTTCCAAAAAGAGAAAGTTCTTTTTTCAAAAATAAATGTACCGTTTTTCATGTTTTTTCGAAATGAAATGTTTTTTTTTTTAAATATACATGTTAAGTTAAGTTTTCAGGCTGAAGTATTGCAAATTTTCAGCTTGCGCTTCGCACTCTCATTCGATTGGTGAAATATGCATCCTAAAGAGGTCACTAAATGCTTTTTTTAACAGGTTCCTTTTCTGGTCAGTATGTTTAGGCTCGCGTTTTGCGCT
Organism: Lytechinus variegatus; assembly: GCF_018143015.1. NCBI lineage: Eukaryota > Metazoa > Echinodermata > Echinoidea > Temnopleuroida > Toxopneustidae > Lytechinus > Lytechinus variegatus. The sequence goes on from NC_054742.1 coordinate 46,907,215, forward strand.
CGTGTTAATTCTTTAGTTAGATGCACATCTTTTTCATGTTTTTAATGACAGCAGAAATCTGCTCGGATTTTTAAAAACTTATTTTCATTTTTTATTGAAATAACCTAAAGTTTTAGCTTGTGATTCACGCTCGCAACACCTCGCAATAATGCCATTTTAAGAATAATTGACCCCAAAAAACGTTTTACAACTTCACCTTTGAATTTGTTTTTACCAAGCCGCTCGCTCATTATACTCTTTCCCGAAAAATAAAGCCTAAATATACATTTTGCCATAATAAGAAGTCACTTCAAAAAAAGTGTTTCTCTACTTAATCACTATCAAACACACAATGACTTCAAGCAGATGATAATCTTAAGGTGAAAATATCACCAAAGTGCCCATTTTGACGTATGAGTTTCATTTTTTGGCTTTACCCCCCAACGAAAATTCGTTGGGCCGCCCTTGCCTTCCCATCCTCATAATAATTGAACGGCAACAATGTCCCCCGCCCCCTCCCTTTGCCTCTGCCTCTGCTTTCCCGGTCTTCATTTTTCGGATTAACGAACCTTATTTTGTTTTCGGATTAACGAACCTTATTTCGTTTTCGGATTAACGAACCTTCGGAAAAACGAACCTTATTTCGTTTTCGGATCAACGAACCTTATTTTGTTTTCGGATTAACGAACCTTCGGAACAACGAACCTTATTTCTTTTTCGGATTAACGAACCTTCGGAACAACGAACCTTATTTCGTTTTCGGATTAACGAACCTTCGGAACAACGAACCTTATTTCGTTTTCGGATTATCGAACCTTCGGAACAACGAACCTTATTTCGTTTTCGGATTATCGAACCTTCGGAATAACGAACCGTCGGAATTACGCCACAAATGTTCGGATTAACGAACTCTTTTTAGTTTTCGGATTACGAACATCGAGGTATAGGCAATTTACGTGTTTCGGAATTACGAAGTGTAACCATATTTCGCTCGGAAAAATATACATGTACGTGTCTACGGTCAAATATGCGGGGATGATAATACAAAATCAAAATGTTTTATAAAGGATGTCCATTTTGCCCGAACACTATAGAGTCCGATTTGCGCGAGGTGTGGAAGGTGGGGCCGTACTAAACCAAAATAATGGTGTCTAAAGGTAAAACCCCGGTAAAACCGACGACCGACGGACGCGTGACATAACAATAAAATATCTCTGTACTTGTTTAGGGGTTCATTTCAGGGAAAATTGCCAAGAGTATCGTTTTGTTTCCAATACTGTAAGGGGTGCATTTTCAGAATATGGAAAATACATCGCTGTACTTGTTTAGGGCGCAGTTCTGGAAATACTTGCCAATGGCATGTATCCAATATTTGTTAAGGGTAGGGTTTCACACGCCAATGCTTGTTAAGGGGTGCACTTTCAGAATATGGAAAATACATGTTTAGGGTGTTTTTAAAGACCTCGTGGTCGCGCATTGTATCCACTCGTCAATGGAAGTGCCCCCGGGGGTTTATGAAAAGTTGTTGCACCTCTCCCCTCAATCGGCCTTCGTTATCATTTTTTTTTCTTTCTGCTAAATAATCTAGCTTTTTTAATTTGAATTCATTTTTAATGATCACATCTAAAAAAAAAAAAAACACCCACAACATGATATGAAATAAATGATTCCATACTAAATCAAAATAAACTTATATATTTTGTAATCCTCATTCTACTTCCTATTTACTTCATATCCTCTCCTTTTCATGACACTTTTTTTTTTAGATTGCATGGCCTTTCCCTTTCTCGTGTTTTCCATGACTTTGCACACTTGAACATTGTATTGTAAAATGTATTTAATGATATGTATCCTTCATTTTAAACTTTGTAATTCACTTGCAATTTAGTTTGTTAAGTGCAATATGTGGTGAATTTGAATAAATATCATTTATATATCTATCTCTCCCCCTTTTCTATTACTATTCTATTCAATTCAATTCATTTCCTATTTCAACCTTTTTATATTTACAATGGTAGTTCAATATATATATTTACAATAATACCATGAAACCAAAAGGGAAGGAGATCAACTATAAAGCAGAACTTGTAGGGTGAAGGTCTGCTTTTATATATTAATTAAAAATAAGATAAATAATGAAATAAACAAAAGAAAATTTAAAGATTAACAATACTTCAGTGTGCAGCCTTGCGTCATTTGTCCGCAACCTATTGCAACCTATCCATGGTATATTGCTTTTCATCATGCTTTTTATTTATAATTATTTTCATTTTCTTTAAAAAGAAAATGAATAAAGGTCCACAAGTACAAGTTTGTAAACTGAGGCAATTGCGATGTAAGATAGAGGGCGACAAAGCATCTATTTTGAATTATAGACTTGATTAGATCTCACCGACATTTTTTTCATATCCCGATTGAATGTTGACTTGAAGTGAACTGTCATGTAGTCCTATCATGGCCCTAGGAAGCGGGGGTGCCCCTGGAAAAAATGAAAATGTTTCCAAGGTGACCTTCCTTTTTTTTCTTCTTCTTTGCTTCTCAAATTTCTCGGGATCAAAATTACCTTCATATTTTTGAAACCCTTAAACTTTTTTCTTGTCAAATTTATCGGTAGCAAAATTACCTTGATTTTTTTAGTGCTACCTTTCTTTCTTGCTTGTTAAATTTACATCAGCATCCCCAGCTTTTAAAAAAATCGTTCCCAAGGCCCTGAGTCCTATATCTTAGAAAAGGGGAAAATCATGATGAGGAAGCTGTTCATGATTTATCAATTATCATCTATGGCATGAAGGAAAATATGACTAAATTTCAAAGCGTTATGAAAAAAAAAAGTTTCAAGATCTTCATTTTAATCCAAATCCTGCAAACGAATTCATAGATGAAGAAACAACTAAACTCACAAAACACGATTTACCGTTTCGTAATCTTTCTAGAAAATAAATGAATGAATAAATAAATAAAACACTTTGGGACGACTTGATAGGCCTTCTTATAAATAATACACTTTAGGTTTACACATTCTTTAACCTCTTATTTCAAATTGAAGTGATTGAACCAATCGAATGGGTAAAGAGTGAGTGAAGATTTGGTCGAAATAACAAGAAAGAAAAGAGAAAGGTATGTGGGCAGAGAAAGGGATATCGTGGCCGAGGAGGAATAGTTGACCGATTAACATTTTAGACTGTTGCTTTGTTTACTTGTTTTATATTGTTTGCTCCAGACTTTCTTTATCTATTTCTAATTGGTAACATATCGACTAGGTGAAGTAATATCAGTACCATCTGTATCTTACAGAGTACTTTTCTTTAACTTTTGTAATGTTGGCTGGCATCGTGCATTTTGTTCACCTCTCTAAATCACGTTTTTACCGACACCTGTGATGATAATAGAGTAGGTTCAAAGGTCATGGCTAAGGAGGAATTACCTGGAGCGGGAAAACCTCCCACGTCTTGGAAGAAACGCCCCGTTTGATTGGCGTAACCATGGATAGTAGCAACTGAGGGGTGTTTGTGCCAGCGGCGGAATAAACCTCATGTGTGAAGGGTGATTGGTGCAGGAATAAATACATAATTTCTCATGTTTCTTGGCTTCCGGGCCGATATCCTGCCATTCAACTGTTTCCCAATTGTTTCAGATTCTTTATTCCACATTCCAGAAATAATGTACATGACAGGGCCTATATAATACGCATAACTATGAAACATACGGGATTTCTTACCAATTCATATTTGTACAGTACTATCCACTTAAAAAATTACCACCTAAACGTGAGCGAAACTTTGACATTTACGAGTGAAAAAATCCTGTAAAGATAACAAAAATCATGATGTGAAATAAATTCATGTCAGAGCGTTAAGAAATTCAAAGTTTTACATGGAGAAAATGTTAAATACATAACTGAATAAAAATAAGTAATATTCGATAAATAAATCATAAATACTAAACGATTAAGGTGAGATGTAAGAAGCATTGATGATACATGTACTTAGGGCTGTGATTGATTAGTTGGATGTGACCAATAAAGCAAAAGAAACATCAAGACAAAGGAATGGAGGTGTAACGAGAGGTGGGATTTGACAAAACAACTTCCTCTCTCACAACCATTGTCACACTGTTACCACCACTACTACCACCAGAACCAACACACCATAAACTCCATCACTGGTATTCTTTACATCAATCTGCACCACCACCACCAACAACAACCACCCACTCTGCAACCATCATCATGTACCCGAGCACCACCACCACGACACTACAACCTGCAACCATCATCATGTACCCGAGCACCACCACCACGACAATACAACCTGCAACCATCATCATGTACCCGAGCACCACCACCACGACAATACAACCTGCAAACATCATCATGTACCCGAGCACCACCACCACGACAATACAACCTGCAACCATCATCATGTACCCGAGCACCACCACCAATACACTACAATAAGCAACCACCATCATGTACTCGAGCACCACCACCAATACACTACAACCAGCAACCACCATCATGTACCCGAGCACCACCACCACTACACTACAACCACCATCACACTGCAAAAACTCCGGTGTTGAAACAACACCAGTATATGGAATCAAACCGATGCTGTTTTAATACTAATTGGTGTTGTATAAACACCTATCTGGTGTTAGACCAAAACCAAACTGGTGTTGTTTAACACTTCTCCGATGTGGACATCTATAGATTCCAGGATGGTGTTAAATCAACGCCGGAGTTTCTGCAGTGCATGTACCCGAGTACCACCACCACTACACTACAGCCTGCAACCACCATCATGTACCCGATATAAGCTTAGATAATTATTCAGTCCGTTGATGCTTATTTTCTGGAAGTACCTTGTATCGAGGTACGTATATTCTATTATAACTTTTTTTCGTAATAAATAAACTATAAAACATGGAATCCCATTTACATATATTGCTTATTGTCATGACAAGCAAGCCCTATTGAAATTTTCGTCAAAACATGCGTGACATGTTTAAAAGTTAGTAAATGGGTCTATTCTGTCTCATTTAAGCCTTGCAATTTTAGTTTTATTTGGCAAATCTCCCTACCTCATCCATAATGCACGGAACATACCATCACCTTCATCACCAATTAGGCCCAAAAGTTCATACAATCTGGCTCAGTTTGTACCAGCAAAGTATAATATCGTGAAGAAACCCTACGATGCTTTGGGAGCGGGGGGGGGGGGGGTAGATCCTTTATTTAGAAAATATACCCCTTACCATTTTGTGATTTCATATTACAAATTGCTAACCCCAGAATTTTAAAAAGAACATGAAAAAAACTGTGATAAAGTACCATCAGTTGAACCCTTTGGCATCTGTAAGTATAATTCCGCCACTTTTCTGACCATTATTTTTATCAGGGGCGGATCTAAGATTTCGTGAATAGGGAAAAGAAATGGGGCACAAAGAGTCGGTCAATATATTTCTATATCTCACTTCTATAAATAACATGCAGGAAGGGGGTTATAATGAAACATTCTCAATATTTTTGACCAAAATAGGGCATGTGCCCTCTGAGCCCTGCCCTGCCCACCCGACCTGCCCCCTCCTAATAATTATCATCACTACCTTCGTCGTCGTCATGCATTGATTCAAAGTTCATCACCAATTCACGCAAACCTATTTCTGTCCTTCTCTCTATTTACATACATTCCACTCTATACGTTCATGAATATTACATTTAAAATGAACTTGAACTGTTTATATAAGAACATAGATTTGCAGATGCTTACAAAAATTTTTTTTTTTTTTTTAGATGATGTCAAATAAATCGAGAATACATGACCAAAAAGTTTGGTCAAGATATGAAAGCAAATGACTCACGGCTAAAAGAGAGAGAGAGAATGAAAGAAAATGTGACTTACCTCGCCTTTCTCTCGTTTGTTCAACAACATCATCTGTATGAAAATAAACAAATTGAAAAGGCTTTGAGTAAATATAAACATAATTAATTATTTAAATCATAAGAAATGCTAAGAATATCCTATTCTTCGTTAATAATACTAATAATGGATATTTAGAGGCGCTAAAACAAAAAGTACAATAGCGCGTACCATGTATGAATAATAATTTAACATTTGCAATAATTACTACAATATTCAAGATAAAAAAGGAAATTAATATATTATTGAGGAAAAAGGTATGCCTTAAGGGAAGATTTGAAGCCCAGAATACTGCAAGAATTTCATATTGAAAGAGGGATAGCATTCCAAGTCTTGTCAGCTGCTACATCAAAACGTTTTTCGGCAGAGGAGAGTTGGTACTGAACCAGACAATCCATTAATGTCTAATGATTCTTTTGGTTTTTTTTAATAATTATTCATTCTAGACATTAATTATTCGTTTGTGGGGACGTTGTGGTTACGAATCTCGTCTTTCAGTGAGAGGAGCGTGGGTTCGAATCTCAGCCATGGCGAGTTTTCCTTCAGCAAGAAATTTATCCACACTGTGCTGCACTCAACACAGGTGAGGTGAATGGGTACCCTGCAGGATTAATTCCTTCAATACACCGAGCGCATTTAGCAGCTGGGGCTACAGCCATGTAGGGTACTATATTGTGCGCCATTGAATAGGAAACTAGATAAATCGGCGCCTCATAAATGTTATATATTGTTATTATGGCAACAGCAGACACGGCATTATAAAAATGACACATAGAAAAAATGTGGGCACAATGCGAAGGCAGATATCAGCATTAACCTACATACCAGTGACAAGGTGCTTTTCTATAATGATTTCATTATATCTATCTATTATAATCTTAGATACTATATAGGCCTACCCTTGTTAGACATTATTCTGTGATTTCTTATGTCAAAATCTGTGACAAATAATAATAATGATATTCATTATTACCATAAGTGCCCATGGCTTGTGACCTCCCGTTTCTCGATCAGCGCCTGGTTGTTACTAGCTGATCGGTGTAGATGGGGTCATGTTAAATATTCACTTATTCGTATAATATTTGGGATAATATTTCATAACCTTTCCTTATGGATTGTGCTCTCTCTCTCTCGCTCTCTCCCCCCTAACTGATCCCACTATAGGATCCCTCTTTCCCCCTCATTTTTGCTTATTATCGTTTTACCCTTTCACCAACTGACACACTAAGTTGTTGTTTAAACAGACATAATTTTTTCCTGATTATTTAACTTATTTCCTTATTCTATTATTCCGTTATTCAACAGTGCATGCAAGCTATTTAATTTACTTATTAGTCCAATTAAATTCTGTTGCAATCTTTCATTGTTTTATCCACCTTCTGTCTTTATTCATTTAATATTTTCTCGCTATCCGCTATTGTGTTATTTTGAAAGACATGCACAACTTCAAATATACTTTTGCACGAAAGAGAAGTTTGAAGAATATGTCCCTAACAAATCCCAGATGTAAATACAGCCGCAGGAACTTTTTATCACAATCAAATGGATTATCACTGATTGACTGAATAAATATTCTAACTACATATACCATACAACCAAGGAGATTTAAATATAATATCTTTGATATATCCCATTTCAACTCAGAGGGGGTCGTATCACTACAAAATTGTGGTTTGTTATATACGCCCACACCGATATGGAAATATCATAAAAACTAATCATGTTAGTTTTATATTAATGGATCGTAATGTGTCATGGCATGTCATGGAGGACGACGTTGGCTTGGTACAATGGCCGATATCCTTAAAGAATTAGGACTGTTTTTATCGTGCTGTGTACCCTTGCGATCGCGGTATGAAAAGCGGGTTGGGCAAGGCTATCCACTTTCATTTTCACGAGGTCTGGTAACTAGAACAAAGTATAGCTTGGCACAGAAGTACCAAGAACAATCATTGATGATCAAAAATGACATGGAACATGTTACCGCGGTCATCCTTTGCTGTCTTGGATAGAGGTCCAAGGGGGCGTGTGAGCCTTTTCCAATCAATCGGTTATAGGTAATCGACATACTGCGAAAAAATCGATATCTCTGTAAGAAAGTGGTTATCTGACAAATATACGACTATAAAAACAAATCACTACCCATCCCCCTGCTCATAACCAACAAAAGATAAACATACAGCACTCCCCCCCATCACATGTTAGGTTAAGGTTTAGTCGATGATGAAATCACTCCTCCCTCTCCCCCACTGGACTAAGCCGACTTGAAAACTTAGCTCGTGGCAGAAATCAAATTCAACTTCCGACCAATCAGAAGCGCACAGATCAGACTTTCGTTCTTCTGCTTTTATACAAGTTCAAAATACAAACTTATTACAAAATTGAAAGTAGTTCATAGATTTGTAAACCATCACTGTTTTGAACAAACTGTGAAACTGCCCGGTCGATATAAACATGGCTAAACATTCTGATTGAATTATTTGCGAAATAAAGGCGGTCTTTTAAACGCAACCCTTAAAAACGGGCCTCGGTAGTTCTATTTCAACAGTGACCTGCATTTTTATCACTTTAATATAACGAAATTGGGGGAAATATGTCGATTTCACTGACCTTTACGATGACATTTATTATCTCACTGCTTGAAATTAGGGCAATACTATAAGAGGCTGTGAAACTGCCTTTGCAAACAATCGAACAATTTCAAGAAACATAAAGATTCCATATAAATTTATCCTAATCAAATCAGCGTACATCCGCAAAAAATGAGATGTTTTTTTATCAACTTCACAAGATGACCCGTCTCCAGTTACTACGAACCACAATCTAGAATAGTTCAAACTGCGGATAAAGTCCCCAAATGTCGATTTGTTTATTTTGTTTTTTTGATTTTTCCCCCCTTTATGGGTGAAAATATGATAAAATGTGACCTCAATCAAAATGGGTTTATTCTTTTTCATGATACACACTGAGAATCTCTAATTTCTTAATCTCTGTGATGGTATCCAGAAATCATAAAAGGTTGTGAATTGTCGCCACTTCAGATATAGGGGAAAGTGCAATATGTTCTTTTGGGGTGTGATATTAATTTATTATTTTGAAAATTAAAACAATTTTTTTTAGTGTTCCTTATTCATTTTTGAAAAACTTATTTCTTTCTAACAATGACCTGCATTTTCATCACTCTGATATAACGAAATTTGTGGTAAATAAATCAGTTCCAATGCCCTATAAAGTGATTGAAGATCAACATACGTCTAAAAATCACAATACCATAATAGGCTGTGAAACTGCCTTTGTAAACAATCAACCAATTTCAAGAAACAAAGATTGCCATATAAAATTATTCTAATCATATAAACTTTAATCCACAAAAAGGAGATTTTATAAATCAAGTTCACGAGATATTTGACCTGTCTCCACTCACTCCGAACTATTAGAAAAACAATGATCAAAGCAATTGCTACCAGTGTAGAAGTCCCAACTCAAATCTACCTTTTTCGGCTCTTGTCCATAACCATCGTCTTCGTTATGCTAAAACCAAAAAGTGCATGGCATGACATCGCCACTGCAGTGGATGGCGAAAAGAACTATCGGCATAAGCAGTGAAATCTACGTAAGATTTGTTTTGGGAACCATCGTCTAATTGGCTAATATTACTTCGTTGCATTTCTATTACTATATAGTACTAATAAATCAGATGCTATTACGATTACAGTGAGGTTAAACGTTGCCCTACCAGAGTGAAGGCATACTTCCATGACCTTACCATTCAACATCAATTTTCCTTTCATAATATTTAGTCGGCTGTATAGGTTTCAAATCCTTGAATTACAACAAAGTAATAGGTGCGCTCTTCCCGTTTGATTGAATAATAAGGGAGCGCCTTTCGATCGTAATTGCAACATTTGAATTGTCTCGAAATACATGGTGATATACTTATACACGTCATAGCCTATAATATCCGACTGATGTCGATTATAGTCTTGAAGATTTCACAAATGTCAAAAGTGTATTGGAGTCAATCATTCGACTGAATTAAATTATTTGGCGCTGATGCACACTCTTATTTGCAAAAAAATAAAAATTCGGCATTAGAATACATACAAGTCACGTGATGGCGTTCCTTGGAACGAATGTCATCATCTGTAACAAAATCTATTCTTAGCCCAACGCCGCAAATACCATTAATCTAATAAGGAATGTTTGTCCAAAGTAATCGCAAGTTAATAGCAATCCTTAACTGATCAGTTTTACCTCCTCACTAACAACTTCATTTGTCATAATATTACAATTTTCTCCATTCATTACCCCCCCTCACACACACACACACACACACCATTCACGCACCTTTTATTTCTGCGAAATAGCTTTATGAATTGCTGCCACTTTCTTCCTCTTCGTCGTCTCCTTCTTCTCCTCCTCCTCCTCCTTCTTCTTCTTCTTCTTCTTCTACTCTTTCTTCTTTTTCTTTTCCTTCTTATTCTTTTTCTTCTTCTCACCCTCCTCCTCCTTCTCTTTCATCTTAATAAAACTATTTGTCTATCGGCCCCATCATCTGAGTATTATTTTTATCCTCCAGGTCGTAATGCAGTAATTGTCGAGGCATTCTAAGAATGGATCCGGAGGAGAGGGGTGTCCAGAGAACAGCGATACCAGGATACTTTTAAATGGTAGCCTGGACAACAACATACGATGGTTTAATGTAGGCTCAATCACATAACACATCAGACATGGTTTTGGGCCTATGTTTCGTCATAAATCGTTTCCAAATATAGCTGTCTAGGAATGTTTTTGTTTTATTCATAAAGGTAGCACACCATTGGGAAGCCGAGAGGCGCACTTACTGGCTTCACATGAACGTTCGGGCTGTTACCGATATATATCGTGTGAGTAAAAAAAAAAAGAGGTGCCGTGGCCGAGTGGTCTAAGGCGCAGGGCTATACATGGAAAGATCGGGGTTCAATTCCCGGCCACGCCACCTCTGCCGTGAGCAAGGCATTTAATCTTCAATGCTCTTTTATCCTGTTTTCAAATAAATGGAATGCATTATCGGTAACTAGACACCTCACAAGTCACAAAGTCCATGCAAGTTTAAGGGAAAGCCGTGAACACATAATTATTATATATGACTGATGGAAAGAATATTTTCTTCCAAATAATTTGATACAACATTAATGTTGTATGTCTTCGCGCTTGAATAATCAGTAGATATTCTTTGCAGTGATGTAAATTTTGACTTGCGCCAAAGTAAGGCATGACTGCAATGAATGAATCCAGATGCCAAAATCCTACATGAGTTAGTGAACATATTTTTAAATCCATTTTCCATAAAATCAATTTGAAAATTGGTACTAAAATGTGTTTATTAAACAATTATAGTGTAAGTTACTGAAAAGGTATTTTGAAGGGGGTTTTAGTACAACCTTTGTACGATTATGAAATCAATTACATCTGGATTCATTTTTTGCAGTCATGCCTTAATTTGGCGCAAACAAAAATTTACATCACTGCAAAGAATGTCTCATGGTTATCCAACCGTTAACACATTCCACATAAATATGATATCAAATTATTTGGGAGAATGTACTAATTCAGGTCATATATAATAATTATTTTTGTTTATGAAATATATTTTTTCCTTAAATTGGGAATTGTTTTTTTTTTTTACTCACACGGTATATTGATTTTACTTGTACGAGAGTTCATCCGATTGGTGAATGGAAGTTCGGTTGGAATCATCGTCCAATATCCGCATTATCATGACTATTCAAATTGCAGGGGCCCGTTTCATAAAGGTTATCTTCCTGTTGTAACATGGTAACTATCATGGTAATTGGGATCAGCAGCCAATCACAATCACGGTTGACATATAATCCTCATGAAATGGGCCCCAGATATGTCATTACAAGGGGATACACAACATGACAGTTAATATCGTTCTTTCAATATACAGATGCAGGCATAAAATTCATGTAGGTCTATGTTATAAGAATGTTGAAACAGTTTTCTTTCTCATATAGGGGTTAATACTTTTCACTCCTTTTACATTCATCCATTAAAAAAAGAAACTTTCTCGCGAATCGCTGGGAATGCAGCATAATATGCTAACGATATATTTCTCATTCAATCGTACAAAAGCTGATTGAATATTCAGTAAGATTTATGAAACATCAAAGCTTCCGCGCTTTGCGCGAGAGATGAATCTTCCCTCTCTGCATCCTGTCCAATAGAGAGCGTGCTCTATAAAAAACTAATTTACATTTTTGCGTGTTCCCTACCAGCCCCCCCCCTTCGAAATGAAACCCTGGCTTCATCATGTTCATAGGCGCTAATTTGATGTGATCAAGTGCATTCTTTGATAATCAATCCAGCGCCCCAATTTTCCCTGTATAAATCAGGGGGGTAGATCCTTGTACAATTAACATTATATCCCAAAGCACCGTTCATCTTCTTCTTTCCATCCTTCTCTCCTCCTCCTTTCCCATTCATGCTCCGCTTGCATTCTTTCCTCTTTTTACTCCTCCTTCCCATAGTTTCTTTCCTTGCAATGTACATCTTGGAGTCTGGTCTAATAGAGTACAAACAAGAATCGAAAACAAAAGTGAGCCCCTGATGAATTTTCAAGAACACCTCCATGTTAGGGTTAAATACGTCCATGTGTTTCGAAATTGACACTGTGACATGGATCACGGATGGTTTCGTCTCAAGGGACACGAGGGAGCTTTCCACTTCCACGACGGGCGACAGATTCAAGATCATAGAAAATGTAGTATAATAATGACCTCCATAACAATGAACAACCAAGAAGTCTTTGTCCAAAACTGGTGTATCCAAACGAAATATTTGCAATTTTTCGTCACCTCCGAAACTTGGGACGAAACTGCTCTTCCGGTTCACCAATTTTCGTCAGAAACTTCCCAGCTGTTCATTATCATTTGATGGGCAATTTTCAATATATTTTCTGTGTTCTTGAATCTGTCGTACTTCGTGGAAGCTAAAACTCACTATTCTCTTTGACGGGGATAGTGGTTTCAAATGGGGTCTCCGACGCGCCAAAGTAAATTGCTGGCTCAGTTAGCCCTTGACACAAGCTTGTTGTGCACGTTCAACATCAGGCATGGAAAGCTTCCCAAGAGACCTCAGTCATGTAGGCTGTAGGAAGCGGATTACTTGGAAGAGTAATCTCATATTGTTTTAATGGTTTCAGAATCATTTCACATTACATTCCCTTGGAGAAATCTGCCTTCTCTAATGCCTCTGTTTTCAAAGTCAACATGGTCAACTGCAGACTTTAATTCAACAATTCTAATTCTATATTTCCTAGCTGATGTTGCTGTTCTTCTTCTCTTTTTTCGTCTCCTCCTCCGCCTTCTTCTTCTAATGGCCTTCCATAAGATTTCTATCTACCAAGGGAGGGGAAAAGAGGGTGTAAAATGTTCAAGAATACATGAAAGTCTAGAAGTGAGGGGGCGGAACAACCGAGCAAATTTTTTTTTTCGATTGAATCTTTCGAAAGGATTTTGTGAAATTTATTTCAAAAGGCCAAAACGAAGTAAATGTTTTTTTTTTTAAATTAGGAACGGGGAATAATTATGCAGGGACTCTTCGTCTGGCAAGCTTTTCTCCTTCATTTTCATTTTCTTGTTTTCCTATTTATTTTAGTACTACTCATGATCACTTTATTTCTCCTTTTACTTCTTTGATCTTTTCCTTATTGTATTCATGGTTTCTCTTATTATTGTTGCTGGTGCCCTTTTCTGTTTCGTCTACTCTTCTTCGCTTTCACTGTCTTCAGTTTCATATTCATTTTATCTTCCCCTCCTGCTTATTGTTTTCGTCTTCACTGATCGCCTGTGTTCTGGTATTCATCGCCACGTAAGCAAACAACATGAATCATTGTCTTTGTTAGTTTCTTTTTTTTTCATATTAGACCACAAATTGAAAAAAAAATTATCGTGAGCCTCTGCTCGATAATTTCTGTCTATCTTGCTAGATACGTTCCTAAAATCTCCCGCCATTAGACAAACTGGATGTACTTGACCTATTCGCAGTAAGAAGTATAAAGGTTGTCAAAGGTAATTAGATGTGACGAGTACAGGTCTTGGAAACGATGCAGTCAATTCGAATGGTTTAGTTCCCTGAAAATGGTATCACAAACCCAACTCTTCTCGAAACTATGAGCCTACAGGTTCCTGGAAATACTTTACTACTACGCTAATGTAATATTGGAGAGATGACAGGAAAGTTCTGATTTATCATTGCTTTGAAGTTCCACTGTACTGGATGATAATTATTTGAGGTTTGTGTTACGTTATTCATCTTTCTAACCCCCCAAAAAATAAATACATAATCTATCTTAATAATTGAGGAAACATCCACTTCTCATCAGGGCGAAATAGTACAATAGGATATTACTCCTAAATTGCCAAAAGCTTGTGGTTGGGTGGAGAAGTGGTAGGTACAGCACGTAAAGATTGCTGAATGTATACATTCAGGTCATTTGGCTAAATCAGTTGATTGTAGAGCAATGTACTTTGATATATCCGTTCTAAGGCAAAATCTTATTCACATAATCTGTTTTTACTATCGCATGATCACCTTGTGTACATTCTGGGTAACTGAACCGAATGATTTGGAAATTCCTAATTGTTCACACTGAATAATGTTATAGGAAATAATGTTTGTAATCTCTGTGACAATAATGTACTATAAGTTAAACATGCATACATAAAATTACGCGTTTTATAATTTACTGTAATCTTATATCTTACAGGGATATCGCAATACTAGTATACGAATGAGACACACAAAACACTTTTCCCTACATTTTTTATCATCCTTACGTGTATATGGGACGGCTCATTGATTGAAAAGAATGATCGGTCGGCAAATGGCGCTCTCTTACTTTAGACCTCGTATCTTAGACCTGTCGCGCTTTGTGTCTTGATATCGAAATGAATTTTTAAGAATTGGCTAAGCATTCCATGTTACAGTAATTCTTCCCCAGCCCTTGGTCTAGAGCGTCTATATGGTCATTCACGTATTAACCCAGACAGCAAAAGGATGCTAGAACCATTTGTCTTATCCGCATAAGATAAATGACCAACCGCAACCATTTTAATTAGGACAGCATTCATATAAGCAATCTGTTTTCTTTGACTTGTTTATGACAAGTCATCAGATTTGTTGAGATGTTTTGATATTGATCTGGAATGAAAACCATCAAACTGCCATCGCTGATTCTCCGATAACCCAGGAACATCCGAATAACAACAATCCCAATGGGGAAAATCACAGAACGATGAAAGGTTTCTGATGATCGTCGATCTGGTGTCAAGGTGCACTTGACTCAGAAGAAAAACAGAGTTGAAAGTCCTGGATGTAGACCTTGGAACTCTTTCATGAATCGACTTGCTATTGATTTTTCACTGCTTTCAGCCAATCAGATGCACGGATTTCAGTAGCTTATAACGGTTGTCGGTGAAAATCACTGACAGCGTGCTTTGTGAAACGACCCTGACCTGGAAAGGGTAGCTCTCTCGAACTTTGACCATGGTAATGAAGATCGGACTCGCAAAATGTCCTTTCTGTGACCTTAGAACTCTTGGCAATGATCAGGCGATGAGTTCCTAAGTGATTTCCAATTTGTTGTTAGATGCAGATTATTTCCAGAAACATGTTTGTCTGTCAAGGGTAATGACCGTCAGAGGCCAATCCGTGAAGAGACTTCAGGACGTGACATACATTTTGAATCATCATATAGACGCAGCAATTTGAGCTGACTTCATTATACTTTTTCTCTCAATTTTTTATACTTCTAGCGAATCATTGGAAGCGTGTCAAACACTATACACCCCCTCTTACCCAACCCTATTTCGAAACCTCACGTACAGTAGCCTTTAAATATATATATACTACTTATACTACTACTACTACTACTACTAATAATAATAATAATAATAATAATAATGATAATAATAATAATAATAACAATAATAATGATAACAATAATACTTAAATGTATATAACGCATAATAATCGAGGTGAAGTCTCTATATACGCTTTACCAATAGGCAAATATGGTGAGGGCAGCCGATGAACGGGGTAATGACATGTCAAAGCGCTTCAAGACATTGTTCCGATGTATTAAGTGCTTTATCATAAAAGCGAATGATTATTATCATTATTTGCTACTTTAAGTAATGTTTCATTTGCAAGTAGATTTTGATTGTTTCGTACAAACATAGGTGTGCTGAATTTTCTACTTGTGTTGACTGTTGGAAGAATCGGAAACAGTGAACGGAAAAACCTTTCCTGGTAGGGTAAGCTCTGAAGTCAGTAAAGTACCATTTTGTTTTTATTCCAGGCAGAGTTTTGTGTACCACATCCGATCACCAAATAAGAACATTATTTTCGAGGGAAATAAGCAACTACCACACTGTCATATACATTTTCATCAAGTCTAGAAATTGAATATTACCATTTAAACTGTTAGACCCATTGGCATGATGGGCGAGCGAAATATAAAAAAACAGTGATATTTGTCCATGTACTCATGGCATTAGCATAACTGAATTATTGCTAATCATATCGCGAAGTATATCCTACATCAAGTAACATTTTCCATCCGTATATTAAAATTTTATCATGTAAAACAATAAGTAAACAAATGGAAATAAGATGTTTGACATGTTGGTGCTACTTTTCAAAAAGCTGGAGTTATCCTGAATGTGACCTCCAGATATAACGCAACAAAAATATCGTACATTATCCAAAGAAATTGCATATCTCAATAAACAAGGGGTAACACTGCCCCCCCCCTCCCCTAAATACACACGTCTCGAAACAGAACTCCGATAAACACACACATCTCGAAACAGAACTCCGAATGCTCTGACGGAAATGCATTGGAAATCAAAATAATAATAATAATAATTGGTCAGGATGACCGAGATGATCTTAGAAGCAGGTTAACTAGGACATGGCCTAATAAACGAATATCGAAGATTTTAACAATTAAGTACCATCCTGAAATAGGCCTTCAAACTTCACAACTCTACTGCGATTTTCCCTGATGGTGCATACTTTTTACCACTTTTTACCCTCAATGTCTTATTTTTAAAAACCAATTATATTCTATATACCACTCGCCCATAGGAAATGACCTGCGTGTGTATGTAATTTGCCATATTATTTTGGATACTGTATGAATCTGAGGACACCTTGTTGTGCCTAGCAACATTCCTCACATAGAAATGCACACACACATTCCCACACCCACACACATCACCACTATAGGGCCAATAACTATACGCTGATTCTTTTATGTAATCATTGTTCAAATAAACCATACATTAAAATATATCAGTATCCATTGATGTGGCTGTATGTATAACATTTTAAATGATACCATCCATAACCAAACACGGGATATTAAGGGGAAGGGCCTCAGGGGCGGTTTCCTATGAGAAAATTTGAATGCCATTTAACATTTTCTTTCGAAGAAACGGCTTTGGTAGTTTCGTCATAAATTGTTTTTCTTGGTTACAAACAATATACCACCCCCCCCCCCATTCTTGATTGATCGTTGTCACCCTTTGAAACTCCATAATGCAGTCTTCCTAGGGTTACGTAAAATGAAAGAGGCTTGTTCGTCGACATAGTTTTTACGATAAATATCAAAACACCAAACTGATCAGGGACGTTTAAAGATTGTGTATTTCTTACACTAATTTATATCACTTATGTATCCTTATATGCAAAATAATGAAAACTCGATATGCGAATATGTATAGAAGGGAAAGAAAATAGACTTACGTTTGTTGACGTTCTGAATATTGTACCCAATCACCAGGGTTATACAGGCCAGAAGGCAGCCCAGATGAAATAACAAACCGTCTCCCATCTTTCTTAGAGCACTCTTAGATCACCTACTCGTGAAGTGAGAGATGGTCGAACGTTGATGATGAGGGACGTGTAATGAAATGCCGTCGAATATCGGCCGCCGCGCCAGCAAAGAGAAATACTTATCTCAGCTTGACGCTCGGTTTCTGGTGGCGCCAACATGCGCGCGCAGGCGATCACAACACCGTCATAAAATAGGTAGCGAGGAATAGAGGAGTTAGATAGAACTCATCGTTCTAAAACCGTCCATCGGTGTTAGTATAGGTATGCCGCAAGTTTAGGACTGGTATGTTGGACTGAGTATCCAGGGAACAGTTTAAAGGACTTATTTAGTTTGAACGTATTATTTCAAATGAGCCAAGACTTTCACAACCCCGTTATAGGCACAGTACGTATAATACTGTAAACACAAAATATATAGAGACATTTCACTTTATACTTTGTCTTGACCACACTGCCACATGAAAGGGTCACTCTATCGTAACAATAGGGTATGTCAGTTGACCTCAAATTTGAAATGATAACTTGGGGATTAACCACAACGCCGAATAAAGGAGCCGAATCGGAACGTCGAATCGAGGCTTCTTTCATATCTAGTTCCCACTGTCACGTTTTTGCGCAACGATTCAAACGGCGTACTTAATCGTGGGGTAATCGTAGTGTGACCTTATCAGATCGTATCAGATCATATCAGATCAGTCGTGGTAATCCTATTGATCGTGGAAAATTTTTGAATGGTTCAACAATTTTTGCGATCTCCAATCTTGGCTTTCGCAAAGGATCGCACGACAGTTCTTTCAATGAACTTCAATAAACCTACTTCTTTCTCCAGTTTATACTTTCCGAAGAAAGTATTATTTTTTATCCTTCCTTTATTTTCTACGGTTGCGATACGATTCAAAAGTGACTTGTGTCTTTGTAGAACCCTTGTGTTTTCCTGTCAACTCAATCGCGGTGGTACCAGATGATGATGATGAGTTACAGACTGTACATATTGAATGTCTTCATTATTACAACATGTACAATGTGGCTGGGTGGGGGTTAAAGAAAACATCCTACACCCTCGTCGCCATTATACGTCACACACCAGTTCCACATTAATGTAGGACCCCATCGGATTTGTTTACCCGACATGCAGTTGAACAAAGACGGAACGTGTATTGATTTAGATCAAAGATTGATGCAACCCCGTATTATGTCAGACTCGATCATTTATTCATTGCAAGCTACTTCTGGGGCCCATTTTATGAAGATAAACAATAAAACTTTGCCATTATTATATGTTCCATGGAAGAGTATTACTGACTGCAGTGCCCTGTCACCATGGTCGTTGCCATAAGTCTTAATGATAACTGGCTCTTAGTATGCCCAGACTACAATTAAGCATTCCCAAGGAAGGAAATGGAGGGGTCTTGGACGAGCTATTTGTACCATCGCGACGTATGATAACGTTTTAAACCGGGGTTTTAAAATATTGTGCTCACCCCAGGCCAACGTTACTCATTGGTTCAGTAATGTTATGCCTTCGTATTTATTTTCTTAGAAAATAATATATATGTACATGAAGTTAAAATTTAAATGTGAATCAGTCACAACTGGTAATGATTACAGTATTTGTGTCGTTGATGTAACCGGGTTATGATAGATGGAAACGATACAGGTTTCTGACCACCAAGAAGGCTTCATTAGCATCAACATCATTGCTTTGGATCGCATCCATTTTGACAAAACAATGATCAGTGAAAGAGGTCATGGCAAGATGCTACATTCTTAAGGAAGCGTTGATCGTAAGGTCGGTTAATAGGAGTGAAACCAGGTTCAGGTTTCTATAAATTCGTAGGATATATACATTGGTTTATTATTTACAAGAAAGTTATAAGTTGTTTGCATCTTTTTTTTCACTATATATATATAGCGCATACATTCGTAATTCCGAAGCTTCGTTATTTCGAAGGTTCGTATTTCCGAAGGTTCCTAATTCCGAAGTTTCGTAAGTCCGAAAACGAAATGAGGTTCATTATTCCGAAGGTTCGTTCGTCCGAAAACAAAGTGAAGTTCGTAATTCCGAAGATTCGTTAATCCGAAATCGTAATGATTAACAAACCTTATTTCGTTTTTGGACTAACGAACCTTCGGAATAACAAACCTTATTTCGTTTTCGGACTAACAAACCTTCGAAACATCGAACCTTATTTCGTTTTCGGATTATCGAGCCTTCGGAATAACGCTACAAATGTTCGGATTAACGAACTTCGAGGTATAGGCAATTTACGTGTTTCGCCGGTGTTTCGAATTACGAACCTTCGGAATAAAGAACCTTCGGAATTACGAAGTGTCAACTATATATATATGAACAAACGTATTTTCACGACTGCTTCAGAAACAGATTTTTAATTGTATTTTTGTTTTTGTCACATCATGGGCAGTGACGACGAGTGTGACTTTACCTTTAATTTTTGAGAGCTATACTCCTTTTAAAATCTACGATTTTATTTCAAGGCATTTACTAAACTATTTGTGATTATATATATATATTTTTTGTGACACAAATGGATGAAGAGAAAATTTCTGTCACAAAATATTTGAATAAAAAAGAGTTGCCAAAGCTGTTGTACATGTATAACTTCACACATTTATATATATATATATATCTTCTCCAAACTGATAATATTTAATAGGAATTTATATTCAATCTGATTGAATTAACATCAAGATTTATTTGCAGATTTATTTACCCTTTTACATGCCGTAATAATGTGCAATGATAATATTTAGACTTTTCTGTAAAGGTCAAAATGTTTCTGGGAAGAGCTACTACCCCAGTCTTGCCACTATCCAATCCCATCCTTATGTAAACAAAAACATCATGTAATTTTCTATCTGATTATTATCTTTTGATTTGATATGATTTTTTTCTAGCTTTAAAATCAGGGTCACAAATTAAAGCGAAATACAAACGAAATAAACTTCTTTCACAGACAAAAACAAGTTCATTTGGGGAATAGTGATATATACTTGGAGATGTGTGAATCCATTCTGAGTTTACAAATCGCATAACAGTTCCAAGGTCTTCTGCTTGTATCATTTCCAGTAGAGTTTTGAAGACCTTAGGGAATCTAAATTAGGTTTGTTAGAGTATTAAGGACATAAAACCAATGCCTATAGGTTCTTTCCCCCAAATCTGTTTTGATTTCTCGAGCTGTATGCAGCAATCACCCCCTTGACATGCTTGACGCGGGTCAATGCTCCCAGACTTGGGATAATAAATTTAATTTGTTCTCCGTTCACCTTGACATGTTGTCTTTTTTTTTTAAATAAATTTAAATAAATGCATCGATCAATCAGAAAGAATGATCCTGTTTCCAATATTAGCCGAGGTCATCTCGTATCTGTGGCGGTATGTTTCAAATGGTTCTTCTAAATTAATTTCTAGGGAGATTACGATTTTTCTGAGATGCCGACCGAAGAGAATGCTAGGCTATGATTCCATGATTTAAAGGAGAATGAAACCATTGGAACAGGATAGCTTGTGTGAAAACAGAAAAATCAAAGAAACAGATCAACGAAAGTTTGAGAAAAATCAGACAAATAATGAGAAAGTTATGAGCATTTGAATATTGCGATCACTAATGCTATGGAGATAGCAAATTGGCAATGGGACAAAGATGTGTGATGTCACTTGTGAACAACTCTCCCCATTACTTTAATATATATTTCACTAGAATTGCCTCTTTTATCACATCTATCCATAAATAATGTGTTCTGTTTACATGAGGGCATGTAATTCATATTTTTAAGAATACATCATGGATAAAGAGTTTGTATCATCATAAGAGCAAAAAGAGACATTTTGAGGGTATTTTATAGTCCACCAAAGGGAAAGTTGTTCATCAGTGACATCACACATCCTTGGTTTTGCCAATGTGAGGATCACCATAGCATTAGTGATTACAAAATTCAAATGCTCATAACTTTTTCACTATTTGTCCGATTTTTTCTCAAACTTTCTTTATTCTTATTCTTTGATTTTTCTGTTTCTATACACAAGCCTATTTGTTCCAAAGGTTTCATTCCCCTTTAAGAAATTGAGAAAATACAGAAGCATATTTTCTGAGTGGGTTAGATTAAGTAGGAAGAATGATCAATAACTGACGCGCAGGCTTCAGCCAAACGATATTTTTTTATTTGACATCTTTAAGAATAGTTAATAAGGTAATTGGGAAAACATATTTTCAAATAGGCCCTATCACGGGTGTTGTTGATGAGGGAGCTGATGTTTCGGAACGTTGCTGCAATAATTGTGCGTTATTTTTAAGATTTGTGAGAAACGATCGAGCCGAAATCAAAATTTTTAAATTGATCATTAATTGTAATCAACGGCTAAGAAGAACGAAACAGATCAGTTTTATATTGCATTTGGCATTAAAATTTGAAGAAGAAAAAAAAAACAATGGAATTATTATTCCCCCAACGTACCCATAAACTCTTAAATAATTTTCTTTCATGATCATGTTAATTTTGCAGAATGACAGGATCCCCCAAAAAAATCGGCTCGGTGTAAAAATGGCAGAGGTAATAATGGCAGAGGTAAAAATGGCAGAGGTAATAATGGCAGAGGTAAAAATGGCAGAGGTTAAAAATGGCAGAGGGCATAATGGCAGAGGTCATAATGGTATAGGTAAAAAGGGTCTTAAACCCCCATGCAAAAAAATCAAAAAGCCCCCGCATGTAAGCCCTACATAGATTAACAAAGAAAGGTTCTAAGAAAATAAAAATAATGGAAAGGGTGACATTTTTAAAATCATAGATAGATCGTCTGCACCAAATAATATTTTGGCTGGAATATCTTATTTTTTCTGGACTCTCATGGACGGCCTTCTCATGTCAAATCGCTGTATTAAAATTCAATTTTGAAGCACAATCTTGATCGCAATTAGAGATGACGTCATTTGCGAGCAGCTTTCCCATATTTGGTGTATAGAAAATATTAATGAAATATAATTTTCTAGAAAAAAAAAACAATTTTTATCTTCAGTATGTATCAAGAGACAAATCATTTCACTGACGCTCCTGAAATATTTTTTTTTAAAACAATTACGAACCATTCTGTAGTGCATAAAATGTCATGGGGCAGCTTCCCATATATGACGTCAAACCCTTTTGGACCTGTGCATCAACTTGGACTAGCTGCATTAAGGTATTGCTCTAAAGACTAAACAATAATTGTATCATTTACATTTAACATATTACTTTAATCAGGGGCAGATCCAGGATTTTCCAAGGGGGCACATTTTCCTGAAAAATGGCACGCGAAAAAGTTTTCCGCCTACTAACTTGTCCATAAAAATAATTAGCAAGCAGAAAAAGGGTCTCGCTTTAAAAAGGGGGCACACTTGAGTTAGCATATTTTTGCTAAGATTTCAATTGTACCTCTCAAGGGGGGCACGGGCCTGCTGTGCCCCATGGATCCGCCAGTGACATCAATAACTATTCATCATGATCCATCATGATGTGGAAATAAAAAATACTTTTATTACAGAATGTTCAGTTATTTTTTTTCCAGGTTAAATTATGAAAGTAGTTCGAAATAGACCCGAACTTGTTCGTTTCAGAGGGTTAGTGGCTGCACACATTGGAGTTTACATTTAAAAAAAAATCGTTGGGTTTGTATGTAAAGCGTTGTTCTGCTTACGAGCTTAAGATCCTTTCATCATGCAGTCACTAATTGAAATCATTTTTGCAAGAAAATGCTTGAGTTTAGTCATATAAACGACAGAGTATAGATCTTAAATGACGAAAAACAACATAATATTTAATCAGTTTTTATAGCCTATTTCGTCGACAAGAGTCGATCCGGTCATGGATGATAATTATTATGATGTAGCCTATCTTTATCATTTTTACCTCTGCCATTATTACCTCTGCCATTTTTACCTCTGCCATTTTTACCTCTGCCATTTTTACCTTTGCCATTTTTACCTCTGCCATTATTACCTCTGCCATTATTACCTCTGCCATTTTTACCTCTGCCATTCTTACCTTTGCCATTCTTACCTCTGCCATTATTACCTCTGCCATTTTTACCTGGCACCAAAAAATCAACAGCGAGAATGTTTCGTCATGTCTCGCGAAAGTATGAAAGTTCTACGTCTGTGTTACGCGTTTTTCTGGTCGCGCTTTCCATCCCGTAAGTGCACTTTTACCCATCACCCCTCCCACTAGTAAAAAAAAAAAAAAGAGCTTGACGTCGAGGTGAGAGATACCGTGGTGACAACATCAGACATAATTCCAGTAGCATACGCAGGGGCGGGGGGGGGGGTTACAGGCGTTCAACCCCCTTCAATTTTTGATACTCAAAACCCTCCCCTAAAATTTTGTGGAAGACATTTTTTTTGGGCGGGGGTTGTCAACATTTCATTCAGCTTGAACCCCCTTTCAAAAATCCTGTATACGCTACTGCATAGTTCTACCAGTAAAGCAAAAGTGGTTACATTAGACATTTTCTTCTTCATTCACACGCATGTTTCTTTTAATACTTATATTAGGTTTACAGTGTCATCTGCACTCATGTCCTCACTTGCCTTTATAGGTTGAAAAAATATTAGTCGATGCAAACTAGAATAGGCATCCGTGAAAGTAACTCAGTATACCATTTTATACTGAAATTTCGGAGCTTTGATTAGCAACCGGCATTTCTCTTCCAACCCCCCCCCCCTCCCCCCTTCAGGCAATGCGTTCAACCTTTGTTTGGGAAGTATGCAAACAATTTGAATATGTTAGAAAAAAATATGAGAGATAAGTGTCAATTAATATTAGGCATATCAAGTAACTATGCATTTTCTACTTGGCTTTTCTTTGTTCTTCCAGCCAAGTTCCTTCATTGCGAAATGCTACATCGCATTCGAAGGATGTGGGTACCAGCAACTAGTTCGTGGTTGAAGACGTGTTCTTTCTCTCAAAATGTGATGGAAGAAAGAAGATGGAAAATCTGCGATTCGCGCGGGCGGGGATATGCATGCTCCTTGCACCCACCTGAAAGGGAATGAATTTGTTTCACAATTATTCTTCCGGTGCCGCCGCCTTGAATTGATCCACGCTACGCCACTTGAATGTTCTTCGCGGTATGTTTGGTAACATCGCACAGCATTCTCAAAATAAAGATAAAATGCGTAAATGGAAATCAGATCGGACGTCGTAGGACAGAAGCAGGCATGTTTTCGGTTTATGATATTCATATTTTATTTGTGACACTGCGGTTCAACACTCGACAGCCTTGCTGAAAATGGTCAATATTTGATGGCAGAACTCTGTTAATAAGCAAAAAAAAATAAACCCAAAATCAACTATCTCTATGACCCAGCAGTGTTTAAAAAGGAATCTTGAAAATGAGTCACTTACCTCGCTTTCTCCTCGAATGAGCATGCTCTTTAGGATCGATGTTAAGTAAACCGTCAATCGGGATCACAAATAAACCAAAGAAATATTTGATTATAAAAACGCTGTATATATATAGTCAACATCATATAATTGAATTCATAATGTAATATATGATTATGTTTTCATACTTGTCTATCGAATAAAATGTTTTCTATCGTTAACACACTCTAAGAGAAGAAAATACAGTAAAGATGTCTAATACTATAGTTTATATTTTTTTAATGGTTCTTAGGAAAAGGAAATTACAATGAGAGATCTGTCAGTGGAATAATGAAAATAAAAGTGATAATGATGATGATGTTGATAATAAGATGATGACGATGATAATGATATTGCTAATGATGGTAATGATGATGATGATGACATATGTTATCATAACAATGCAAATACTAATACTAAATTCAACAACGACAGACCTAACTATAATAAGACTGATAATACGAATTATTATGATAATAAAAATGATACAGATCGTAATGGTAATTAAATTCGATTTCTTACCCTTTTCTTGAAGGGGCATCTTGTTTGAAATTACGAGAGCAAAACAGGCCAGCAAAACCAAATAAAATATTGAGCCACTAGCCATCTTGGATATGTTTTTTTTAACGTGACAACTGAGGATATGAGCACCGACTAAATGGAAAGACAAGATAGTCTCCCTCCTTAAAATTCTTACCATCAGAATCTGATGAAATCAAGTTTTCACCCCTCCCTTGCTCTACCTTTGTTCTTAACTGTCTTTTCCTTTCTTTTTGTACCTCTTTATTGAGTTTGGTAGTCTTTTTAAAGAGTTTTTTCTTTGCTCTCTCCCCTCCCCCTCTTTCTCTCTCTCTCCCAACATATTCCACTTACGACACAAAATGCAAAATGAAAACGTAAACAAAAACAACATACCTCTCACTATGCACTCACGTCGAGTTTGCAAACTGATTTATTGGCATGAATCGGCAACATAACAGCGTGATTTCAATGCCAAGGATAGTTGACTAAGCTCTTTCAAATATCATTCAACTAAATGTCTTGTTTCCTTACAAAATGTCTTTGCTAGTGCCTAAAATTGAACTCTAACAGATTCGAGGTTATTCTATAGGCCTTTACAGTTGATAGAAAGACAGGCGTTACAATTCGTGCTAGAGAGCGCTGAGCAACCTGTATATCATATTAAAAAAGTAAATCAAAATTTAGAGGGCTTAATTCATTTTGAAAAATGCAACCTTATTTTACCAGAATATGAAATATTAAACCCTCATTACTGATACCTACATCTAGTTGTCATCACCGACACCACAAATAGATTTTAATGTTGTACTTCCGGAAGACAACTTGTACATATTTCATTGACCAAAGTTCAAGTTTTGATCAGGGTGGTGAAAGGAAAATAATGGATCAGTCAGTCATGAAAAGAGAAATCTTTTCAAACTTGCACTCATGAACATAACCCACAAATGCGCTGTTTAAACAGAAGCATTAGTGTAAGTTTGAATTCTTTGATTGGAGTATCACTTTAAAGAGCAGATGGTGAACTGTTAGATATGTGATTTTTCTTTTTGAAATTCAAATACCTCAGGCAAGAGACTTTTTGGTATCCCCTTTTCAAACTATTTTGCTCACTCAAGCGTGAGTGAATAATCATTTAAGTTATAAACGAAATCGTGATTCTGCAGAATCGTGATTCTAGGGTAAAAAAGTGGCGCATAAACGCACCCTATAAGCTTTATGATAGGTCATTTACTTATATAAATCAGCGATAATTTTCAGTTTCCTTTATTTTGAGCGCAATGAGTACGTAAGTTGATAAAAAGTCCAATCATGATTTTAACCGCTGTTTGGTTTATTTCAATGCCCGGTTTCAATGTTTGAAGTGATTACGATGGATCAAATTGCATGACATGGCGACTGTCCTTTCTAGAAAATTTCATTATCTTGTAGTTTTGATAATGACCATTTTGATTGAACGACATTTGTTATGTTACAACAATGAGTATTCCTCATGTTAGGGTAGGAATAATTTTGCGTCATTTTGTGTAAAAAATAAAATGCTATACCCTTTTCAATGAATTACAAAAGGAATAGTGAAAATTCATATCATCGGTAATCTTATTTGCGCATCTCCCTTGTTTTTCATATATAAAACAAACTTCAAATGTCATAATTTCTTATTTTACATCGAAGATTTAATTCAGCAAAATGTTTTATTTCTAAATCAATAGAGTAGACTCTTTGGATGATCAATAGAGTAGACTCTAAATTTATAAATCAATAGAGTAGACTCTTTGGATGATCAATAGAGTAGACTCTTTGGATGATCTGACAACATGTGTTATATTTACGAAACTGAATTCCAATTGAATACTTTTTCACATCCTTCTGTCATGTGTACCACAAGATCGGAATACTTAGAGGATTATCTAGAAATTTCGGAGAAAACGAGGTATTATTTGAAAATGTTTCAAAATAACAATTTGTAAATGTAAATGATAATTTTGCACCCTAAAAATGAGATTTTCTCTGAAATTAAAAAAAGGCTATTATTTGGAAATGTTTCTAAAAACAATTTTTAAAAGTAAATGATAGTTACCCTACATTCAGTGTCACTGAGATTTATTTGGTATTTTTCAAAATAGCTTTTGTGTATGTTGAATATAGGCCTATATGGATTTGGAAAGCGAGTAACTATTTATACACATCGTTCACATAAAATGCACGTGATATAATTCATTTCGCATTATCGAATAAACAAAATCACATTACTTTCTCAGCGGGAATCAAGGAAGTGACAGAAAATATTAGGGTTGAAGTTGACCTCTATCAAATATCCAGTATGTTTACATCTTCTGTTTTCATCCACATCTTACTATTCCACTTTCTTTTCATCTTTGTCTCCCTTTCTCTCTCTTCCTCTAAATGCTTTTCCCTCTCCCTCTCTCCTATTCTTGTTTGTAAATGGCAAGTGATATTGAGGAGGTCCCGACAAGTGACTTACTATTTCTCTGAAAGGTTTGATACTTTATTGGCAAATACGTTTGCTGACAAAAAAAAGAACAAAGTACATGTACAATGACAACACACTCCACTACACCACATGCATTTTTATCATGAAAAGAACAAATACAGCAGGGAGAAAAAATGAAGAGATAACTGAAACCAGGCCCACAAAACTTAATTCAACGATTATTTACAGAACAGTTACTGAGTGCCATCAAACAATATCAAGTGCAGATTTTATTCCAATCATAGGGTCACTGTAGGATCAACCAGTAGTACCTTTTTTTAATATTCAAAATGTTTACAAAATACCTATACTGAAAAAAGGTGGAATAAAATATACGACTTTGTTAAAAACGCAACTCTTGAAGAATCAGGTTTTGACACATCACTAAAGAGAAACATTATGAACACATATACACATTACAGAGGGACCTACAAACTATTTCAAAATAGACTATGGAAATTTCTTATTTGCATACCTAGTAGTCATATACAAGAAAGGTAAACTGGGGGAGGGTTAAAGAATGTGGTAAAAATATCTCAAAGCTGCTGTAATCATATTCACAATTTACAGGCAAAACTTTTTTTTTTTTTTTTTCTCGATATATTAAACATTTTCTCTCCCTTTCCCATATTTCAAATATATATATATATACTTGTATTGTCAAAAGGAAAATATCAAGTCACACATCGTTTTCTACAACCTCAGAAATCACATTATGATAAAATATAATTTGTTAAAGATGGAAACGCTAGGTTACCTTTAAGAATACAATACACTCGACGCAGAGCAAACATATTAAATGACATTCAAAAATATGCATTCTCCTACTGTTTCTGATGTAGGCCTGGCTGAAAAAAAATCCCTCCCCCCAATATACAATATGTTATAATTCAGAACAATTCAGTAGATAATGTATCAACTAGATAGGAAAGTGTTCATGATTTCAGATATAGCTCTCATGTAGTATTTCAAAGTCTCTAGTTTTATATATTCATCTTGGTAAATACCATTAATTCAACTCGACTTTAAACTAGTAAATTTGACCTTTTAATAAAAGAGATTGTCCTCTAAAAAAATGTGTTCTTTCTAATCACGCGGGTCACATAATCTTTAATCACTACACTACTTCACCAATTGTTGTTAGCATATTGCAAATGAAATTAGAAAGAAATTAATGTATACAAACACTAATGAATTCCTGCGCATAAAATTTATTATACACACCAGCAAACCCAATACATCACCAAAATAATTTTTGATAAATAATTCTTTGCCATTCTCTCTTTCTTTTCTTTTCTTTTTCCCCTTCAAATTGCAGCACTATTTTCTTATCTTCCCAATGATGATAAAATCTTAATATACAACACAGCCACAATTATAATCCACATAATATATCTAAAATTTGAAGTTGGCAAAAACAAAATTTACATTTTTTTTTCTTAATTACCCATAAAGCACCATACTATTAATCAGAGTCCAATATTACTGCAAATAAAGACAACAAAAACATATGCTGATATTGTCCCTCTCAACATCTTCCTATTCTCAGTCTAGACATCATCAGAGAAAGAAAGAGAGACAGAGAGAAGGAAAACAAAGTAATACTGGCATAGCAAAGATTTCATGAATATATACACAGACACTACACAAGAAGGGCCTACAAAATTCATTTTCTTGTCATTGTATGAACATGATAATTTTCAATTTAAAAATTTTACACAATGATGAGGTACCTAATATAAAATTTATTAATAAGAGGAAGGAAAAGACCATTTCAGGCTGTGCATAAGTAGCAAATACACACAGATTGTAACAAACTATACAAATTTGTTGACAACTGTATTTTTATACAATTCAATTTAGTAATATCTCTGCCATGCACAAGAAAACAAGAAAAATGGTAAATATGTACAGATTCTTAAATTATTTATAAACATATCAATACAGAAATTCATGGTATTACACTATAGATATTTCATTCTGGTCTCTCTCTCCAAATTATATTCAAAATAGTTTTCATTTAAAACTACAAAAACCAACAAACGGTCATGTTCATACATGCAACATACAAGACTATATACATATGTACAATGAAGAAATTAGACAATTTGTACAGTATACACAACATCGGAATGACTCATTTTATCTCAAAATACTTTTGCAATGAATTTCCTCTTTTATCTGATTCACACAAGTTCAAATACTTCATTTCAAATATGACAAAGTGTATTGAAACCATTTGTTAAAACCAAGAATTGGGCAATAGAATATAAAATCCAATGTACCATAAACATGAATGCAAGCAAAATAACTATTCTATTCAAATAGCTGTATGATGCTAGTATTTAATTCCAAACTGGTAAATGATAAAAATATATTCAGAATATTTCATGTAATATTTAGTGTTGCGTATGAAAACGCAAAATCATAGTTGTTGCATCATAGCAACTATATAAGCACTTTTCTATGAACTCAAACACTGCAAACTGTGGCTTGAAATATATACTATATATAGATTGCCAAATGTCAGTCAAGTCACAAATGTATTGTCACAGCAGGTGATATATATTTGTTACGGTATGCCTGGAAGTTTCTCGTTCAGAGTCAAGGTAAGGAACATGCGACTCATTTGTTAAGGAAGGATGTCTGATGCATGACTGCATTGCTTCTGCAAAAGCATTATATTGTATTACATGTAGTATCATATTCTGTCGTTTCTCAACCAATCGGTGCAGGAATAGTAACCCAAACAAGCATTCCTGAAACAAAGTAATAGAGTCGCATCAATCAAACCAAACCCATACTGATCAAAGCTATTACATTATTTTAAACAACTTCCAACGGACGGCTCTGAGTCGGTTTGTTGGTTTGACTGTGGAATATGTCTATTTTTTCCCAAATATAGATGCATCTATCACCCATGATTTCTATCACAATTACAAGAACAAAAACATGATTACCTCAGTCCATTTGAGCATTTAGTTCCAGAGGTCTGAACGACACTTTGAATCAATCTCAAAGCCAGAAAAACACTCAGCATGATTCATCATGTAAACCACATTAAGGATTGGATGGCATGATTACAAATAGTCAATTCTTTGTTTGCATTCTAGTATGGATACAATCTGTCTTAGCTTCGAAATGTTAAGGGATATTGTCATCGAGTTAAAAACTGAAGATGGATTTTTTTTATCATGATTTCCTTGTATGCATGATACAAAAGGGTGCCAATTCCAAGAAGTCTAACTTAGCTTGGTCAGTAATGCAATTAAAGTCCTGGTGATTTTATCATTCATAAATTCAAAACAAGAATTGGCGAGTGCCAATGAAGGCTGCCAATAAAATCTCCAAATTAGTCATTTCAAATGAATGATGTAATTCCCTAGTTTTACATTTCATTAATCAACATTATTATTTTCCTTATAAAATTATCAGTAGTGTAGTAGGTTTCACGGTACACCATGTATCTTTCTTGTGGCAAGTGTTGGCCCAAGAAAGATACATGGTGTACTACACTATTCTTCTTCGCCATGGAAACCTTCAGAAGTTACAAAATTATCAATATAACTTGTACTTGTAATTAACGTCTAATGAGTTGCATGATTACAGGCTTTATGACAATCACATGATAACTGACTAAATAAATCATTTTATAGACAATGTTTATTAATTTAATCTGTTGTATGTCCATGATTCAATGTTGAACAATATCTTGATGGCAATGAAACCACTCGCAGCTTTATTCTAGCTAATATGATCATGATTTTAGATATTGGAAGAAATAGTCTAAAAGTGACTCACATGTACTGCATACAAAAAGCATGGATAGGATATACACAAATTCTTGGCGGGGCCATTTCAGCCGTTATTCTACCAAACCGTGGATATGAGAGGTTTTGAAGGGGAATCGTTCAGAATATTTTTTAACATCTTAATACAAGAACAATATGATAGCTCACAATGATCATTTCCATCTTTTCCACAATTCTTTTCAATTTACTATCATGTGAGATGTGACAATGTTAGGGTCTTCTCAATATCACATCATAGAGAATGGTTTGTTTTACATCTTGTGTTTGATTACTCATTACTTATATGTCGTCATGCAGATATTATCATCACCTATACCTTTTCTTTATTCATTCAGATTGTTTTTGGCTGACTAAAAACAGATATTTCTTGCCCTCAAACTGTATCTTGCATCAGCATTACAGGAACTGAATGCTTGGTTGAGATCTAGAGCCAGGACTTCTTCCTCTTCAGCAACAGAGAGTCTATGGTTAGGGAAGTCCTTGGGTGTGTCCTTCGGCATGTCCAGTAATTAGTGTGTCAGTTCAGTTCATCCACTTACGGCAGTTGGGTGCCTTGCACAGGCAAGGAATCTTGTTCTGGTCATTCTCAATCTCAAACTTGTAGTCATAGGTCAGCTAAGAAGAAAAAAAAAATCAAGGTTTTAGGATGCTACTATTACAACTTAAATGTAGGATAATAAATTTCTGATATGGATGAACTCCTAAAACTAGTGCAAAAACAAGAGGAAATAATTGTAACTCATACATACTTAGGTTGGAGTGAAATGTCCTTTTAAAAAGAGGACAATTATTAAATCATTTAAATGACTACAAGGTCAATCATTCTAAAATGTGACATTACCACATGACAAAAAATATTTTGGACGTCTGCTAGGGATTTCAGAAGACCTGAAATAAGAGCCAATGAATGTCATCCTGAAAATCAATGTTAGCTACACATAAGTTTCACATATCTAACAACTTCTTTCCCTTAAGTTTGCGAGATAAACCTACCTCTTCACCCTTCTGCAGTCTTCGGCTAGAGATGATGATGATCTTCTTCTGGTCTTTGTCAAAGTTCACCACCTCTGCCACACAGTTGGGGTTGCAGGAGTGGTTGATGTAGCGGGCGGGGTTACCGCTCCTTGTGGCATCCACTACAGTGTAGTCATCGATTCGGAACATGTAGACACCACGGTTGGCAGCTTCATAGTCGCGTTCCCACTTGTTGGCGACCTCGTTACGGATGAGAGTGCCGATGTACTCGATGACCATGGTGTGCTTCTCGATGTCATGGGCAGCATACAACCCCAAGCCCTATTATAACAAGACAGATGAGCAAAGGAGGATAATAATACAATGTGTGACACAATGATAACTAAAAAAAGTTCTTTAACATGTCCTCATCCTCAGCCATCCCCTTCAAAAAAAGAGGGAAAAGAGTTACTTAATACATTCATGGGAGACGGTATCAGGAACAATTTCCATGACTTTGTTATACATGTTTATAAGCAGGATCTTAACTCACACTGCAATGCCAATACATGTATAGCCATGAACGAGTCACACTAAAGACAAGTCATGTCATGATATGTCATGCTAATGAAAACTTACTTCCATAACTCTCAACAGAAATCTGATTTTCTGTGATTTACACAAGACTGTCATTTCTCATAATATGACTGAGGTAGTTTGATCTAATATCAAAGTGCCATTGGCATACTGCAAGTTTCCCACTACCAATCAGTCTGTATCAAGCAATTTCAGGGCTAGGTCCGTCTACCTCAAGGCAAGGTTATCAGGTTCAGTCTACCATGATCTGCAGCAGTCTAACTTGATCGACATTGCTTCCTATACCAACACAAATACTTTGGACATGCCCAAACAATTGTATAGACACCCTGATCATGTAGGATCAACCCAGATATCCTTCCCAAACGAGACTGCCCATGGCCAAATTTGGCTACTTTGGGTCTGATCATGTCATTTCAGTTGACACACTGGCAGAGGGCATCTCGGACAAGCATCACTATTAGTACTACTAAATGTATTTGGAACACCATAATAGCCACTGAGGACTCCTACCATTGGATACCTTCATTGATATTTTCTTCTCACCTGGATCTGTGATCTTGCAAGGTATACATTGGTCTTCCACTCTGTCTTCAACCTCTTGTACTGCGATGACTTGGAGTGTACAAACTGCTTGTTGTATGGAGATGCCACTTCTCCGGCTAGAGTGGTGTGGAAGCCTCGGGATGTCTTGTTGCTTGTTAGTGTATGCGGTCTAAAGACAAACAGATGGGAAGATAAAGAAAGTGATGTTCAGGATCTAGGTGATAATTATTTCACATTTGCAGAATGTTCACACACATGAATGTAACTGGGTATAAAAGAAATAGGTATTGAACCATAATACTGATCAAAGTAACTATATTAAAATAACAAATCAATATCCCCCCTCCCCCAAACAAATATCATTGTCATTTTATCTTCTATGAAGTAGGCAATTCAATCTACCTACTACACTAACTAAATTTATAACATACTTTTTATATCATCATAAAAATCAGACTGGTCAAATATCAAAAACTTGGCTGAGTTGATCTCTGAACTATCTGGATTTTCATTGTAGCACTTTTGTCCTTTGTTTTTCAACATTATCCATGAGGCATGATGGGGTTAATTTGTAGGTATGCCTTGTGTTTCATTCAAATAGCATTGTAGAGAGCTGTAAAATTTTAAATATCATAGAATCTGGATCAAAAAAGCAGTCATCACCAGTATCATGATGGATATTGGGTTATCAAATCTGCTGGGTTACATAATGAAAGGTGCCTAATGCCACTTACCTCTTGAGATGTGTTTGTCTTCTTGGTTCAGCCCTGGCACATCCAGTTGGATTAACAGCCAGGGGTAGGTCTATCAGAGGTGATCGTCCAAATCGGAAAGTATAGTGCTGGATAAGGTCAACTCCAGGAAGCTGCATGAAGAGAGGAAAATAAAAGACTTAGTCTAAATTTCTAGAAATATTTTTGTCATTTTACTCTTCAAAATAGAGGCAATTTTCGGACAGTCACAAGGGTATGTATGTGATGGATATATTTCATGATTGTTAGTATTGTGATAAGTGTTCAAAGTTCCTTACTACTTCATTACATAACAATAATTACATTCCAGTTCCATAAGGAGTTGAAAAAGTTACTGATTTGTCTATGAGCCAACAGAAAAGCAAGATTTCACAACATAATGCAAACAAGAGGATATATAACTGCAAGACTTAATGGGGAAACCTTTTCATTAATCCTTTAACTTCATCCCTTATCAAATCTGTAACAAAAGAAGATTATGTTGCTTATAACCATGTAAGAGATATATACTCTTGTAACTCAGCTTTATGCATTGGTGCTCCCATTACTTTCAGAGTTGACAATTTAGTCAAACAATTTTACAAATTACCATGCCCGAGCAAAATACTAAAAATTCAGGAGTTGTCACAAAATAACTAATTATAAAACTGTGATAAAATACTATTGTCATGGACTAATATGACCTTCACATTGGATCAAACATAATCTTAAGTTGTGTGGAAGTGGTTATGACAAATTTGAAGAAAAAATGGAGAATGTACATGACCTGAAGATACATCTGGCTGTAGGAATACCACAAAGAAGCATTTATAAGCCAGTAACTCTCTCCCCATAAAAGATTTCAATAGAACATTGTATAGAATACTTACCGATTCAGTGATCCTCTGGATTGCTGCTTCAGTAAGGCCAAAAAGATCTTCACCAGTCAGGAAGGTTGGAAAGACTTTGAGCATGTCTGCATCTCGTCTTAGCTTGGCAATCGGCTCTAACACCTTGTACCATACATCTGATAGTGAAATTTGAAAATCACAAATATTTAATCAATATTTACAGGTTACAGCACATTGATAAAAGCAGAACACTGGAACTAAAGGCAAATCTGCTCGGGGTACTGTCTTACAGGGTTGTGATTGATCCAATACACCTCAACTTCACAGAAAACACCCCTGAAGATAAGGTCTTCAAACCGCTGAGAAATGTAACTATTTATCAATATACTTTGCTTGTTTATGATAAGTTCCATGTATTCCTGTTTCAATCCTGAATAGTTTACATTAACATTTGTTTGTTACAAGCTAATAAAATCCTTGCATTTGATTGGCTATGGGAGTTATTTCTTTCTACTCACTCCTTGGAGTATCAGCCCTGAAGATGAGGTAATCAAACCACTGACTGGTTTACACTGATACTTGTTTGTTATAAGCTATTATAAGCTACTAAAATCCCTGCATTTGATTGGCAAGTGGACTTATTGTTTTCTACTCACTCCTTGGAGTATCTGCTCTGAAGATGATGTCCTCATGACCTTGCTCCATAATGCGGATGCTGAACTCTGGCCTCCCACCCTGATCCTGGATGGTGCAGGAGTAACTGCATCGCTTGTTGGTGTAACGCATGCTCCAGTACAGACGGATGGATTCATAACCAACCTATAAAAATGGTTCCAGAAAAGAAGAATTGCAATAAGTTCAACATTGTTTAAAAGTTATGCAGTAGTATATTCTTAAAAGCTTTCAGGAGAGAGCAATAAATAAAATGTACGTCTAAGGTGCAGATAGACATTTGAGGATGCAAGCACCTACAGAGTGCTAAATATAATTTCTGAAATTATTTTTTTAAATGCCTTCAGGAGGGAGCAATTTTGAACTACGGAATAAAATGTACCTCCAAGGTGCAGAAAGACTTTTGAGGATGCAAACACCTACAAATTTCTAATAATATTGCCTCAGTAATGTTTTAAAAGTCTTCAGGAGGGAGTAATTTTAACCACTAAAGATTAATGAAAAATATACCTCGAGGTGCAAATGGAAATTTGAGGATGCGAACAGCTACAACAGAGGGGGGGGGGGGGCAAAATGTCATCTTTTTTCTTGATGTCTTATGGCTGATGATTAGTTACTTACAGGATAGATGGAGGTGAGGGAATGGAACAGGTGCATCTGATGAGGTAGAAGTTGTCCCAGAGACTTGAAGATAAGACTACCAACTCGTACTGTGAACCTGCGATCTGTCATCGTCATGATGCTAAAAAGGTAGAAAGTGAAGCAGGAGAAAGTTAATAGCATCTGAATCAGAGAGAGTAAATTGGTCTACCTCAAGCCCAGTAGTAGCAACATAGCAAAATTAACCCTTTTGAGTTTCAAAGTAATATTAGAAAATGAAACGGGTTGTATTTCATTCCACAAGCCCTGTCAATTTCTTCTCGGTACTGATTTTCATTCTATTAAACGAAATGCATATATAATACTTTACGGTTCCCTTTAATGCGGTAAACACTTAACCACTCCAAAAGTACTGGATGACTTTGTAGGATGGGTGAATCCAAGTCAATAGCATATTGAAGTTTTCTGGCTCAAGTTCATAAAGACTACTTAACTTCTTGAAGTTGATGTGTTTTATACTTAAAAAAATAATAATGTAATGGAGGGGGATATATATTTAGCTCTGTGCATGAGTCACAGGTACACAAATCTGGCCTGGAAGCTTTGAGTGAGGGGAACATGAATATTAATGCTTGATAACCAAAAACAGTTTTTTCAAGGAAATAATTGTATGACATTCAGTATTGTTTCTATTTAAGCTTTCTCAAAACATTGACTTTTAAATTTAAATCGATGAAATTCAATTACGGAAGTGGGAATGCCATGTTGTATTTCCTTTAAAAGGAGATGTTAAACCAAGCAAACAATGATGATGTGTTATATGGTCTTACTTTGCTACTTGTTTATGTTCATCTCTATTGATGTACACCCTTCTGAAAACAACATGTGACTGCAGGGTGCTCTCAGTAGGTCTAGATGGAGCATGGAGTGGACACATCATTGTCTGAAAGAAAAAAATACAACAGTTTAATTATTAACAGTGCATCCTCAAAAATGGAAATCTGTTAAGAGGAAAGACATTTAATAAGCAATATAAAAATGTTTTGATTTCAAACATGACACTACTATAAATATTCATCTCTTCTTGAATACAATAAAAATGCTAAATAAACTGTTCAGGCATGGCAGATTGCAACTGGAAAATAATCGAAGCCTGTCAAATATATGCCAAGCCCTGCAGGAAATTGAGAGGGGGTCTGGGTAAGCAATGAAGTAGTTAACTTCATTAATATATGACTTATTCAA
This sequence comes from Lytechinus variegatus, assembly GCF_018143015.1. Classification (NCBI taxonomy): domain Eukaryota; kingdom Metazoa; phylum Echinodermata; class Echinoidea; order Temnopleuroida; family Toxopneustidae; genus Lytechinus; species Lytechinus variegatus. Next base: position 46,945,456 of record NC_054742.1, read on the forward strand.
TTACCTTTGGCATATTTTTTCAAAATATATATATTTTTTTCAATATATATATATTTTTTCATCTAGATTATATGAGGTGGGCCAAAGAAGTCAAAATAAGTCTCAATGAAAAATAAAGATTAAAACACGAAAGAGAGGAAAACCTACCTTATCCTTGAAAAACATACAGTGGTCCTGCATGGCACAGGAAAAGTGGTAGACATTGCAGCAACGTTGCTTGTTGCAGGAGATGGTGGCTCCAAGCTTGCTGCAATAGCAGCAGGTGCAGGTGCGCCCTCGTTTGATGGCCGTCTCAACATTCATCAGTGAGCCATTGAGGGTCTCATACACCTCATCGGACCACAGAGCACAGTTGAGATGAATCCATGAATCTACATTCAGGTTCAGCAACCTAGTAAGAATTAGGGTAGGAGAGGGTATAGCAAATATCAAAATATTACTGTCTACTCTCAAGGTATTTAACTTGTGTTACCTATCCAACATGGATGGTGTGTCATCAATCCATTCTTTAGATGTTGATGACTTTATGCACGAATGGCGACACTTAATTATGCTTAACAAAGGTTCTTAATAATTTTGTAATTCTGTTAGAGAGTTGACATCCTATCTTTTAAACAAAAATTTCTTTCTATAGTGGTCATAAAACAAAAATCCTGTTGGTTCTACATATATGCAAAATAATGAACAAATCTGACAGTGAAGTACACAATTTTATTATTTTTTTCTTACATAATTTTGCGGATTCTGAAATTAAAAATTAGCAATCTGTGTAAGAATGGTACAACGATGGTGTGAATGTGGAACAGGAATACTGAAAGATGTCTCTTGAGCGCCAGGAAAGCACAGTTTTTAAGTTTGAGATATATCAACAAGCAAGACACACTCACCTCGCAGGGCCATTGGTCTCTCCATCTCCTAATCCATTACAGAGCACACAACACCTGGCATCTCGCAGTGATTCACTTGGTCTCAGTGAAGTACCTAATTTCTTGATTAACTGTAAAGAACAATGATTCACAATTTTTAGTACTTTTTTTTGGTGTGTAAAGACTATCAAAAGCAGATCTAAAAGGAATACTAGAGTTAAGGCCTAGTAATTCCTATCCCCTTCCCCATTATACACATTTCATAAATGTGACCTATTTATATTGTGCCCTCCACCAGCCCCACCTCCCCTCCCCTGATATCAAAATACAAACATTTTTCATAAAACTGGAGTGTTATACCCAACTGCCAATGCTATTGTAGGAGGATAATGTAGTTATTGGGACAGGCAGTAAGGAAAGGAAACTATTTCTTACCTGGCCTATATCCTGATCACTAGGTGGTCTGTATTTCTTGCCACCAGAAAATGAACCATGCCAGCGACGCCACTTGATGTTCTTCCATTTCTTTATCAAAGGCTGCACAAAGAAAGAAAAGGAATAAATGTCATTTTCATAACAATCAAAATGGCTGTGTACAACATCACAAAATAAAAAGGGAACTTTACGAATTTATGAACTATGGTCAAGCCATAGCAAAGTCCTTGTTGTAAATATATGAACTATATAAAAATTCATGCCATGTAGAAATAAACTGGAATAATGATTAACACTTGTGGGAGAATTACTAAAACTTATTAGATAAGAGAGGTGTTACAGCTGGACTTTCCTTTTTTTTGGGGGGGGGGGGGTTGTAAGTTTCCACTAATAATAATTCCTCCCATTTTAAATGCGATTATGGTAACTACCATAGAAAAACTTTTATTGAGAGAGAGAAAGAGGCTCCTGAGCCCTGATACCATGGTAGTTACCAAGAAAATAATGATACTTAAATATACTGCATAAAACTTGAACATGTAAAACAATGCAATAATTACCATTTCATCTCCAATTGCAGGTCTCCTCCTTGTTCCAGTCTTGAGAGTGAGTCTCAATTCCTCCCTGCCACCCTCACTAATCTTTGACTCGCTGATAGTAACTTTCAATTCATCTGCATCAGTCATCATCTTCTCTTCCCTGGCTGGTGAAACCTCTTGATTAGATGATGGAGTTGCAGTTGTTCCCTCTGAGGAGGTGTGCGCAGGTTGAGCAGCCACAGGCGAGGAGACTACAGGCTGTGCAGGCTGAGAACGAGGCGAGATCGGCGTTGACTTGGACTGAGGTGGTGTCTTTGGAATTGTACAGGGGGACGTTGGCAAGGAAATGCTGGCTTTGGGTGACAAGACATCCATCGGACTGGCCTGAGGGTCGGAGCTCCGGTGATTGACTACCCGTCCTGCATTGACTTCAGTGCGTGCAACCTGTGACCGCAAAGAGATAGTATGCTGGAGATAGCATGCACCGCTGCAGAAGACTACATTCTTGTCAGTAGGTGTTGCAGATTTACGAACACCCTCTCCTACGACCAGGACATCACAGTGCCTGCAGAAGTGTAGCTTCGGGTCGTCCAATGAGCCACTAAGCACAGATGACTTGGAGGTAATCTTGATGGGCTTCACTGAAGGTGGGAGAGGGGAAGGCGAGACAGAAGATTTCTCTGGAGATATCTTCAATGCTACATCTGGGAAGATACAAATCAGAGACAACAGAAATGAGAGATGATTTGTAATTGTAAACTTATAAAATCACTTGATACATAAAAGAAAAAAAAATATCATAAAGATAGCCATAAAAGAACTACCCTTTTAGGGACAGGTATGGTGCAATGCTTTATACGAAAATAGGTACTGGAGTAACAAAGTTTGTTGAAAATGATCTTGGACTTCATTTAACTATTAAATGTCCTGGACTTTAACTGTGGAACATCTTTAAATGCTACAAAGGCAAAATAGGCATGCATACTCTAAAAGGGAGTATTGTCCATGTGGAAAAGCCTGCATGCAACTCATTTACTGCAAAACAATTTACCTGCAATAGGACTTGTACTTTGTGACCACTTCCCTCTCCTCTCTTTCTGCCCTGCCTCATTGACTACTTCAAAGTTAGATGGTTCCTTGATCCCTAGGAGCTTGGAGAAGGCAGCAAGGACTCCCTCCACATTGTGTGTTACTTCCGGCATCAGCTTCAAGGTTACCTGGACAGTGTTGCCTTTCCCTAAAGACCCTGCTTCAGCTGCAAGTTACAATTAGAATGGTTAATATTATAATACTATTAAATATTTTCAAGCATGCCTTTTACATTGGTTGCCCATTCAGAGGTGTGAAGGGATAAAATATGAACAAGGAATGTAATTTTTTTTATGTATGATAAAACCATATTATGAAACCAAAAACTAGATGATTCTATGGACTGCATTTTGTAAAATGGAAGGAATGGTATTCCAGAGATTCAGAGAACAGGAACAATCCATGGTAATTTTGTAAATTTACTTCACCATAAACTTGGATATTAACCTACAATATATTCTAGTGTAATTGGGAGAAATTAAATCCATGAAATACTAAATACTAAAGGCTCATCCAGGATTATAATTAAAGGGAGTTATGTTCTGACTTCTGACACTAATGCAAGTAGCCTCTATCAAAACAAATTGACATTTTGTTCTTTGGCTCAATAGTTTTTCATTCAAAGTCCAACATACATTAAAAATTCAAATGAGCCTGCCTTCAAATGTATTGTATCAGTATATTTATTCAATCCTTATAAGAAAATTATTTTTCATTGAACTTAAATGTTGAATTCCTTAAATTTGCATGCAATGGAAACTTAAAGTGGTATTTACAAATGCCTAACATACAAAGACATTCTATATTCATTTTTTATAAAGAAAAATATGATACAACAAAAGTACCAATGTTCCCATCAAAAGGCTGATCAAATACAGGCTATATATGACCTATTGCTTAGAAGTTCGGCCATACCTTTCCTTGGAGTTGGCTTGATGATGGGAATGGTAGGTGATCCTGACCGCTTCTGACTGGCCAGGACCTGTTCTACATCCTGGGTAAAGAGACGTAGTCCTTTCATCTTACTTGGCTCCTGAGCTTCACTCTCCTCGCATTCCGGCGATGATGATATCACTATATCCCCTGCTACTGAGAGAAACAAGTCAAATTCAATGAAGCATGTATCGAATATGAGTACATGTTATCACTGTAACAGCTCATGTCAGCCAGTAATTTGATACCATGAACGTTTCAGAAAGCTCCTTTTCAGTTACCCGTGACTTTTTGTTCAAACAAAATTAAACAGTTGGTATGTGATTATTTCCTTCATGTCTACAGGTGTGTAATGAGTACACTACTTTAACAGAAGCAAAACGATCGTGAAATGTTTAACTTTTGAGCTAAAATTGACAAATGCACAGATGATGCAATTATAGTGCAAACATAATTTCTTAATAATGATTGTAATATTTTCACAATTTAATTTAGAGTAGAGATCCAGTCGAATATGTTCAGCAAACACCTCTGAGTATCTAAAATTGGTGGTCTAAATTTGAAAGGGGTCCAAATAATGCCCACCTATCGCAAAGTGCTATTCACACTCCTTGCAATGGTTTGAGCATTATTCTTAGTTCCTAGTTTTTAATCAATTAGTCCATTATTTATGTACATTAATTTTACATATATAGTGCACATTCTTTCGAAAATTATGAAGCAGGTGTCAATTTCAGTGCAGTGGTATAAACAATTGAGAATCCATTCTTTTTATTTTTGTTCTTTTTGTGTGACTCAAAAATATCTGACATGACACACCCCCTAACTTGGAAATAAACAAGATCACATACAAACTGCTTTGGTGCGCAATACTCTGTCTCTTTAAATCTCAGAGAGGGAATTGCAAGCTGTGATGAAATGTAAAGAAATGATACTTGTTTGTTGGGCACACAGCTAGTTTTTAGGCAGAAGTTGTCTTTCCACAGCAAATTCAGAAGAATGGAATTAGGCTTCATTATGCAAAATAAGTTTTTAAGATATCTTGATGCTTGTTTTACTTGGGTGATATAATTAATCATTAAGAGTAAATCAAATGAATATACCGTACATGTAATAAAGAACAACTTTAAAGCCATTCTGGCACTTCCATTCTTTAAGGATCCCTGACATGTTGTTTTTAATTATCATTTTATTAACATAATTCAAAATCTTCATAAACCTTAACCCTTATTTTAATTTGTCATGTTAGTGACAATTTTAAGCCTTGATAAGTGTGAGGTATTACAATCAAAAGCATGCCACATGATCTAACATCTACTCAATAGTACAAACAATTATACTGAGAATTGGCTTAAACTTAGCTATTTAGTTTTTAAAAAGTATGTTGTTTCATGATAACATCAAAGCTATGCATATCATGCAAAGACAATTGTGTTATAACTACTGGTACATTGAGAGCATATAAGGAAAATATAGTACAACCATTATTCAGTCATGGAAAAAAAGGTCATTTCTTGCACTATCAACTGTCCATGATTTTTCTTCTCAATCATATTATTCCAACTATAATGCCTCCATAAACCACTTATTTACAAACATGAATCAGATTTGGCTGGCAATGTTACAGCTTCTTCTGAAATACTGCAACATTGTTCAAAGGCTACCTCCTTATCTTGTAAATCCTTTGTAAATATTGAAATTTTTATGATTTACGTGTACTTTGATAAAAACTTAGATAAAATAATTTGTAGATTACTAAATTCATCTTTACTTTTTTTTTGTTGCTAATCTATGCTAATATCAACATACTGTAGTAAATATCCACAATTTCCATGTGGTGTTACTGTATTGATTAAAATAGCATTATTATAGCATGGTTTAATATACTGGCATGCAGAATTGCAGATGATTAACATGATGCAGATTGTGATTGAATACATACAAAAAATAAATGCTAAAAAAATGCTCTGATGCAGGAACAACGTACAGTGGAGATGAAGGTCTGGATTGTAATTTTCACTAGATGCATTTTTCTTTCATATCAATTTGGAAAATAGCCATTTCCCATTTGTTTTCAATTCGTTTCTGTTTCAGTATATATTACTGTACTTTTAAACATGTTATCCTACAAAAATGTCCTGAATACAAGCTAATGTTTCTCAATACATGTATCTGTGATACAATCAGAAGTGAGATAAGTGATTATCAAAATAAAAGAAAAGTCCAAGTTGCAACTAATACACTTAGAACATGCATATATATTTACATCTATTCATTCTGCATGCTTATCCCTTTATTTACACAATATTCACCAGGAGTATAGAAAAGTAGTGAAAAGTCACAATATTCCATCAATATTCACAAACAGAAAAAAAACTGTCAAACTAAAATGTCAAATAACCAATTGAATACTGAGCACAAAGTAGCAGCTGCAATCAAAAGACGCCTTGCCATGTATCTTCAATTGAAATTCCTGGATGATTTTTTTTATTATGATTGCATGGGTCACAAATGCAATCAAGATGAATCAAGCAGTATTCAAGAGATTATGTAAAGAGGTATATGGTAAGGAAGGATTACTTGGCAAGTGATATGTGAAAGTTTACACAAAAAGAGGAAGAGGCATGAATTTCAGTAGATATGTTGTTGTAGAAAGTAGAAGAGACAGTATGAAGTAGTAAGTAGTAGTAGGTAAAAGTAGTAAGTAGTAGTGGTGGTGATGGTGGTGGTAGTAGTAGCAGTAGTAGGAGCGTTGTGGCCCGAATTAATCTCTGGACTTTGAAACAGAGGGTCGTGGGTTCAAATCCCAGCCATGGCGTAGTTTCCTTCAGCAAGAAATTAATCCACATTGTGCTGCACTAAACCCAGGTGAGGTGAATGGGTACCGGGCAGGAAATTATTCCTTGAAATGCCGAGCGCATGAAGCTGCTTGAGCTACAGCCAGGGTAATAATATCCAAGTCCTTTGGAAGTGCATTGAGACGTTATTCGTATGTTATTCGCTATACTTTTAAGTGTTATACTATTATTATTATCATAGTAGTAGTAGTAATGGTAGTAGCAGCCGCAGTAGTAGTATAATAGTAGTAGTAGTAGTAGCAGCCGCAGCAGTAGTATAGTAGTAGTAGTAATAGTAGTAGTAGTAGTAGTAGTAGCAGCAGTAGTAGTAGTAGTAGTAGTAATAGTAGTAGTAGTAGTAGTAGTATCAGTATGAGTACTACTGTTCGAGTAGTAGTTGTGATTACCATTGGCATGGTTGTAGCTCATAGTAGTAGTAGTAGCCATATTGGTCACAGTTATTGTAGTCATCATGGTAGAACAACCAAATAAGTAGAAGTAGTAGTAGTAATAGTGATGGCAGCGGTACAGCAAGGAATGAAGATATATATTTATATATGAAGATTGATAGCATACAACCAAACACAACAACTTGACTATAGGACACTAGGCTGAATTCTGGTTTAAGAGCACAAGCGGGCACAACTTTTTTTTCTCAATCTTTTGACTGCAGCCTCACCTTGTGAGAGAGAGGGTGACGGGGCGACCAGTTGGGTGGGTGCCCCTCCCCCGCTGAACGCATGATTCATGGTGCGGGTTATTGTGCGCTGATGTGACTGCATCTCTCGCATGACTTCGTCACCTGTCAGGACAGTGACCTCTGAACTTTGAACTGTGTTGGTGATGGTGGTGGTGGTGGTGGTATTGGCTGAGGAAAGGGGGTTCAAGAGGAGGCATGCACCACTCAGAGCACATCACTATTTTTTTTACTTTCTCTTTTGTAAGTCAATGCTTTGAAGCTAAAGCAGTTGTGCATACTTAACAACTTCAATATTGCAGATGATAACCCTATGTGTACATCAAAAGCTAGTGTCCATTTAAAAAGTGAAGCTAATTAAAAATATCTTTGCACCTAAATTATGCCATGATCATTACTAGAGCCAGGTTTATTTAACATCAATAAAGGTCGACAGGCCAAGCAAAATTATATCTCTATGCAAATTTACAATAAACCTGTAGTTCCTGTATAACGTATTACTATTTTATTTAATCTAGCTCCCTGTAACTGACTACTTCTCCTTCTACTTTTTGCTGAATATATCTTTAAACTACAGATAACATAGATGATAATAAATAAATCACTATCTTGAGAGCATGAAAGAATAGCATTGGTAGCCCCCACAGAAAGAAGTGGTATAGTATTTATTGTAAAATTTGCTTCCTTTTTTCGCGTAGCCTATTATTAGTCGGTGATAACGGTTCAGCAAATAAGTGTTCTGATAAATCAATTTAGTATATGGAGAAATAATTTTGTGCATGTGGAGCAGTCACTCACAAAGTAAACGCGTCTCATAAATAATTTGATTCCCTTATGAAAAAAAAAATGAATAAATAAAATGAACAAAAATCAACGATAGACTGCTCCAGTAATTGATACAGAACATTACTGCTAATACCACCTCAAAATACTCTTATTCTTGTCAGCAGGCTTTTTCAAATCAATGAAAAGCTCAATATTTGCAATCCTGATTTAGCAGTATTGAGTGGTCGCTTTTCCCCGGCTTTTCTAAATAAATCCCATTTTAGTGGATTTTTTTTTCTAAATTCAATAGACAATAATTATCTTCCAAGCTCAGATTGGATTTTACAAGTTAGATGATCAGACTGCAGCTAACACCAATCAAACAGAGGCGCATGAGTAGTCCCTCCACAAGTCAATCAGGTTCACTGATCTGTATTGAAATCATCTAACTATGTACTGAACAATGATTATGGTCCGCCTTTACAGAAGGGAGATTACAGGAATGTCCTCTGTTGTAAAGTGTGCAAAACAATGGTGACATCTGCAGAGAAAAGACTTTGCACTCACCAAAGTTTAATTTGGACAAGGAAATAAAGAATACAACATGCTCATTCCATTCCCAATTTCCAGTTTCTTTGATCTAGGACATGGAAATCAATGTCCAATTTGTATATCACACAGAAAGAGTTTGAACTTTAAATCTTTACCTTCATTATTAGTTCCACCCCCCCCCCCCATATCTTGAACTGTTCCCAGCCCTGTGTCTGAATATCAGCCTGAACTAGTGAATCCTTCAACCAATGTGGTATAATGAGTATGCGATTCTTAGCTCAGTTGAATCAAATACCTGGCTCCGATGCCCAAGCCTAGTATGCACTCTTGCAAAATTATTAAGTTCTTTATGAAATTAAACACACAAGTAACATCAACAAAATTGTATGAAATTCATTTACACATGAAGAAGAGATATGGTCGTTTCAGACAATCATATAATTTTCATACCTTTCTCTGATCAATCAGGAACTGTTTGTAAACATGTAATAATCATGAGTTGACCATTCAAATCTTCTTTACATACAATATGATATCCTTTCATTCATATTACAACTGATTGAATTCATTTTGACAGGGATTGAAAGTGAATGAAAATGAATCTTCTGGACAACCTGTGAAAACTGCAATGGAGGTAATTTCACTCGAATTTTAATTGCCAAATCAAGTTAAAAAATTAGTTATGACAATTACAATGCTAGTACGAAAAATTGTATGTCAAATTATGGCATGGCCTCAATCAAAACCTAAACGAACAAGCCGGGATTATCAGAGAATTACAGGTTATGCTTTAGTGATCACAGGCATGTATGAAAATGACATAAATTTGCTTATCTGCAATATCCTTTTTCCCCTTTAATCCTAAAAGGACTGGGAATACCGGCCATAATGCCCCCTCGACACTTTGCATGACTTTTCTGTAATACACAATAAAAATGCCGCAAACTTTTGACTAATTTTTTAAGTGTCATGCAATATTTGAGACTAAATTAGTGATGTACAGGGATAGCATCGCAATGACAGAGGTTGTTGTCTTGTCTTGAATTTGGTAGTAATTGCGTTGATGTTACACATGTGTTTTATACAGAGCCTTTAAAGTGCCATCGACTTGACGAGATACTTCATCTTGCCATGTCGACATAACAAGGCAAAAGCAATTTTGTGTCTCGCCCACTTATGAAAATAACCAGAAATATCGTGATTTGCGAGGGCATGCAAGAGAATTATATTGAAAGTTCATTGTGAAATGACTGGAATGGAATAACACTTTTCATAAGAGCCTTGCACGTAAACTTTAATGTTGACCTGAAAATGACCTTTAACCTTACCATATGACCTAAGACTGCATCATAATATGCAGGTCCCCCACATCCATCTACCATCCAAGTTTGGTTGAAAAGCGACTTAAGGTTGTGGAGTTAGGTGTCATAAGAGTGTCTTGCATGTAAACTTTAACATTGACCTGAAAATTACCTTTGACCTTACCATGTGCCCTCAGACTGCAGCATAACATGCAGGTCCCTCAAGTCCATCTACAATCCAAGTTTGGTTGAAAAGCGACTTACGGTTGTGGAGTTATGTGTCATTACAAGTTTGTGACGGACGGACGACATTTGGATCCCTAAGTCTCGCCTTCACCTCTGGTGGGCGAGACAATAACATTATGTCGACATGGCGAGATAAATTTCTTGCCAAGTTGACTTGTAAAAAGTTATATGTCAACATGGCGAGATGTTTTATCTTGACAAGTTGACTTATAAAAAGTTATATGTCAACTCGGCGAGATATTTGGACTCTCGCTGGGCCTCGGACACTACATATCTCGCCATGTCGACATATAACTTTTTACATGTCGACTTGGCAAGATAAGATACCTCACCATGTTGGCATTTAACGTTTTATAAGTCGACTTGGCAAGAAATGTATCTCTCCATGTCGACATAAGGTTAGTATGTCGACATGGCAAGATAAAGTATGTCGTCAAGTCAATAGTACTTTCAAGGCTCCATAGTTTTATGCAATAAAGAACTATAATTTTAAACGTTGCAATAACACATACTTACTCAAGAGGGTTAAAGGATATGTCCACCCTAACAAAAACTTGATTTGAATAAAAAGAGCAAAATTCAACAAGCATAACACTGAACATTTCATCAAAATCGGATGTAAAATAAGAAAGTTATGGTATTTTAATGTTTCGCTTCATTTCACAAAACAGTTATATTGCACATCGCGGTCGGTATGCAAATGAGGAACTGATGACATCACTCACTCACTATTTCTTTTGTATTTTATTATATGAAATATTTTTATTTTCTTGTCATTGTCATGTGAAATGAAGTTTCATTCCTCCCTGAACACGTGGAATTCCATTATTTTAACATTTTGTGCTTCAGGCAAGGAGGTCCTAATCGTCAAATTCGTAAAAAATTGAATATTGCTTAATTCAAACAATAAAAAGCAAGAGAAATAGTGAGTGAGTGACATCATCAACTCTCTCATTTGGACGTAACTGGCTCGTTCATATTACTATTTTGTTAAAAATAAGCGAAACTTTGAAATGTCATAACTTTCTTATTTTACATCCGATTTTGATGAAATTTTCAGCATTGTGCTTGTCTGATTTTTCTCTATTGATTCAAATCAACATTTTTCTGTGGTGGACTTGACCTTTAAATAATTCTGCATGTGACTGCAAAGTCAATCTTCTTTGATCCACTGACTAAGTGTGATTGTAAGCGCAGATAGTGACAAACCCTACAAAGAAGTGCTCTATTTCATGCACATTATGCTCCTCCACCTTCCCTCCGTGCAGACAAACAAAAATACTCAACAGTGGCTATTTCAAGTGAGCGGATCGGTTTCCACAAGTGTTTTAGCTTTCAAGGACATGACGAAGCAAGCATGGCGATCAAAGGGTAATACAGCAATACATAACAGTTTTCCAGGGGAGGGTTATGCAACAGGCAAAGTGAGTGGGACATGCTACTTGCATCCAAAATTACTTTCTTCACATCAAATGTACCATATCTGAAATCCCTACATGGCGCCAAATGCACATTTAAATACAGTATCTTGTCTGATAAGACCTAATACCTATTGTGTTTTTTGAACCGTTAGGAATTACTTTATAGTGAATCACGCACATGAACATCAGGCCAAAAGCTCATCTCTTTATGTTTATCATTATTTGTTTTCATACAAATTTGTTTCCTATAATGCCTGTTCTCTATCTTCATCATGTTAGTTACCTCGGTTTATTTGATACTAAAAAAGTATTGGTCTTTTCCCCCACAGAATATTCTATTGCTATTTCAAATCATTAACAGAACTTGACATGTTTGAGTCCAGACATTTTGTTGAATCACCACTTGAGAGAAAAACCTCAATATTTCATTTTTCAGTGTTTTTTTTTTGGGGGGTGTGGGTTAAATGTTTTTATCTAATTTCAAAATTAACATAAATTTCTGAACATTTTAATTTTTAAATGTGTTGCATCCCAGCTTTTCTCCAGTTTTCTGGTGTTAAGTGCCATAAATATCATGCTTCAGCAGTTTCAAGATTACTTTTAGCCCAAACGTGCAAAATCCTGATCGACATTGTAAGATACAGTGATGTATGGAATTCTGAAAAAATCTCCACAAAATTTCTCTGTCAGAATATTCCTACAATCATTGACCCACTTTTGCATAAATATGAAATCGACCTTTTGGGTAATGCATAAATAAGCTGCAATCATGGATAAAACTTTAAATTTTCAAGTCAAGACTATAATTTATTTTTCTGGTGAAAATCTAAAAGTTGTAGTGTTTTGCCATTCATTGCAATTTTGACAAAAATTGTTATGCTCCAAATATTTTTATTTAGGACGAACCTACTGTAAGTGTTATGCTTAGAGTATATAGGATATGGGTGTATGTGAATAGTTTAAGAGTTGATAAATTTATCAGGTTACAATAATGAAGACATTTTTAGATGCATCTTCCCTTACACCTAAGTATTGAATATTAATCCCTATTGGCTAACAAAACTTTGACATTTCAGACCTTCTAACATAACTACTACAGTAATTCACAGACCATTTCACATGATTGTACATAAGCCCTTGATACAGGGTTCAGCATTCTCAGTTTAAATGTAGAACTTTCACTTTATATACACTACATGTATATAAATAATAATGACGTATTATGTCGGACACATTTTCCTATTTGTTTATTTAGTTAATCATGGACAGTAAAGCTCTTCTAAAAGTGAGATAAAAACATTTTATCATCAACTGTAGATTTTTTTTAGGGGGGGGGGGTATGTCCATATAAATTATTCTAAAAAATTATCTCTTAAACAAAACAGCAATGATGTGGTAAGTGTACTAACCTTGTCCTTTGGTTCCAATTTCCTTGAGTGAAGTGGGACCATTCACCACTCCAAGGGGTAGCTTGAGTTTGGTGTCCGACGTAGAGCCCGACAGAAGATGATCGTAAAAGTCTGGAACCCCATCCAAGATGGCATGTCCAAAGGCACCTCGTAGCCGGGTTCCTCCGTTCACCGTTCCACTTCCAAAGAGAGGGCAGAGGGAAAAGTTAACACCAACCTCTGGTTCAGTTAACTGCAGCATAGGCATCTGCTTCAGGGCAGCCATCAGTTCCTCCACTGATGAAAACCTACTTTCCTTGTTCTTTTTGGACTTTTTCTCTTTGTGCTTTTTCTTTTCCTTGTGTTTGTGCTGTTTGACTGTGGGTTGGGGTGATGGTGGAACTACAGGGGGTGCAGGGGGCTTTTCTTTGGTCTCTTGTGGAGGGGGATAGTCAATCTTCCCTTGTCTGTGGATTTCAAGTAAAATTTGCAAATCATTTTCAGCAGGCTTTCCATCTTTCTTAACATAAGGTAATTGCTCAATTATTTCCAGTTGCTTTTGCTGCTCTGATGTCAGTTTTATCGGACCTTCTTCATCTTGCATATCCACAGCTAAATCAAATTCTTGTCGCATTTGTGTATTCTCTGAATTGCTAGTCTCTCCTGTGACTTTGTCTAACTGATTCGGTACACCAGGCTTGCTGGGTATTGATTTCACAATTCCAGATGCACAAATTGAAGGTCCTTGCAATAGCTGTTTCAGAAGTTGATTTTGATTGTTTTTCAAAAGCCCATCCTTGGCAGCTTTGGCATTGATGTCTCCAATCATCAACATTGCTTGACTCTGTTGAAGTTTTGCAAGGTCCACATTGGCATGTGGATCATTAGCCATAATGGCCTGCAAAGCTTGATGTGTAGCACTTCCAGGTGAAGTATTCTGAAGGATATTTTGTACACTCATTACCATACCTCCTTTATCTTGAGAATGACCTATCGCAGCCAAAACGGCACTCTCATCAAGGACTCCTACTGGGGTTTGAGGTACTGTAGTTGGATTTGGGCTGAAAGGATCACCTGTTTTCTTCTTTGCTCGCTTCTTCTTTGGCTTTTGTACTTTGGTCTGCATTCCTGGGTAACTTGGTGGCATTGGAAAACCTTCTGTAGTTGGTGTTGAACTTTGAGATGATATCATCCCAGGTTGTAGGGGCTCCCTCGGGAACGGTGATTGGACAGGTGACTGTAGAGGGGCTTGTGGAGATGGAAATGGAGGACGTATGCCTACAGAACTGCTATGAACTGGAGGAACTTGGCTAGGAGACACCATGCCTGGGTTAGGCATTTGATTGAATTGGCCAACACTGCCTTGCTGCTGTGCTTGGTGTGGACTAGGAAGCCTATGTGGATTGAACATATGAGAACTATGGAGTTGTTGCTGCTGTTGTTGTTGTTCATATCTCTGCATAGCTCTCACATGCTCTAGTTCCTGGGCAAGCTGCAATCTTTGTCTCTCATGCTGCTCACGTAACCGCTCCATTCTCTCCCTCTGTTGGAATGTTTCACTAAATGGATTGTTGTCTTGTCCAATATTGATCTGCATGCGCTTTTCAATTGGAGGCTGTTGTGGTAACGATTTAGCAGATATTGGCGATTGGATAGGGGATTGCATTGGTGTTCCAGCTTGCCTTGGTTGAAGCTGACTGCTAACAGAAGCACCTTGATTTGCTGATGATGCTACTGGTGACTGCTGTCCAGGATGAGTCATCATAGGTGAAGGTGGTGGCATCATAGGAGAAGGGTGACTGCTGTTTAGACCTGATGATTGACCCTGAGAAACTAGAGGAGACTGTTGATCAGCTAGAACCATGGGGGATTGTTGACCAGCTTGCTTCAATGGTGACTGACCTCCAAGGGGCATCATAGGGGATTGGGCTCCAGGGGGCACCATGGGGGATGGAACACCTGGTGTCACTGCTGGTGATTGGCGACTACCAGCAGTGATAGGTGACTGCTCGCTATTTTGAACGGCGGGAGAATTCTGTTGGCTTTGAGGTACCATCATTGGAGACTGTTGTTGCCCAGAAGAGACAACAGGTGACTGCTGTCCTGGATGAACCATGGGTGATTGGGGGACCATGGGCGACTGGGGAACCATGGGTGATTGAGGAACCATAGGTGACTGAGGAACCATCGGAGAATGAGGCACCATTGGGGATTGGGGAACCATTGGTGATTGTGCTGCCATGGGAGACTGCTGCTGTGAAGAAGCACCAATGCTACCCTGATGAGATGCATGTGACATTGGTGATTGCTGGGAAGGTTGTACAGGAATCTGTTGGGAATTTGTACCCCGTTGTAAGCTAATTCCACCGGGTAACATGTTTGTTTGATTGTTCCCTGGCATACCTTGGGCCTGTGGGCTGTTAATAGGAATCATTGGAGTTGAAGGTTTGCTGCCAGGCATCATCGGTGTCTGTGGATTACTGCCAGGCATCATGGGTGTCTGTGGATTACTGCCAGGCATCATTGGTGTCTGTGGATTACTGCCAGGCATGAGAGGAGATGGTTGCCTGCTATTTGTCATCATTGGACCCTGGGTAATTTGGTTTCCACCTTGAATCATTGAACTTGAAACCATCGGACTAGTCTGTCCTGGCATGACCATCATTCCTCCATTTCCAGATTGCATGATTTGGTTTCCATGCATCATTGGAGACTGCTGACCTGATCGAACAACAAATGGAGGTCTCTCCCCAGACATTGGTGATCGCATGGGATGCGGAACTTGCTGTGAAACATGGCCCATCATCTGACCTTGGGGTATCATTCCAGACTGAGGCACCTGCATCATTGAGGCAGATGGAGACTGCATTCCCTGATTGATCAGCATTTGCTGAGGTATATTTGGTGATGTCCCACCTGGAGCTATTAGAGAATGTTGTCCACCCATCATGGGACTGTGCATGCCAGGGTTAGGTCCTTGCCCTTGCATCATCATTCCTTGTGGTGACATCATTCCTGGCATCATTGGATTATGATGACCCAAGGGTGAATGATTCGATGACAGTTTCTGTTGTTGCTTCATCCGAAATTCTTGCAGGAGAATAGCATGTTGCCTTTGCAGCTTACGTACATTTTCCAAATATTTCTGCTGCTTAGAATGTCTCTGCTGCACTGCTTCGAGTTCAAGTCTGTCATTTTCAGAAAACACTTTGTTGTTTTTGCGGCAGGCTCGCTGTCTAGATGTCAGAGCCTTCTTCTTCTTTCTCTCTTTACCAACCTCGTTTTCAAAGAATTTCAACCTAAGTTGTAGTTTACGATCTTTGTTAAATATCCATTCTTCATACTCAGGAGTACTGGTATCTTCAGGAGCTTTTTCTTCTGTGGTGTCATATGGATCAAAGTTCATCATTGCATGTGACATTCCATCCATGCCCACACCAAAGAATGGAGATGGCATTCGTTGCATGTTCTGAGACATGAATCTACCAGGAAATCTGAAGTTAGAAACCTGTGGGCCAGGCATTCTGTTAATAACTGGCATTCCCATTCTCTGACCAGGCCCAGGAAGCCGTTGCATGCCATGCATTGGCACTGACATCTGATCACTTTGCATGTGCATGCCTGATCCTGGCATTGGTGGGCGTCCCCCGATTCCAGCATTCTGTACAACCATGGGACCCCGAGGCCTCATTCCAAAGTGATTCTGAGTCATTGGTGACATCGGTGAGACAGGTCCTGGACTAGGATGTGTCGGGATGTTTTCATGGGTAGAGAACCTTGGACCAGGTGGGAAACTAGGCATTTGTGGGTGGCCTGGAGAAAATGGTCCTACTTCTTGTCCATGAGCATTTACATGTGACACTCCTTGCAGTCCTTGAGGAACAGTCTGTCCTTGCTTGAACAAGTCTGTGCTGTTGCTTCTTATTGGATCCTTTACAGAATCAACACTGCCAAATTCTACACTCTGAGGGGTTCTAGGTGGTCGTAACCCTGGAGAAGCAGGAGGAATCAGTGGCACATTGGTTCCAGATTGTTGATCTGTTAAATGGCGTTGCTGCATTTGCACCTGGTATTGGCGATTCATGGCAAGAAGAAGCTGTGCATGTGGCCCAGGTGGTTTGATGGTAAAATCTTCAGTTTCTATATAGGAAATATAAGAAAAAGAAGAAATTTAATGACAGTTTCCTACAAAGTGCCCGACACCATGTGATTATAATAATAAACAAGCTATGATATGTACTCAATGCTATTCAATTCATCTTCATACACAATCACATTATATCATCCCCTATTACTAATATATTTAATTCCAAAATTGTTAAACTGTAGTACATGGACTCACTCACCCTATCCCTAAAGATTACACTCCCCTTTGTTTTTATATTTAATTTTTCATGTTTCCTATTCCTTTTTGCAATTACATTGTAATGATGTAAAGATTTGTTTACAATTTGATTATTCAATTCTTGATTTAAGATTGTAAACATATTTCTCAATGTTAATGTTTTGTTAAGCCATAGGAAGGCCAGGATGACTGTGCCAGTTAAGCTGATTTTACGCAATCCACCGCATTTTAGAACATATATAAAAGTTTCATGAACATATTTAATACAAAAAATAATAACTATATACAAATACTCCTACAAGGATCAAATTTTAACATATGACATCCAGCTATTCATTTTTAATACATCCTACAATCCATCCAGGCTCGATCGTAATTTTATTGACAAACACAAATTTGAAAAGATTTTTGTAAACTATACAGATAAATACCTTTAGCAATCATCTTTGCTTCAGCCTGTAATCTTTCAAGATCAAGATTATCCAGAAATGGATCAGAGCCTTGGGCCTTGGCTTTTGGATCTACTTTTCCAGAGACGGCTGCTTCTATATTCCCAGACTGTTGTTGCAGCTTCTGTTGCTCTTTCTTCTCTTTCTCAAGTAGATCTTGGAGAAGAAGAGGTTGTTCATGGAGCAGAGGTGGTCTTCTCTGAGGATTAGTAGAAACAAGTGAAGGTGCATTCACAACACTCGTTACAAGAGTTTGACTTGTTTGTAATTGAGTGCCATCGCTATTTGTAGGCTGGGAAGATACCACTGTCTGAGAGCCAACTGAAGCAACTGGCAGTTGAGAAGTACTGTTTGGCTGAATGCTTGACACAGGACCAGAAATGTTGGCAGCAATCTGGTCAATTGTTGGGACATCCCCTCTTGGCACACTGACAGAAGAGTTCTGTGTTTTTTGCGCTTCCCCTGATGACGAGCTTGGACAAGAATTACCTGAAGGTCCCTGGGTATTGGACTGTTGTTTCTCTAGGACTTGAGATCCACTTGATGTGTTTATCATCTCATCAGAAATGGCAGTTGAAATTTCATTATTTTCACAGTTTGTTTGAGGATTGTCCACTGGTTCTATTTTGATTGTTGTTCCACCCAAAGAAGTTGTGGATATAGTGGGCGCCTCACTTGAACTTGAAGAGACTGGAACTACGGTACTTGTTTGTAACACAGAGGCTGATGCTGACAAAGAAACAGTAGGAACAGATTCCGAAGTACTTACACTGTCAATATGAAGACCAGTTTTCTCTTTTGAAACTGCATCAGAAGGATCACTTCCTTTTGATTGTGGTGATGGCTTGTCATTGTGACTCATCAAATCTTTAGAAGACTCTTCAGAAGTGTGACTACTTGCAGTAGCAATGTCTCTTCCAATGTCAGGTACACTGCTTGTTTCTGAGCTTTTGGTTTCTTCCACTTTAGTTTGATCCGAAGATACACCTGAGCTTTCAGACTGTTTTAGATCATTAGAAACAGACTTGTCTTCTAACACTTTATCAGTTTCTTTTTCTGAACTAGTTGGCTCCATGGAGGTAGACTGTTCATGACTTTTCTCTGTAGCAGCTGGAAGTATGCCATTTTCCACCTTCAAAGAATTTGAATCCTTAGGAGTGTTACTTGTGGAAGCTGTTTCATCAAGTGCCTCATCACTCAAACCAAAATCTTTGAAAAGTTGTTGGTTTTCAGCAGAATGTTTGTTAGTGTCCAAATCAGTTCCTGCAAAGTCAATTAGATCAAGCTCACCAGACAACAGATCTTCCAATTGCGCATCATGGTCATCTGGCTGAGGTGTGATTGTTGGATCCTGACCGGGTGGCAAATGAAGGTCACTCTGCAATGATACTGGTTGCTGAGCAGGTATTGTATTATGAATTCTGGGTTGGTGATTCTGAATTGCGTTTGTGTTAGGACCTTGGAAAGGAGGAGTTGGTTGTTGGAATGGCAAATGAGGTTGTTGGGCAGGATGATCTCCCATTGGAGACATCATAGGTGACCTGCCATGAAAGTTTGGATGAGTCATTATTTGCCGGGGTGTAGGTGTCCTATTATTGGCTTGTTGCCTCACCATATGATCATAGGGATCTAATGGGTTTGACCCCACCAGGGCAGTTCTTTGTTGCAAAGCTCTTTGATGGAGCTTCTCCTGGAGTAGGGCAATGTTTCGTGGTCTTGGTGACAATGATGGCCCTGACACTGGCATTCTTGCTCCTTGCTCTATTCTCCTCAATTCAATGAATTGTCCGGGCCCAGGCATGCGGCTTCCCCCATCACTAGCTCTTCGTTGGAGACCAGGAGTAAACTGTCCTGGCCTCCACGCTTCATCTGTCTGTTCTGGGGTTAAATTGAACTGTTCCTGGGACCTTTGAGTTACGAATGTAGGAGCTTCTGGCCTTGGCGTGTTAGGTGTTCCAGGGAAGGAGTTCATTTGCTCACTATTTGTAGCAGGAGATATCTGATCTGATGAAGCATTAGCTGGATAGGGAGGTGGAGGACGCTGATGTGATTCCCCACTCCAATTCTGATTCTGCATTTGCTGCTGTTCTCGACGCATACGTCGTTTCTCCTGCTGTCTCACTAATAACTGTCTTATGTGCTGTTTTTGTGCATGTTTGTTGCCATCGTTCAAACCTACTCTATCAGCAGGGGTAGAAGCAGCTGCAGGTGACAGACTCTGGTTGCTGGCACCATCTTGAAATACTTGGTTTTTCATGAACGGAGCCTGCTGAGGTGAATGAATAGGCATATCAACTGGCATTGCGTGAGCTGGTGACCCCACTGACATTGCATGTGCTGGAGACCCCACTGACATTGCATGAGCTGGAGACATGTTTCCCATACCAGGAGGCACTTGTGATGCAGAACCATGAGGCATTCCTGGAGACTGTAACCTATCAATGATGGACTGGTTGTTTGATACAGGCAAGTGGTTGCTGGATGATGTAGGAGTAACACCTTGTCCTGCAATCAGGGATGCCAAGTGCTGCTGATGAGTGTTAACACCACCAACAACACCATGGCTTATCTCTTCTGAATGATGAGGAGATCTTCCTGCTAACACGCTGGGCGTTCCACTCCTTCCAGACTGAAGATGAATGTTAGATGGTTGTGCTACCATAGGAGATGGTGGCATGGAGTCAACATTCATGGCTCCTGGTGATTGGTTTGACAGTGGCATATGCACAGGAAGTCCAGAATGACCAGACAGGCTCTGGTTGTTTGCGTTCATTAAGTTGGAATGTGGCAATTCTGTTGAGATAAAAAAAATTATCTAATTAATTTTGAATATAACTACAAGGTTGTTTAAATATTTTTTAAACATATGATAAAAGACGTTTCATAATAAAACAAAGAATACAATATAGATCTAAGCATGAATCATACCAATAACCCTCAATTTTTTGATACAGTCCAAAGGATATTGAAGTATATTATCTAGTTTTACACATTTTCCACCATCAACAAATTTAAGAGGATTGGTACAAGTTTGCTTTTATAACTCCCCCCCCTTATAATTTCTGAGTTCTATCTAATTAAACTTCCTGGAACGTAAAAGATTTAAGTGAATCTCAAGCCATTTCATAAGACTACCTACCAATGGTACATTACCAGCTACTGTTAAAAGCTACTAAAAAGTGCTATTTTGATGCGCTGAGAGCAAGAACTCATCAACATTTTTTGTTGATGGATTATGTGACATTAAAAAAAATGTTAAAGCAGCAAGACATTTTTCTGCAATCTAATCCCCAAACTGGACTTTCGACTTCTCATAGTCAAATTATATTTATGCCACCCTATTTGCAAAATCAAGTATACATAATACACCTACATGTAAATTTTCAAATTTTTGAATCATTGACCTCTGTGACTTTGACAATGTGACCTCAAAATCTATCCAGATCATCTTCCCTCACATATGCACAATTGAGCAAAGCTTGAACTGGAAACCTCAAACAATGTTTCTGTTATCAACAGAGCAAGAATTTTTCTGGTAGATAACATCTGTGATCTTTGTCTTTCTACCTCATGAGAGCCAAAATTTAATGTCAATCCAATATACAAACAAGAGCCAAGTGGAACCCCTAAACAGTTCATTATTTATCGCAAGAACATTTTCAGGTATTCAATAACCTCTGTGCCCTTTGAACGTGTCACCATAAAACAACTAAGATCACTTTAAGTAATATGTGGACACTTGAACAATCTTTATCATTGATCAGAAGAACTCAAATGGACAGCTAAAAAATACCACCATCGATGATCATAATGAACTCTTATCTGTGCAACTAGAAGTGAATAATGTGCCTTTATTACCATAAATCAAGGGATACATTTCACCATGCCTGAAAATTGTTGCTGAGCTTTGGCTCAACATATCTAAACAAAGGTCAATTGATAAAAAGTTTTAAGAAACATGTTTCAGTATTCTTACCATTGGCAGGAGACATGGGAGTTCCTGGTATAGGTGTTCCTGGCATAGGTGTACCTGGCAATGACTTTGGGCTCCGTTGCGCCTGAGGAACCATTGTCGATGGTTGTTGTCCTTGCTGCAATTGCTGCGGCTGCTGTCCTTGTTGGAGTGGTGCCCTGATGCCAGACCCATCCTGGCTCTCACCGACCATGGCACCATCAAACTTCTGACGCTTCTGTTGATGGATCTATGAGTAGTTTTAAAGAGAAGACCAGTGGGGTGTGATATAAATGAGATACAATTTCAACTATGACTTTTTGAATATGGTTTGCCTTTTACGAACAGAATTACTATATTCAATAATCAATTGTTATTGCCCTATACACTAACAAAAGTAAACTCCTATTTATAGTACACTCTTATTATTGTGATGACATGACACAATTCTTAAATCCACAACCAGGAAATAAATTTGTAGGCCATTTTCTTCAGATGCTACAGGCCTCATCCAGGGAGCATTTCAAAGAGGGACTTGTCAGACTTTTATTTTTACAGAGTATGTTTTAACCAACAGTAACCATGGGAACTGCACTTCTCACCCAATCGATATCAAGGAAATTTATTAGATCTGACAATTTGTGGGATGAAAATGTTAATGAAATGCTAATGTCTGTTTCACTAGACCTGAATCGCACTGTGTCAGCATCTATAGACTAACAACTCAGGCCTCATGAAGCTACTAGTATCACAAAAGAAAACTTATTATAACTGGCTAATATTCCTAACTGTGAAAATATATTTTAATACTAAATTTTCATATCTATTCAAACCCTTTGGATACAGAGAAATACTTGATTGATTCACAAAATGGTCACAAGCCGAATTTCTTGGATTTCTAATAGAACAGAAATATGTGTTTTATAAAAATTAACACATATACTTGTCAAACCCAATTTATACTTCTGATATTCGAAAATGGGTCCAAAATGAACCAGATTCAAAACTTATGGGATTTGGAGAATCCAATATATAGCTGATCAAGTACCAACCTCCAATCAATTTCTTTTACTACTTACCAGGAAAATGTAATAAGGAATGTTGAAATAAAAATTTCTATTCCATATCTACAATGCCTTACACAAATATTGTAAATTACAAAAATATAATTGTTAAAATTTCTCAAACTAATCTTGACAGAGGATTGAAACATAAGAGAACAATAATAACACACATGCAAACAATTATAATGCAGCATACATGCTTAAATGAATCTTGCACATAAAAAATTAGTTTCTGTTATACATTTGTTTTGAATTGGTAATCAGGGTGGATCATTATTTCACTCTTGCCTTGTTAAGTCTTTCTATCGGTGATACTAAAAACAGATTTCAATTTTCAGCTATGAACTTGATTTTCTTTGTAAATTGAGAATATCATCCAAACATAAATTTTAAAAACCCAGACTTTAACAAACGAGAACTCGCCATGATCCCTTCAGTGCATTCATATAAAAGTTGAGTGTTTTTTATGAAAGCTCTCAAGAATCACTTTGGTAATCCTCCTTAATACTTGTAAATATCTCCTCACAAGTTCATTCACTTCATCAGAGTGTCTATATGAGTTATGACAGGAAAGGGTAGAAGTAAAATAAATAGTGTGTGTTTATGATTGTGCAATGTGAAGATTCTTAATGTGATTTAAAATGCTGGAGGTTAAAAAAAATTAGGATCATGTTGGCAATTTCAAGAAGTGTTGGTAAGGCTCGTTCAGAAACAGTAGAACTAAACTCAGCAACATTCTTTTGAGTACTAAGTCAATGAGATGAATAATTAACAACAAAAAATGTCCTTTTTGTCACAAAATGAATTGAAACAAGTTACAATGATTCTTTCAAATAACTTGTCCAGAGTTATTCAGACAAACCCATGACATCTTCTTTCAACATGACTCATGACTTTTAATATTGCAATGAATAAATATGATATAACATAAGATGAGTTATGATAGCAAACTTCGTCCACACAACTTTCAATATGAGATAGGCAACTTGTCTCACATCTGAACGTTAAGGAAAATGTTGCTGGGTTTTATCTCCCCATATCTGAATAAGGCTTTAACAGTGAGGGAACAATAAAAACAAATCATATGCAACATGATAGGAATGAGAAAGAGAGAAAGCAGCAGTATGGAAATGGATTTGACAGAGCTTTGAGCATACCTTCCGGGCTTCCTTAATGCGTTGTGCGGCACGATTCTCCCTCGCAAGTTGCTGCAAGAGTGGTAGGAGGAAAAAGTGGGGAGGCAAAAAGGGGCAACACATGCTGAAAACAATGGTTGCTGGTGATCATGCATGATATCATTTTTTTGGTAATTCTTTCAAACACACAATTCAACACATGGCTTTGGATAAATATATACATGTATATATATAATATTAAAATGAATAAACAGTATGATTTCATCTCATCTAAAAAAACTGAGATTGATAAATGCAGAGATGGAACATATCAACTTGATTGCATGTTAATACAGAGGATAAAGCTGTTTGTAAGTTACAAACAGATACAACTGGATCAAGGAAAAACTGGCGTATTTCCTTGATCCAGATGAGAATATGAAATATCACATTTTTTTTCTCTGGTGTTCCAACAAGGCACAAGTGATTTACTATAACCCCAGTGAAATTACAAACACTGCATTCAGAGGCTTGCTTAACTATACAAATTTCAAGATGAGCAAATCGGAATAAAAAAAAATTAAGATAGACAATCAGATTTAGAATCCCAGATGTGTAAGTTCTGCATAAAGCCATGAGAAACTTATGAATAGCTTAGTAAATCAACTTCAATGATTTGTTTTGACGGTAAAATTTCTTTTGTAAATGGTACTCAAAACAGCAAAGACCAATTTTAGAAGTTTATATATTTTGCAAGTCCTAATAGAAAATACAAACAAGTTATGGATATGCACCTGTCATCTTCTATTATTCTCTCTCATGGTAATTATCCTTTTTTTCTTCTTGTAATAAATAAATGTTTAATGGGGGGAAGTCAAGATTTCTTTAAAAACAAATTTTCTTTTTTTTTTGGTGAGTGAAGGTACACATAAAAGCCTTGGTACATTTTCCAAGGATATTAAAGGGGTGGTCCAGGCTGAAAATATTTATATCTTAATACACAGAGTAGAATCCACTGAGCAAAACGCTGAAAATTTCATCGAAATCAGATAACAAATAATGAAGTTATTGAAGTTTAAAGTTTAGCAATATTTTGGGAAAACAGTCGTCATGAATATTCATTAGGCGAGCTGATGATGTCACATCTCCACTTTCCGTTTTCTTGTGTTATTACATAAAATCATATTTTTTTCATTATTTCATACTTTTGTGAATAATATATCTCCCTTATAATGAAATAAGTTGCAGCAATTAATATCTAATGCACTAAATCAGTTGTCAATCCAATTTTTCTAGTTCTTGGAGGAAAAAAATTGAATAAACCTTATTTCATATAATAAAATACAAAAGAACAAGTGGAGATGTGACATCATCAGCCAACCTAATGAATATTCATGATGACTATTTTACAACATACTACTAAACTTTAAAATTCGATAACTTTGCGATTTGTTGTCCGATTTTGACGAAATTTTCGGCATTTTGCTAAGTGAATTCTACTCTATGTATTAAGTTATAAATACTTTCAGCCTGGACCACCCCTTTAATATGTGTGAAAGGATATACAACTGAAAAACAAGATACACACTGAACTGGGTATAGTCTCTCAACTACATAATTGTTTTGCTTCATGCATATGAATAATGACTTTTTCACTTCAATACAACTAACTAGGATTATCAGTATGGCTATATAAATAAAGCTACAGTATGGGTACAGTATACAATGACTTGTACAAAGTTCATAAACAATTTCTTGTCCATTTATAGGTTCTATCATATGGAGAATTTAAATAAGTATTCACTAAATTCCCCGCTATGAAAATCTGCACAATGGTGGTTTCAGCATGTAGTCCGAGGAAAATTAAAGCTGAATAGTACCAATTCATCATATAAGATGCAAAGTATGATAGAAACATAGGTATTAATCACTGTAGAAGTTTTCTTCTTTCCATGCAAGCACATGCTTTCAGTGTTAGACAGCTGCACATCAATCCAAATGAAGTGATTTTTTTTACACTCATTGCATATTGCTTGCATTTTCTTTCTATTCCTATTTTCAATTCTTGTTACTTTATATGGCTTTTGAAAGGGGATTGGGACTGTTAATCAATTTGTGTCTTTTTTTTGACATGCAGAGACATGAGGGAGTAAGTAATATATATATAGGCACTTGGAGTCTTCACTTATCTTGAAAGTTAAACCTATAATTAGTATGTAAACTAGATGCAACCAATGGTCCAGTCATGACCAAGTTCTTATTAACACCCAGACAAGGAATACAAAATCAAATAACTTGGGAAAATGGAGCAACTTAACTAGGTGACAAAAGGCATTTGAACACTCTTTGTTTTGGATGCATTTCATGATAACGGGTGATATTTTGCACTGGGGTGAAGTGAACAACATGAGGGAGGATGAAATACAGTACGTAAAGAATACAAACTTGTAGAAGGGATTTCTTGTTACTCACCAGGAATGGTTTCTTGTTTCCAGAGCCTGCCTTTCTCCATAACTTGGCAATCTGTTTCGCTCTTGAAGGCCAATCTGTAAATGATTAACATTGTATATGTATATTAACAAGTCTACAATCATGATATAAAAATCACAAAATCCAGTTATGATTTTAAATCAACAAATCTTCTGTCACAATTATAAGCATCAGGTATATGAATGACAATTGTGACTGATGTACTATAGAAGTTAAATCAACTTGATATTAGGGTAAAAATAACAATTAGGGCAGAGTCAAACGGACTGGTCTACCATTGCAATTTCCTGCAGACCAGTGGTCTGATGAAATACATAAGAAATTCACGGAGGCAAAGACTGTAAGTACGATTCTTCACTTCTCACCCCAAAATGGCACTGCAACACCAGCGGTATTTGGAATAAATTTAACTAGAAAACATGCAGAATAAATATGGCTGCCCCTATTCACATTATAACAATATCTTAACATTAAGACCAATGACTTCTAGCAAGAAAATTGAGAAATCCTGCTTCATAATCTTAATTCCATTGTTGTACTTGGTAAATCAAAGGTTTGAAATTTTATATCATGTGAAAGTTTTAATACATAGATGAGGAAATTTTGTTCTTCATCTGGTAAATTTTCAGTCCATGGTGATGCTAAATTCCTTCGATATTTCTTTATTTCACCGGTCTTTGCAGAAAAACCACTGGCAGGAACCGTTTAAAAATAACCTGTTGTAACTCAGGTTTAATAGCAATCCATTATACACTTCAGTTAATTAAGATTTCTTATTAACCAACCTGGAAAATCCTTCTTGAGATCTGGGTAGTTGATATTTGCATAGAGGACAGGTGAGATTGTTGCCTGGTGACCAAGAGGTTCATCCTTCTCCCACTTCTTGATATTGCGCTGGTTGTAAGACAGGGTTTCTCCATCAGCCTCTCCACCCCCACCTCCACCACCCCCTCCAGGCCATGGACTTGGTGGCTCAGCAAAGTCTGGACTGAAAGCAGGGCTGTAAAGCAAGATGCAGGATATATGATTAACTCTAGGCAACATTAACCTTGTGCTGCATTCAATCCAGATAAGAATGGATATACAGTTGGATTAACTCCTTAAATGTATTGAGCGCTGAAAACCACAGTCAGAGCTAAAGCTGGGGTGATAGTTAAAATAACGTGTGACTTGGAACAGACAGTTTCTATCAACAAGGTATATGTTGTATTTATTGACAGCACAAACTTTTCTTATTGCAGGCTATATTTATAAAAGAAATCAGCAATAATAATAAAATTGCAATAACAGTTAAATGCTACTGAAATCCTTTAATTTGATTGGCTGTCATTATATTTGCTATAGAAATTGTGCACTTGATATTATAACAAGCCTTTATGAAACAGGACCCAGGACTGTTTGTATCTGTGAAGATATTTGTAGGACTGATATACTACTATTGTATAAGATAATTAATGTACATGTAAGTCTTCATTGCATGTGCATTATTTGTACAAAATACATCTAGTGTTACCTTGCAACTGAATGTCCAATACTAGCAGCCTGTACAAGCTGCTGTGTAAGAGGAAGATGCGGTAGAGGTTGCTTCTGGAGTTGTTGTTGTTGCTGATGGTGATGATGATGTTGCTGCTGCTGTTGGGATGCTGTGCTTGCTGTCGTTGTGCTTGTTGAATGGGAATTGACATCAACTCCTGGATTCACAAGACAAAATCAAAGATATAATAAACTGTAGTCACATTGAATTGACAATTATTCTACAATCATAGATCCTTAATTGAGCTCCATTTAGGGCAAACTGATTTATATCAGATGTCACCCTCTCATTCGCATGGTCTATTTCACTTTTTCCATGAACCATGTTTCCTAGAAGTACCAAATAATCTAAAATATGGAGGGAACAGCCAAAGAGGTTAGCAGACTTGCCAACATTTGAAATGCAGAAAACTGAACCAATTATTGTGAGGGAGAAGAGCAACCAAGGGGTAAGGGTGGACACCCTCCCTACCCAAGGTAGAGAGCTTTTGCATTTTTGGACTAACAACTGTGCAATCTGGTGCATACCTTGAGAGATAAAAACTCTTCTTATAGAGCCATACTGATAGCGGTTTCTACGTTGTGAGCGGATCCCGATACGGAATATAAAGCATATAATCACCTCTTGATTTCAAGGCAAATAATCACTTCCTCCGCAAGCTGGATGTAGCCACCTTTCCTCAGTTTCACTTCAGAAAGATGGCTACATCCAGTTCGCATTGTAATAGTTTGCCCAACACCTTCACCAACAGTGATTATTTTCTTAATATTACTGACAGAGAGTTTACTAAGTTTTTATTTTAAAACAGTTGTGTACTTGGTCTCGTGGAGGAATTTGTAATAACTCTTATTGCACGTTTCTGTAAAACTATTATTTGGTTTAGATGAACAATTGGCAAATTAAATATCTATGACAAATTGTGTTCTAGGGTAATGTAAAATAAAGGGATGCAACTGATATTTACAACTGATAGTATTTTTCTTGTACATGATTTGTCATAGATTTGAATAGTAAATCTTTAGCAATGTTTCATGCAAGAGGACCCAGAACACAGCCACGATAGTGTTACCTGATGTTGGTGTATTGGTGGAGCCAGCTTGATGATGACCCTCTGGACTGAGTACCCCTGAGAATAGATCCTCAACCTCTTTACTGTCTATGTGAGCCAAATCTGATGAGTACAACAAAGAATATCAAAGTAGAAAATAATGCATATCAACAAGGTATCAGCAAGAATTACCCCCCCCCCATAAGGTTTCTTTGTGCCAGTTAACAAACCCAAAGCAATAGCTGAGGGTGTAAAGATTCTGTCACAGGTATCACTTGTAGGTAATTATTCTTCTGCCCAAACAAAATGATGAATCTTTCATTCATATATGTTTTGTTGCAAAAAAGTAAGTCATGGTTTTCCAAAGATTTTTTTGCTGAGGGACGTTTATTTCTTTCTTATATTGCCTCCCTCTCCCCTCCCCCCCCCCCCCACCAACTGTGCAGAACTAAATATGCATACCTTCAGGAACAATGTGTAAATTATATGAAAGCAATGAATCCAGCTCATTCATGTGATCAGATGATGAACTGGCTTGAGTTGTGTGTGCGTTTGACTCTGCTGTACTAGACTGTGTAGCTTCGGCATCGATGCTGTCAATATCCAGGTCTGAAAAGCAATACAAATATTACACATATCCCTAAAGCTAGATTGTGTAAAGAAGACATTTTGTTAAATCGGAGCCCCAGAATAACAAAGTCAACAATCAATAACAAACAAGGCAATGGTCAATCTTGTTCAGTGTTGCATGTAAATTTGGTTCAAAAGATTACCAATGACCAATCAGAAGCTACAATACTCAGCTTTTAACACTGAAAATACATCAATTTGCATATGTATATTGGTTTTTCATTGGCTTTTCATTGATCAATTTTCATTTGTCATTTCCGATAAATGCTTCTAAGTATTGACTCACTTTCACCATTCTTCCCGAGACCATCTCCTATCAGCATACCAAAGAGTTCATCCTGAGGCAAGAAGTTGAGGGGATCTTCACCAGAACCGAGTTCTCCCGCAGCACCGTCTACCGTTCCACCAGCCTGGTAAACAAGGGAGATTTCAAAATAAGCTCCAGTTGTGGGGGATGTTTCACAATGATTGTATTATAACTAAAAGTTACATTTAAATGTGGACCTATTTTCTGAAACATTCATCCTTAATATCAGGGAAAAAATGGAAGCTCACAACATTTTGTTCATCTTTTCACAAATAGAACATATGTTTTTTCAATTGTTTATTTAGTGTAAGGACAATCAAGTCAACAACAGAATCAATAACTTACTTAAAATATAATAATATAGACAAATGTTTAATACAAAATATCAGAAGATTTGAAGTAGGCAAAGTATTGTTGAACAAAATTGAAATCAATTCAGAAAGCAATCAGAAAAATCTGTATGGGGGGGGGGGTGTTGAACGACATATTGAAAAAAATGAAGGGCACATTTCCAAATCTGATATGAATATAATCATGACTAAAATTGACCTTAATGTCACTATTTAATGTCTCAGTTCCAAATCTGAGTCCTCAATTCAATCAGTTTGAACATATCAATTATAGACTGTATATGGCTAATTTCCCTATAACAATATAAAAAATACAATAAATTTCAACTGAAAGTCTATGGCAAACAGTGCACAAAAATTAAAATTAACCAAAAACATAAATTGCATCACATGATGCTACATGGCCTTGTTCATGTACCTCTGCTTGATTGGGTTGGGTCTGTTTAGACGAGCTTGCACTTAATGATGACTTCTGGTCTGCTGAGGGCAGTTTGATGATTTCAGTACCTTTACTTGGCTGAGATGGCTTTTTGCT